>NC_064290.1:35257231-35569656 GCF_019186545.1 Solanum stenotomum
AAAACCCATAATGTTTGTTTAAATACAGCTGCAGGTACAAGCAAACAAGTTAGCGATAAACAACATAAAAATGCGAACTTAAACCAGCTATTCGCAAAACCATTTACCCAAAGGACACCTAGACATATGTCCATAGAACCACAAACATCTACATACGCAGATAGTTTGCAAAACCAAAATGAGAAAAAGACATATAACTACATCACACGAACCTATATCGAAAATATACACAAAATCCAAACTTATTTAAACCGCAGCCCCATATCAACTATAAAAGAACCAAACCAAGATTATTTGACACAAAAGTTACAAGGATATAACAAGTTAATTGCACGGCCAAAAACTAACGCTAATTTAGTAAGAACATGTTACAACTACGGACTGTTAAATACCGTATACACATACGACGGAGAAGAAGTTAGTGGAATAACGGAGTTACACAAAGCATTCGTCACATACAAAAGAGTTACAAAAGGAAATTTATTTTATATAAAATTCTATACAGCACCAACGGAGATATTATACGAGGAAATAAAACCTCTAATACAGGTTATCAAGATAGGACTGGCTAAAGATATGATTATACCCGAGGATATCAGACAACAAGAAGAGATATGCAAAATAGAGATACCAAGTTTTTTTGCCAATAAAAGGATAATTGGTATATCAACGATTATACAAGAGCTAGCGAATAATTATTTAAACGGAAACGCTATATGGAGCTACTATGCAAGAGACCAACTAATGATTTATTCCAATTCAAGAGAGCTAAGGAAAGCAGATATGGATGAAGTCCAAAGATGGATTTTATCACTACTTAAGCCAAAAGAACGACCTACGACACGAGCACTAAAAGAAGGATTTATTTCAGTAGAATTATTAACCAGATATTGCAAGCTAATTGGTCATAAATACCCGGATCATGTATGTTCAAAGTGCAATGGAGAAGATAATATAATTCCAGACGTCCAGCTAGAATAAGAGATAAAAACGGAAGCCCAAAAGATAAGGATATTATAAAGATAAAGATGAAGGAAAAGAAGACATATGGCAGAAGAAGATAAGGACGAAATAAAAGTCTTAAAGTTGTAGAGCAAAGTCGTAAAATAGATAAGTATGGTAGTAGGTATGGTAAAGTAAATATGGTAAAGTAGATAAGATGAGAAGATATTTGTCCTATTGTAAAAAAGTCATGAATGGTGTGAATAGTATATAGTAGTGTGTCATAATGTGTGTCATAAATTAGGTAAGTGTCATTATAAAGTGAATAGTGCATGGTATGGTGTGTGTCATAATAATGATGACAAGTGTAGGATAGTACGTATAAAGCAAGAACTCCCTTTCTATATAAAGGGAGACATATGTAAATAAAGAGGCAAACAATGCCTAACGAAATAAAAATTTTCTTGAATACACTCTCCACTAAGATATAAAAATACTTAAAAGTTAATATGGAGAAATCTAAAATCCAATCAGATATTTCAGATAGCATGGCTAAGCAAGAGGCAAAGGTATATTGTTCAAAAAATATGCGGAACTAATTTCATATATTCCTGAATATCATATATATGCTTGAATAAATTTATGTTTGTTATTATGTATTAGAATTATTTGAATTATGATTTCTAGTTTATTAGCACACTGGAAACAGGGAGAAAACTTCTATACTATGTCATCCTAATGTTGAAACCGGTAGGCGTGGAAGCCGTTTAGGGGAGTAAACAAAGTTGAGGCACTGATAAGAAGAAAGTATCCACTAAAGTACGATGCTAGTAGTGACAGGAAAACATGATAAAAATAATCTAGTTCATAATGATCTAATATGAATTTAATCAATTATGAATATGATATGAAGGAATAATTTGAAATAAAAAATCTACATGATAAAGAACATGACTACTTACCTTCATAATGAAATGATAAAAAACTATGAAACTTTAATATTATATATACTTAAAGATATAAAAATAATTGAATTAAGAAGAATCATATGGGAAAAAATATTTAATGATAACGAACCAGAAGATATATTGAACCAACAATGGTATGAAATAAACTTACATGATTTAGACTACGAAAGAATAGAATGGTACGATTTAGAAATAAATTCAGACTAAAATGAACTACGAATATTTACAATATTGGACAGAATCTATGGAAGATATAAAACTATTAGAACAATTAATGGAAGAAAATCTATATATGTACCAAAGAACCCAAGATATGTTATATTTAAAATATATCATAAATAATATTAATGAACTACTCAGATTAAAACAACTATCGGAAGAATATTACAATAAATATTATTACATTTTACCATGAATTTTGCAAATACAAAAAATAATAAAAATGAAATATCAAGATTAAGACACTTACCAAAAGAATATTATAATAAAACCTTTAATACTCACCTACCACACTACCACCTACCACACCACCACTTCCATGAATTCCTCAACTACCAGTTCCGCACCGAAAAATGTTTCCTTTTCTAACTTTGAATATTTTAATAGATATTTCTAAATATTATATCGAAATCAGAAATAATTCTTCAATGCCACAAATATTTTTTTAATTGTCTATGTTTTTTCTTCTAAAATTATGTTTAGTCATTATAGGGACAAACAGTAGGAAGAAAATAAAATAAAATAAAAAAGATATTGTAAATAGTAATTTGTAAATCCCTTTTTAAAAAAAAGTCCTACAGAAATCAAGGAACTGAGTTACAACAAAAATCCTGCATTTAAGCATATCAATTAAGTAATTACTAATATATTAATTAGTTAAAATAACTACCTTTCCGAAAAAAAAATCTATATTAATTTAGAAAAAATTAAAAAGATTCTGTAAATTATATTAAAATATGAATGTAGATAATTTATAATTTGTTGGAGAATAAGTTGGAAGTTTGTTGGAGAACAAGTTTTGTTCGACTACTATAAATAATTAAATATGATGGTGTCGTACCATATCACAATTTTTGAGAATAACAATCTCTATCATTTCTACTATTATTTTATATTATATAATTTTACTTCTCGAATATCTTCCCAATGAAATTACTATGATAATTCTTTCAATTTTATCGGTGAAATCTCTATTGCGATTCAAGTGTGTTGTTAAGACATGACATTGTTCTAAACTTTCAACTCTCAAATCAACGACAAGACGAAGGAGCAATTGCCAGCATATATTTTTCGATATGAAACTCTAAGCCCTCCTTTTGATTAATAAACCAACATCTCACTTTGGAAGAACTTAATTATCCTCTAAGTCAAGATGATGAAACATACATTGATAGTTGTATGATTTTGGGTTCTTGTCATGGCCTTATACTATTTAATATAAATGAGAATATTTACTTGTGGAATCCTGCCACCCGACTTTGCATCAAAGTGCTTGAACTTAATTGATTGCACGATCATTGTATCAAAGTGCTTGAACCTAGTCGATTGTACGATCACGGTAATATACGTGGAGGACTTTGTTTCGACTCCTCCACGAATATTTATAAGGCAGTGTTGATTATGAGATATCAGGGTCGAGTTGATGTTGATGAGTTTGTTATAATTGCTAGTCTTGAAGACAAACAATGAGGAAACTCGAATTTCCTTATAATAGCTACTCAGTAAGTGAAGGGATTACATTGCATGGACGACTTCATTACAAGGTAAAGGTAAAAAAATTAGATAATGATAAAAATAATGAACTGCTGGTGCGCGTTGCTTCTTTTAACCAAGTAATTTATTTCAATCCCAATTCTGAAAAGTTTGATATGTTTCCTATCCCTGAGCCTACACGTAATCAAAAAGAGAATGATATAATTGGTTTAGGAATTTCATATGAATGTCTTTGTATGACTCAATTAGTAGATGATAAGTGTGGTGTTGAGATATTGATCATGAAGGAATATGGAGTAAAAGAATCATGGACATCTTTATTTCTTATACATAATTTACAAATAAATTCTTGGTACAAATTTGACGTGCCCTTTTTCGTGACAAAGACGAGAGAGATAGTTTTTGTAAGATATTATTATGACAAAAATGAAGTTGTATACAATGTGAGGATTGAAAATACGAAAGAAATCGTCGATGCACGTGGCCTAATGATTAACTATGCGAAAAGCTTGATCTCACCAAAGGAATACTGTTGGAATGAGAAGTGGCACAAACAATTTGGAGAGCTTAGAAGGGAAAGGTTCCATTATGATTTTGATTGAGCTTATAATGTCAATATTTTTTAAATATTTTTTTAGCCCTTAATTTGGTGTGAAATGACGTAGTTTAGGCTTGGAATAGGGTTAAAACGATGTAGTTTAAGTACCAAACGCATAGGGGGAAAGACCAAAACGACCCCAACTTTTAAAACTGAAACAGTGCCCAAAATAGCCAGTCTCATGAGCCATCTACTGCTTCACGGGACGTTTAAAGCATCACGGCCCGTCTAGTGGGTCATCATGTTGCCCTGCGCTACATGGCTTCACTAAAATGGGAATAACTCTTTACCCTAGGCTCAAAATTAGGAAAACTTGGTCGGGTTGGAAAAAGAACTCAAAGATCATTAATTTGATAGGACATAGACCACTTAATTCATTTTGTGCTAAAATATATGATCATTTGAAGTAGACCCAAAACTTAAAAGTTGATGAGTCCCTTTCACGGACGACTGCACGGTCTGCGTGAAGCTTCATGGACCGTCTAAGTGCATGTGATCCTTCATGGTCGTTGGGTGCAACTTCACGGGCGGGGTGATGGGTCGTGGACCTCTTCACGGCCCGTGATCCCTTTTGTGGAACTGTCATTTTCTCTTTTCCATTCCAAGTTCAAATTTTCGATGTGTTACACTTGTTCAATTTTTAGGCGGGTCTACTAAATTAAACTATGATTTAGATTGAGTTGACTATAATTGAAATCCCAATGGGCATTTTCTAATTGCAAATGTAACCACATATTGACTCCCAACACAGTACTAAATGAGGCCATTCCTCCCAATTTTGTTGGCTAAAAAATGCAACAAACCCCAATACAGACAAGAATACAATTCTGAGAAGTCATACATAAACAACATACAAATGCCTAGACCGATTCTCATCTTCTTCTTCTTCTTCTTCTTCGTGACCCAACTAGTACGACACCAGAACAAGGCCAGGTGGATTGCTCCGAGATGGCCTTCCTTTTGATTTCTCTATGGATTCCTCTGAGATGGCCTTCCTTTTGATCTCTCTAAGAATTCGTTGAGGATTTGTTTGTATCTAGCCAGCATATGAATTTCAAATTTCAATTTCCATGATCGTTATCTTGTTTTCAAGCCCTAATTCACTCCTATAAATTCCATTCCAGAAGTTTGGAGTCTATATTTTAGTCTCTTTCGAGGCTCTCAACTTTGTCGCTGCCCAGGAAAAGTGAAACGACCCCAAAAATGCCCGAAAATGTGCTTCGGAAACACCTATAATTGTAATTTCCATATATCTCAAAATCCGTGCATGATTTCGGAAATTCGACTTCATATTCTTATTCAGGGGGTCAAATTGAGTGGGAAATGGGTCTAACCCGAATTTTAGAGCAACCGTATCAAAATTCGAAAATCGCAAAAAATGCGATTTTCAGGGTCAACTTTAAAGGGGCATATCTCTCAGCACACAAGGAACTGGAAGGAGCTCAAACTATCAAAATTAAAGCTCTGTTAGTTATCTTTCCAACGCAATTTGTTTCACCTCATTCCGAGTTAGGATGAAGGAGTTATGACCATTTTCGTAAAACCTGTCCGGCAGAAAATGCAAATTCCAGTAGCCGAAAACACTGTTCACCCGCCTCAATTTTTTTCTAAGTGTTGGGACGTTTTTTATAAAAAGGGGACATATCCATACTTAGTCATTTAACTTCAAAACATCCAAAAACTCTCTCTAAACCCTCTCCAAAAATTCCACCAAGATCATCAACCAAATTCAAGGATCCCAAGCTTTAATTCCGGATTCAAGATTCAATCTCAAGCAATTCTCCATTCCAATCTTCATCAAGAATTCTCCAAAGTTGAGGTATGTGGGTTGATTGTGGAAACCTTCCTTTCCACAAGTCCAACCATTTATCCTCTATTTTACTTCAAGTTTATGGGTCCTTATGATCATTTATGAACTCTTGAATTATGGAATTATTACTACACATCCTATTATGGTCTATTTTTGTATATTATCATGAAATGGAATGATTATATGATGTTTATGGTTTTCATGCCTCCATGATCAAATTATGAAGGTTGTTATATATGTATATATATATGTATGTTGTTGGTGGGCTGTTTTATATGGATTTTGAAATTGGTTGGACTTAGTACTCTTGAAACACATGATTTTATTTACATGAACAAGTAGCCCACCATATGTTTGATAAAATGCCATTTATAGAATTCTTATGAAATGGAAGGTCCAATGTACGTCCTATGAGTCGGATGATTATATAAGTATTGAAATGATGATGAAATGGATACATGTATATGATTTTCTCTATATAGTGTGTGAGTCGACCAAGCCTAGCTCGGGGGGTTGTAGGCCCGGGTAACCGTATCAAGGGGTTGGTACCTTGGTTGCCTAGTACGGGGGGTAGTAGGCCCGTATAACCGTATCGAGGGGTTTGTACCTTGGTTGCCTAGTACGGGGGGTAGTAGGCCCGTATAACCATATCGAGGGGTTTGTACCTTGGTCCCTAGCTCGGGGGGTGGTAGGCCCGGGTAACCACATTGAGGGGTTTGTACCTCTTTCGCCTCTCCAAGGGGGTGGTAGGCCTTGGAAATACTATATTGATGGTCACTCACTACACATATACTATGCCCTACTAAATATGATTTTTATATAAGCATCATTATACATATCATCTCATTAATATGCTATCTATCGGGTACGATTATGCATTTTGCCTATGATGTCCATCCCTTGTTGCATTGCATTGCATCCCATATACTTAGTACATTCAAACGTACTAACGCATACTCTATGCCTACATGATGTCACCATGTAGGGACCGGAGCACCGCTTGACCCTCGTCCTCCGCGTGGCTAATACGATTTTCTATCAAGGTTATTGGTGAGTCCTCCATTCCGGGGACGTTGCTTATGATCTTTTGCTATGTATAAGACTTTTCCTTTTAGTTATGTTTTGACTATGAGGGTGAGCCCAGTTGTTTGTCTTGGCCCCCGCTAAAGTACCTATGTTTAGAGGTGGTGTTGGACAAGTTGTGTATTATGTTTGAGCTTGATTCATCTATGGTATTTATGTATCATTTCTTCTTTTTTTTTTTTTGCTCCCTTAGTCCCGATTTCCCCCTTGATTATGCTTATCGCTTATGGTCATTTTAATTGCTTCCGCGACCAATGATGTGTAAGATACGCTATGAGGCTTGTTTGGGGTTCCTTCGGGTTCCCCATTCGCCGGTCACGTCTAGGCCCTAGGCTTGGGTCGTGACAAAAAGGTAACTTTACCTCTCATTTCTTTTTCTTTAGAACAGCCATGTTGATACCACTTTTCCTACTCACAATTCTATCAATAAAATTCAAATTGAGGATATTTTAGTCTTTCACCAATATTTTCTTATGCTATGTGTCCTTTGGATTAAATATCAATGTCAACGCAACAATGATCTTTTTGTCTCTCTATCTGACCTTCTTTTTCTTCTTTGGTAACATTCTTTTTCTCAAATTCAAAACAAAATCTAGATACAAATCTTTTTCTACTTTGTGTATGGTTTCAACTCTCATATCTGTAAGTTTTTACCTTCATTTAATTGCAAGTATTTACTGGTAATTTATTTGAGAATTTTTGGAACCACTTTCTCAAATAATAGCCTCAACCTAATTAGGAAAGGGGGAAGATCAGTGATATACAATAATTAGTTCACCAGAGCGTGTTTTCATCTCTCGACGGTATCGCACCCATATAGTTTTTGTCCTATCTTATCAATTTTGGTAATTTTTTTATTTTTTATCAACAATAAATAAAAATTAAATTCTTGCACATTATCTTAAATACTACATAATCTTAAGTCACCAGAGAAGGAATCAATAATTTTCTTTTAAAAAGGAAAAAAAAAAAAGCAATGTTTGTGATAAATAATTTTTTTAAATTTTTTTAAAACATAGCAGTATTTATTTTTATCAATTTTATTGATATGTGGACTATCGATTCACGTGATATTAGCTTAATTTTCTTAAGGGGAAGGTTTCCCAAGGTAGTAATACCTCTGGAAAATTAAATTAGTTTTGAATTTTTTTATCATTTTATATTATAGATTCAATTGTCTTTCTAAGATGGAATTTCATATAGAGATAAGACCTCAAATCAATCATTTATCTCGAGCCATATGAGGAAAAAACTTTTTATATTTTTAGGGCCATAGTAATCTTTATTTTAAACATACTCGGGGTGGGTGGATGGGTGGGTGCAGGGTGAGTGCAGGGTGAACGATTTTAAAGTGGACTCCCTACTCATTAGATAGAGAAGATCACAAAAAACTTAGTTAGCGGCTTAGAAGATAGCTAGATGATCAAAGATCAAACTAGCATATGCAATTAAAGAGCATCACCACTTTCTCCATCTTAAATTTTATCGACGACTTCAATTGATATGTTGCAGGAAAGGAAGGAATAATAGTTAAATTTTCACTTAGTTACCACCATTTACTTCATGGGAAAATTTAAGGTCCAAAATCAAAAGTAACTAATGATAAGTATCAAGTACAAATACTACATGTACTATGTTTTGTTTATTCATGCATTATTGTATGAATTTGGGATGATATCAATTTCAATTTATTTGTTATGTTTAAATTTTTCATGGAGTTCAAAAAATTAAAGAATACTTTTATATCTTGTGATCATAAAATAATGATATGTAAAAAAAATAATCAAAATGTCCTTTTATTTTGTGTTGTTAAAGGTGATATGTGAAAAAACTAGAATTAAAATGTTGTCAATGTCAATTTTCTGCTGAATGCCTCTCAAAGTGAGAGAGTCTTTCCATTATATAGAGAGAATAAAGATTACACATCCATAAAGTTCTGTCATTCCTATCCCTAAAGATCACCTATTCTATCTCTACAAATCTGATGTTCAACCCCTCTAAAGCTGCTTTGATATCCCTCAAAATGAGCTATTCTATCACAATATTTATTCCTCTGATTCTACAACAAATCTATATGATAATACTAATTTATAGCACTATATAATTACATTAATATATAAAATTATTTAGTTGTCCATCATGCGAAGATCCCTTTTCAAATTGATGTTGGTGGATCAAGAAGCATGAATTTCCTTACTAGAAACTGATGGCGTTGTCGTGCCATGGACTTTGTAAATGTATCAGTTATTTGAAGATCATCGGACACATGTGGAAGAGTAAGACTCCTTTATCTACAACTTCTCATATATAATGACAATCTACTTCGATGTTTATGGCCCTCTCATGAAAAAATGGATTAGTAGCAATTTGAATAGCATGTGTATTGTCAGCGTGGAGAGGAGTATAATGAGATTGAGGAAATCAAATCTCAACAAGTAATCCACGAATCCATACAACCTCGGAGCAAGCAGTATACATGGATCGATATTTAGCATAGGTTAAAGATTTTGACAAACGATCTTGCTTTTTACTCTTTCAAGATATCAATGACTCTCCAAGAAATATGCACCAACCAGTGACTGAACAACGAGTATCAGGACATCCCGCCCAATCAGAATCACTAAAAACTTTAAGATGAATAGGAGAATCACTTGGAAAGAACAATCCACGAGTAGATGTTCCTAGAAGATACCGAATACTGTGATGAACAGCCACCAAGTGGAGATAACAGGGAGCTTGCATAAATTGACTAACTTATTGAACTGCAAAAGAAATACCAGGTTGAGTAATAGTAAGTTAATTTAGACTCCCAACTAATTGTCGAAATAAAGTTGGATCAGGAAGAAGATCACATTCCTCAAGACGATACTTCACATTCAATTCCAATGGAGTATCTACGGAGGAGGAATCTTGAAGACCAACCAAAGAAATCAGATCATGAGTATATTTGTGTTGGTTTAGAAACACACTTGAAGCATTATTATGAACTTCCAAACCCAAGAAATATGTAAGAGTACCAAGATATTTCATATGAAAAGAATCTTTAAGTTGTTGTTGGAGGCTAGTGATTAGTGAAGAATCGATTCTTGTGATAATAATATCATCTACATACACCAAAAGAAGAATAGAACCAGTAGATGTTTTCTGAATAAATAAAGATGAGACATATTTTCTCTGCTCAAAAGAAAATTCTAGCAAAGTAGACAGAAACTTATCAAACCAAGCTCTTGGATCTTGTTTTAATCCATACAAAGACCACTTCAACCTGCATACATCTGATGTAGATGATGAGAAAAAACCATGTGGAGGTTTCATATAAATATCTTCTTTAAGATCACCATGGAGAAAAGAATTTTTGACATTCATTTGACAAAGAGACCATTTTTGTGAAGCAGCAATGGCAATAATAGTTCACACTGTAATCATTTTTGCTACGGGTGCAAAAGCCTCCTCATAGTCCAGCCCGTACTCTTGTCTATTACCAAGAACAACCAATCGAACTTTGTACCGATCAACAATTCCATCAGAATGAAGTTTGATTGAATAAACCCATTTACATCCAATAAGGTGGACATTTGAAGGACATGAAACAATGTCCTGTGTCATTTTCTTTAAGAGTCAAAAGTTCTTCCTCCATTGCTTTATGCCAACATTCATGCTTAAAAGCTTGTGAGTACCAAGTTGGAACAAAAATGTTGGATATAATAGAGGAAAATCCATACCAATTGGGAGTACAAGATACTCTAGTAGATCGTCGAGTAGGCTTAAGAGGACCAGATCTTGAAGAATTCTCACATTCTAATTGTGGTACAATTTCAAGCGGTGGATCAGTGTCGGAATGGGATAAAGTTGGCCGACGTCGTTCATACACAAATCCAGCTTGAACCTCTTAAAATAAGATGATAAATCCTCAAAAGTAGGAAGAAGAGGAGAAGGAGAAGATGAATTTACAATAGTACGAAAGTAATACTGATTCACAAAGAAAACAACATTTCTAGAAAACGAAATTTGTGAAAACATGGATCATAGCAAATAAAACCTTTTTGTGAAGTACTATAACCCATAAAAGCACATTTAGTAGACTGTACAGAAAATTTATTGCGCTACGAAAGAGGCAAATGCACAAAACAAACACAACCAAATGTATGATAATCCCTATAGTTAGGATTTTGGTGATAAAAACGAAAATATGGAGACTCCAGATTTAGCACTTTAGATGGCAATCTATCAATTAAATAGACAACATTAGACAAAGTTTCCACCCAGTATTTAGATGGTACAGAGGACTCAATCAATAAAGTACGAGTGACATCTAAAAGATAGTGCTTTTTATGTTCAGCAACTCCATTTTGTTATGGTGTATATGGGTAAGAGCATTGTGAGACAATTCCTTTGTCAAGCTAGAATTTTTGAATTTATAAGACATATATTATCCACCAGAATTAGATCTTAATAATTTGATGCACGTAGAAAATTGAGTCTCAATGTAAGCCAAAAATGTCTTGAACATGGAAAATACCTCAGATTTCGATCAAAGAAAATACACCCACGTAAACCAACTATAATCATCTATGAATGTCACAAAGTATTTGAAATGAGTAAGAGAAATAATTGGCAAAATGCCCCAAACATCACTATGAATGACATCAAAATACTTTGTAGCACGATTACCAAAATTAGGAAAAGGAAGAATTTTACTTTTGCCTAATTTACAAGTAGTACAATCAATGGAAGCAGCTGAAAATTAATTTTTATTTCTCAATAAACTGGAATATGATATATGAGACAACACGACAAAATTTGGATGTCCTATACGCTTATGTCAAACCTCAGTCTTACTAGCAGTAGAAGTACAAAAAAAAAAAATACAACAGGAGGAATGGAAAATTGTATAGGAAACAATCGTCCAACTTTAGGTCCTTTCGCAATTATCGTCCTCAACACCTGATCCTGCTCAGGAGAACCATTACGAGAAAAATTCACATTACAATTATTATCTATCAATTGTCCAACCGAAATAAGACTAGTTGAGAGCTTTGGTGAAACAAAAACATTCTTGAAAGTTGGAGTAATGTCCCCAACCTTGATAATGGGTAAATTACTACCTTTGGCAATCTGCATTTATAATGGACCTTGATACATACGAACATTTTTTAGGATACTCGTTGAGTTGGTCATATAATTGGAAGCACCTGAGTCAACAATCCAAAAATTAGATGTAGCATCATTACCTTTTAACCCCAATGTTGAAAAGGCTGACACGATCATTTGTTGTATCATTTCAGGAGTAAGAACTTGTCCTGAAAATGAGTTATCAATAGTGGAACCATTTATCCGAACTTGAAAAACATTGACCCTACGAGTTTTAGGGCTCGTGGGACACTCTTTGATAATGTGTCCTTGTTGTTTTCAATAATTACAGAACTTCTTGCTACAATTGCTAACAATATGATCACATTCCTTGCAACTGTAGCATCAAGTTCTAGTCATATCCCTGCCATTTCCTTTACCTTGAGTAGCAAATGCAACAGTGACATCATTTTCTTTCATGAAAGCATTTTGTGTGACAAGGCATTTCTCTTCACGGAGTACTTCCCTAAAACAAACATCCAAAGAGGGAGACAGGTCACGATTCATCAAGTTAGAGTGAACACTCTCAAAGTCGGAGCGCAATTTCATCAAAATTGGTCTCTCCTGCTTTGCTCATGAACTGCCTGAATCATATATAGAGATTCGGTAGGTATTTTGGTATAGACAAGATCTGTAAATTCAACCCATAAGGTTTGAAATTCATAAAAATAATCTTGAATAGAAAGACCTCCTTGAGAGTAATTAGCAATTTCTACTCTAACTGAAAGCGTCTTGTGCTACTATCTTGGTTGTAAACCTTTTGTAAGTAATCACACATGGCCTTATCTGTCTTGTACGGCCTGAGATTAAGAACAATAAGAGGGTCAATTGATCCTGGAATCCATGTCATCACCTGAGCATCGTTAATCATCCATTCACGTAGCTTTGTTTAATCAGTACAAGCAGGATTGATTCCATCTATGGCCCCATAATTCTTTGCCGGTGACAAATAACTGAAACTCCCAAGAAGAATATATTTTTCCAGTGAAACAAACACTGAAGGATTCAAAGTGATGTTAATTCATGCTTTTGGATAGCTATGAAAACTACAAAGACTCAAGAAAGCAACTAGAATGACCAAGAACAAAAGTCCTAAGTGGTAGGACTGATTGTCGATGTAAAGTCAACAAAAACCAAGATTTTCAAAAAAAATTGAAGGAACCACAGATGACTCTATGAAACAAGACAGCCAAAAGAAGACTCTAATACCATGTCAATTTTCTGTTGAATGCCTCTCAAAGTGAGAGTCTTTTCATTATATAGAGAGCATAAATATAACGCATCCCTAAAGATCCGTCATTATTATCCCTAAAGATCATCTATTCTATCTCTACAAATCGACTATTCAATCCCTCTAAATCTGCTTTGATATCCCTCCAAATCAGCTATTCTATCACAATATTTATCCCTTCGATTCTACAACAAATCAATATGATAATACTAATTTATAGCACTATATAATTACATTAATATATACAATTATTTAGTTTTCCATCATGCCAACAGCCGAAAAAGAAATTAAACATTCCTTTTTAATAGACTAAAAAGGAAAATAAGACAAACAAATGAAAATGAAAATACCAGTTTCTAAAATTGTAAGAAAGATGAAGTTTTCTATTGCAAAGTGAATAACACTCTGAAAAGAAAGTAAAACTAAAATGAAAAACTGGACTATCTAAAAATTATGCAAATAATTGCCACCAGGTCTAATGTAGAAAAACATAGGAAAGAAAAAACTACAACCTTCAGGCATGGATACTCTTGACTTCAAAGCTTTAAGGTTAGATCTAGCCCATTATTTTCATTATCATCATGAGGCATATGATGAATAGGAACATCCAACTGATCTATGAAACGTCTTGTGATGGATTTAGAAGAAATTTAAGTTAAATTTCTATCGATCGAATTTGAAACCCTGACTTGATTACTTCTTGTTGACATCAACGTTTGTGCTCCACGATTTATATGCACGCGCCAGACACTAATGTTAGTTCTAATTGGACGACGATGATATGATGATGGTTCTCGTGACACTTGTCTCTCATTTCTTAGAATTCGTGCATTTTGTTCTAGTAATGCAAGTCTTGACTGTGATGTTGAACTCGATCTATTTGAACCTTCTGCTATGTGCAGTTGTGGTTGTAACCAGCGATGGTATGATGTTGGTTCTTGTGACACGTGTCTATCATTTCTTAGAAATCTTGCATTTTGCGTTGGTAGTGAAAGTATTGACAATGGTATTAAATTCGGTCTGTTTGAACCTTCTAATATGTGAACTTGTGGTCGTAATTGAATTGGGTGAGATCGAACATGAATCATAAATTCATAAAAAGTGAAAATGATTCGGTTACATATATGGCATTGGAGCAATCTAGTGTTAGAAGTCGACATTCTAAGAAGAAAAAGAGAAATCAATGTCAAACACATAAATATTCAAAATCAAGCCAAATTTGAGACTTTTTCTAAAAAGAAATTTAGCTCATGTATTTGACTTATCCTATATGAGAAGGAAGACTTTGAATTATTCACATAAAAAATAGTCAGTTTAAAAAAATGCTCTAAGAATTTCTTTTAAAATAGGGATAGAATTTACCTCAATGACTTGAATGGTGCACATTAATTCTACAGATTGTGAGAAGAATTTATAGGCCAATGAGACTCACACTTGCAAGTAGATATGGACGCACTAATGTGTAGTTTGACCGGCTAAAAGAATACAATTATAGTTAAATGATGAATCCAAAAATAAAATCTAAAAAATTAATTATTTTTCTATTTAGAGAATTATTTTGCCCTTTTTAATAAATTTCTAACACAATTTAGTAAAAGTGGCCAGGAAATATTATATAGAATTTTTTAATAATTATTAGTGGGATAAATAATTTATATAAGGGATAAGGGTCTGAAAAATACTCCAACTTTGGCCGAAATTGCTGTTATGATACCAAACATTATGGAGGACCTATTACCCCTGAACTATTTAATAGTGTATTCTATATCCCCTGAACTATTTAATAGTGTATTTTAAAGGTATATATGTGCCCACGTGGACACATTACTATTTATAATTTTGCATTATTTTTTATGTCCACGTGGGCAAATATATATGTTTAAAATACGGTAATAAATAGTCTGGGGGTAATAGGTCCTCATTAAAGTTTGGTATCGTAACAACAATTTCGGCCAAAATTGGGTATTTTTTAGACCCTTATCCCTTTATATAACATTTATTATATATTTTTTTCTATTGTCTTTCTAGCTGATGCTAACTAGTATTGTACCAAAATTATACTATTAATGTTATTAAATAATTAGACTTTAATTTAGATATCAAAAATAAATTTTAAAATTAATTATTCATAACAATATTATTACGAGCAGTCTTTTATTTATTATTCTGTAAAAAAAATTATAAATCTTGAAGATAAGTTATAAAACTATTTCATTTTGACTGAATTGAATTTACATCTTAGAACTAGATTTAAATACTATAATAGTAATATAGACACTCTTTTATTTTTGAAAAATAATTATTATAAAAATATTATTACGGACAATTTTTTATTTTTCTTTTGTAAAAGGAAAATTGTAAAACTTGAAGATAAGTTAAAAACTATTTCATTTTGACTTAATTGAATTTTCATTTTACAAACTAGATTTAAATACTATAATAGTATCATAGTCACTCTTTTAGTTTTGAAAATTAATCATCATAATAATATTATTATGGTCAGTCTTTAATTTATTTTTTTTGGTAAACGAAATTGTTAATGTTCAAGATAAATTATAAACTATTTCATATAAACTATTTCATTTTATTGAAATAATTAATTAGGTAGATAGGTTTGATTAAATACTAGAAGTGTCAGCATTTAGCATGATTATATCAGTAAATCACGCTTCTTTAATCAAATATCACTACAAGAAAACATGGAATTTATCGGTAATCCTTAACTAATCCATTATTGAACTCTACTTAAAAAGATATTACCAACCTTTTACTAATTGTTGTCCTATAAATATTTGTGACAATTATTACCTAAAAAATACTAGGCACGTGCGCGCACGGACAACCACATCTAGTTTATTTATAATAACATGAGATTTGAACGACAAATAATCGTACACATATATAGCATCACCTTACAATAACAATCATGAAATATTCAGATAAAATTAAAATATTTTTTTTGAAGATAAGGTACAAATTTCAGGGGTAATTATGTAATATCTCTAGAAAAATTAATATTAATTACTCCATCTATTCACTTTTACTTGTCCACTATTTGAAAAATAGATTTTTATTTTTTACCTATCACTTTTAACATATCAAAAAATATAATTTAAAAATAAATATGCTTTACTCAAGCATCAACTACTTACTCTCCAAATTATTTTTCAAGACCTAATAATAAATATTATATATAAAATCATGTCAATGCTAAATCTAAATATAAGAAGCAAAAGTGAAGAAGGAAAGTATTTTTTTCATCTAAAGATTCGAAAGACAACATAAACATGTGTTGAGTAAATTAATTTATGAAGTAGGGGTTCGATTGAAGAATATTGGATTTTTCCTCTAGCTATGGATTTCTTGTTTTTTTTTTTTCTTGTGTGTTTGGGTGGATGGGGTTCTTTTTGGTATGTAGATGCTAGTTTTTTTTTTTTTTTTTTTTTAAAAAAAAGCATCTTGTTTTGAGACATCATATAAATATCTATTCGTCTTGTTGTTTATATTTCGTACCGATTTTATATAGTCCTTTAAAGTTCCAAATTTTAGATCAGTCTCAAATATAACATTTATTTAATTTATATTTTATAATTTGTTGACTTGATCAATTTAAGTAGTGAATTTTTTTAATTTGATAATCTCCTATATCAGTGTTCTATTGTTGTCCCAAGGTCTTTATTCTTTAGGATTCAATTAGGCAACATGATCTAAACCAAGTGTTGCTTAGGTATAGTACTGTGCAATGTTTGTGCTTGCTCTTTAATCAATTTAGGACAAGTATTCCTCAAAGTATAATCTCAAATATGACTATAAAGAAATTTATTTGTTGAAAAAATAATTGAGAGGTGAACATTGCATCATGGATGTGGCGTTGCTTAAAATGTGTGTCTATATAGACTATTATCTCATGTATTCAGATTAGCAAATCAGAAACAATAAAAGATGAAAAGAAATAGAAAAAAGTATTCGAGTCCACATAACCCACTGTGTTCCTTAAGAAATTTAATCTCCTCAGTGTACTCAAGGCGGTGGATTATTTCCTCCCAAGAAAAAAGGGATAAATTATTGAAGAAGTAGCGATACCTTAAACTTCAATAGTCTCAACGAACGCAAAAGTCAGCAACAAAATCACATACACAAACTCAATCGATCGATTTTATTTGTAAGAAATGTATGCATAAGAAGAGAAAATTTTGATATTGAAAAAATGAGAGAAACTTCTCTATTTATAGTCAATTGTAGGTGTGAACATACTTATTCAGAAAAGACTTGTCTTTTCAGAAGAGTCATGGCGTCTTTTGGGAAAAGAAATGTTTGTTCGGAAAGAACATGTCCTTCTGAGCGAATCTCAAATTAATTTTGTAACACAAATTTCCAGACTAATTTTGTTACGCTAATTCAAATTAATTTTGTGAATCAATTAATTAATAATTCCAAATTAATATTAAGAAAAAGGAAATTAATTAATGAGATTGATCAGATAAATTCTGCCTAAAAGTTTGTCAATCAAATCATTTGCCCAAGCCAAACAAGTGACGACGACGGCGACGGCGCAAGAGACACCCTTTACTTGACCCTTTAAAAGTTAAAAGAAGTGTTTGTTAATATAAGGACACAACTTTTTCTTTCTTCTACCAATATGGGGAGAAATGTCTTTTCATTTTCCCTCCACTTGATTCCATGTTCTTTACATTTCCCAATTTTTCATTCTCATTTTTTATTTCACACCTTGCTTAAACCCAGCATAGACTACCCTATACATATATAATTTGTTTTTATACTTGTATGATGATCTTATAGATTCAGTGTTAACTGATTTCTTAGATGTTTGGTAAAAATAATTCCTTGATAAGTTTAAGATATGAATACAAGGTCATTGCTGGTGTTTTATCAAGATTGGAATGTGAAGGGATGGTGAGATTACTTGCGTAAGAGTAAAAGTGGGAAAATCTCCTCGAATTTAGTCCAAGTTTAGCAGTATCTTTAATATATATATATATATATATATATATATATATATATATATTCAAGTCACGAGGTCGTTTGGTAGAGTGTATACAAATAATGCTAAATAGAGTGTATTAGTAACGCTTGCATTATCAATGCATATATTAGTTATGCTTGCATTAATTGTATATGAACTATTTTTATGAATACACTGTTTCGTTTGAAGCATTAAAAATAGAATGTAGTACATTAAAAAAATTATTTACAATATACCCTTCACTATTATGGTGTAAAAGATATAAAAAAGGTATTGAGGGGTAATTGAGTCTTTAATTGAGTTAATGCATGCATTAAAATCATTGCATTGCTAATACCTAGAAATTTATGGTATTAGCAATATACACCTTAATACACAATAGAGTGTATAACTAATGCAAACATTATTTTTACATAGGTTGGAAAAGAGTACCAAACAAAGTACTAGAAATACACAAGGCTAATGCATGCATTATTTTTGTTAATACACTCTACCAAATAGAGACCACATTTGATTGATTAAATGAGCTTATTGAAGTATTGCTTCTTGCTTTCAAATTAAAGCCCAACTATGTGGATTTTAAATCATAAATTGGGTCAAAAAATTAAATAATATACAATTTGTTTTCATTAATTATACCTTTTTGGATAGTTTAAGAGGAGCTCATTGAATCTTTGGTTGTACAAGGAAATGAGGAAATATATCATATCTAATTTCAAATGAGGAGAATATTTAATTTATTTTTCAACAGAAATATTGCAGAGATATATTTAGTGTAAGAATGTCAACAACTTTCACTGTTAGTAGAATAGTCAAAACTGAAAATCACCAAAAAGGGCCAAATGTGTTGGGGCCTTAATCTCAAAAACGTGGAATTTAGCGTGAGTCTCAATGAAGAAAAGTGCTAATGAAGAGAAAAATTGTAACGACCCTCAAAATGAAGTAGGATAAAGTAGAGCCTCACATGAGTTTTATGCATTAATAACTTGTCAAAATAATGAAGAATAGCCTTGTAAGTCAGTTTTAAAGAGTTTGGAAGTCAAACGTCAAGGGACGACCAAGATGTTCGGAAACTAGTCTTTTACGTGTTGGTGTGTTCTAGTATGTTGTTCATGTTTTTATGTGTTGTTTGGAGTCTAAAATCAGTGGAGGTGACCCTAGTGTCTTAATAAATGTTTTTAGGGTCAAAACGTTCGGATACGACACCCCGGGGGCCACCCTAAGGGTCCCCGAGGAAGACCCCAACCTTTGCCAAGCAAGCTGCCAAGGCAGCTTGAAGTTGTGCTTGGAGGGAGCATGTCCGCGTCGCGGACTAGCTCCACCAAGGGCCAAAAGTTTGGTCCACGTCGCGGACATGTCGCAGACTCTACTGTCTCGAATTTAATTTCCAGAAAACTTGTGGGAACACCTCCGCGTCGCAAACTTGTTTCCCGACAAAATCTGCGAAAATAAAATTCAAGTTTGACTTGTTTAAAAGGTCCAACTAAGTGAGGGGTAGTTTGGGTACTTTGGGGAATTATTATAAACGGTTATTCTACCTATTTTAGGGTATTTTAAGTTGGTTAAAACCCCAAAAACCTAAAATTAGACCCCATTCTTCAAATTGACCCTTCCGTCTCAAAATAGATTCTCTCAAAAACTCCATTGAAGACCTTGATGAAGCTCAAGCTAGAAGATGGGTTTTCAACTGATTTCTTCTTCAATTTCATGAGTCTTCAATAATTAAGGTATGGTAACTCTTGATTCTTGAATAACCTCTCATTCAAGGAGTTCTATCAAAGATTTTCAAAAGTGATTCAAAGACCAAAATTCCCAATTTTCAATCTAAACATGGGTTCCTTGTCAAATGATTTTCTAAATCATTCTATTGATGAATTAATGTAGAATTAAGGTTTTTAAGATAATTTTCAGAGGAATTCTTAAAGAAACCCATGATCCCCAAATTCTCGAAAATTGGCCTATGATGTGGGTCTTTGTGAATATGATCTCTATTGGTGAAATTATGTTTAGATTAGATTGTATCGATGTTTCTTATGATTATCTATACTTATTCATGTTGAATTGTTGGTATATTGATGAGTTGAGGATTATGGCCTTATGGGCAAAGTTATGGGTTGATCCCTTTGTTTATGGAATTGTACTTAGACTATGTTTATGATATTGAATTACATTGTTGATTCCTATTGCTACCTATGTCAAATGATTATGAATTGTTGATGATTGATCCATGGTGATCATGGCTTGGAGAATTGGTAAGTTGACCTAACTTCTAGTCTATAGTACGAGAATTGATGTTGTGTGGTTTGATCCACTTATGGTGGAGGTGTTCACTTCTTGTCTATCTATGCGGGTTGAGATCATGGCCTTGAAGGCAATAGATGTGAAGTGAATTGATGATTATGATGCATATGTTTATAAAGTTATGCTATGAAGGTTATGTATGAAATCTTCAATGCTAGCATGATGTTTAAAGTGTGTTGATGATGAGGAGTATAATGTGAATGATAATGTTAGGGATAAGGTGTGGTCTACATGATTGATTATGTTAGGCACTATTGTGGAATGACCCCTACCTATATGACCCTTATATGAATGTTTGATCATATACATGTTAGAAGTACCTATTCAATGTTGAATGTGCCCTTGTCTCCTATGATAAAGTGTGGGTGTGTGGTCTAGAATCCTTAAAGGCTTTATATGTGAATTGCTCATAATTTGGGGACATTGTGAATGTGTTGTGACCCCTTAAAGGGAAGTGCACTCAATATCAATGTTGTTGCTAATATGTCACTATGAGGACCAATATGCGCACACACTCTACATGTATAGCTATGAACATGATGTGTTATGGTGTCTATTGAAAGGTGAACTCTTATATGCACCCTTACATCTTATTATGCATGCAAAGTGTATGATTAGCAAGGTATGAATATGTATTGTATAAATGTGTTTATGTGAAAGGTTTTCTCACATATGTACACACATGAATGAATGAATAAGATTTATGATAATCTAGTGAAAGTGAGTCTCTTGAAAGGTTTCCTCAATTGTACTCTAAACTAGACTATGTTATGAATATGGTATGATTATGTGAAAGGTCATTCTCACATAATATAGATTCTATGATGAAAGGTCATTCTCATTTTAGAAACCTTTGAGCTATATGATATGAGGGATTAAGTCCTTAAAGCCTACTTTATGAACTAATGTTAAATAAAGGCTTAAAGATGTTTAAAAAGGGAGTTGGAGCTTAGCACCGAGTGAACATGAAAAATGAGAGTGGGGGCTTCACGTTTAGCAAGTCCGGCTTTCCACAAGAGAACCTTCACGTTTAGCAAGTCCGGGTTCCCAACATAAATGTTGTCTCATGAGATGGAAACCTCCACGCTTAGTAAGTCAAGATTTTCTAGTAGCAATCTCCTTGTTCCATAACTATGTGCCCCTGTAGGTATTAGCTTAGTGGATCCACTAGATAGCTATTATGTATGTAGGTCCTACTTTGGCAAGTAGTACCCTTTCTTTTCGGTGTGGGAGTAGAACACCGGATTCCATGTAGCTCACATGGTCTATGTCGGTTATGGCAATGTCTCCCGAAAGTTAAGAAATGAACTAAGATAAGATTATGAACTCTAGTCATGATTTCTTGAAGAGTTACTTAGTGTAGGTAGGACTATGGACCCTACTTATGTATTGCACAAGTGGACTCTAAGGGAGGTTATGATTAGGCTCTTTATGTAATAAAGACTATGGTCTATGTATGTTAATATGAAAGCATGTTAAGGTTACTTTACTTATGTCAACACATGAAATATGTTTATGCATGTGAATTACACTTATGACTTCTTAATGAGTTTGCTTAGTATATGTGGGGGTATGGGACTCCATGTGTACATTGAACAAATGAGCTTGTGAAGGGGTTGTGAGGGTGGTTTATCTATGATATGAACTAAATGGGTTATGACTAATGATGTAGTAAAGGAATGAGTCCTTATATGATGTTATGAAGAATGTTGGTCTTATGTCTAAATGAAGATGTTATGACTTGTTGAATATGATGTGCTTAGTCTATGGTGGCTTCCTAGGAACACTTGGTGGGAGTAGTATTATGGGATGCTACTTGCACATTGCACTAGTGTGACTTGGGGGTTGTCTTAGGTGATGGTTCCTATGTGAAGACTATGTCTTATGGTGTGCTTATGACTCTATGAATATATGTGGCTGGATTGATGAAGGTTATATGTAAGTTCACCTTGGTAACCTTAAGGTGATACATTGCACCAAGTATTCCCTAAGGGTTGCTTGAGGAAAGGAGTTAAGATAAAGAGGAAGGTAATGTATTGTATGCATTGAATGTGCCTAAAATGTGATAAGTGGCTCTATGTGCTATTATGAATGGTTTCCGTGTGTATGATGATGTATGTGGTTTACATTGTGCCTATGTACTAAATGTTCTTGAAGTTTCTCTAAAAAAGCATGATGCATAATTTCCAACTAAATGTCCTTTTAAAAGCATGTTTTGCATGGTTATCATACTTAGTGAATTCTTGTACTAACACCATTCTTCTTCATCTTTTTACACCAAGTGTACGTGGTGATGGCTAAAGGGCCTTTCCTAGAAGTGATGAGCTTGGCTTACTATTCCCAAGTTCGGGTGTGTCCTTAAAGATTCAAGGACCTTTATGTTAAAGAGTTTCCTTAAGTTCTATGTACTAGATAGTAGTTTCTTTTGTATTGTAAAGGCTGTGATGGCTACCTTGAGACGTAGTACTCCAATTTTTGTATTAAAGGTTTAATGAGGTGACTTTTATGTCTTGTGTTATATTATGAAAAAGTTTAAAATTTTCCGCTATTTTTCTATGATAAATACTATGACGAATGCTAAGGGCTTGTAAGACCTCCGAGAGGTCGAATACGCCAGTAACGACTAGGGGGTGCTCTCGGGTCGTTACAAAAATGTTACCAAACAGAATATATGAAGTAAAATTCATGTTGATCAACTTTAAAAACCATTTCAAAATTTTGATTAGATGAATATATGTTAGTTTTACTTTGTTGACGCTCAAGCCCTCCGCAATATGGATAAACTATCGAATTTCTTCAATTTCAAACTTTGAAATAATTAGTATTTATAAAATTAAAACTATTTTCAAGTTATTTTGTCATTTTCAAATAATGTATTTACTACCTTTATAAATATTCAAAAATCATATCACAAAAAGTTATTTTTGTTAATTAGTTTAGTTTAATTATAATTTATATTTTGAGTTAATAGTTTGTATTTAAGCTAATTATTTTATTTTATTAAGATTAAAAGGCTCGTTAATTAATTAGTATCTATTTGTCTTATTCAATTTTTAGACGAATTTACTAAATAAAACTACATTTTTAGATTGAGTTGACTATAATTAAAATCCAAATGGCCATTTCGTAATTGCAAATATAACCTCATATTGACTCCCAACCCAGTACTAAATGAGGCTATTCCTCCCAATTTTATTGGCCCAAAAATGCAACAAACCCCAATACAGACAAGAATACAATTCCGAGAAGCCATACATACACACACAACGTACAAACGACTGGACCGACCCTCTATCTTCTTCTTCTTCGCGACCCAGCCAGCACGACACCAGAACAAGGCCAGGTGAGACGGCCTTCCTTTTGATTTCTCTGAGAATTCGTTGAGGAAGTTCGAATCTTGCCAGCATATGAATTTCAAATTTCAATTTCCCCGATCCTTATCCTTTTTTCAAGCCCTAGTTCATTCCTATAAGTTCCATTCCAGAGGTTTGGAGTCTAGATTTTAGTATCTCTCAACTTCGTCTCGGCCCAGGAAAAGGTAATATTATATCTCACTTCTTTTTCTTTGTTGATCAGTGGCTTGTTATATTTCAGTGTGTTGTATTCTCTGTTTGAGGACTCCGGATGTATTTTATTAAGTTTTTTTCCTGAGTTCCTCCACTTAACTGTTGATTCTGTAGGTTTTAAAGTGATGAAGAGGAACTAGGAGTCCGTAAGGGACCCTAGGTGATTACCTTGAAAACTGTGCCTGGGAGCATTTCTCAGTTTATCTATTGTTTTTAAGTGATGATAAAGCTTTGTTGATATTAAATTTGCCCCTGTTAGTTTTCAGTAAGCCTTTGCTATTTAGCTGTCATTTGTTTACTGTTAATCAGTCCATTTGAACCTTGGCATTTCTTAATCTTTTGAAGCTATTTGTTCGAGTCAGTCTTAATATGCTTTACGGGTCAATGTGTTCTGGTTATTATGATCTATATCTTCAATACAGCCATTTTTTAGAATTACTAGATAGAAGTTGCCCGTGCGTGCATGGGCCCAACATATATGATGCTACAAAAGGTAGAAATACTTGTAAGGCGTCAACCGAAAAATCAGCATAAAGTAGTATTTGAAGATCGTGTCATAGTAAAAGACTGCCAATATATGTACACACCAACTGAGCTATAGCCCTTGCACCGTCACAGAAACCGGTGTCACAAAAGGTGAAATAGTAACACAGTCCGTCACTATGTTGGTGGTAGTCATCTTGATTTTCTTAATTACCGTTGTAATTTTGTGACGTCGTGACTGACAACACATATGTTGGAGACTTCATGTTGAAGTGGGAGAAATGTTTGGCCGGCAGTGTCGTGTACCTTTTTAAAGCATTGAAGCTCTCTTCAATTTGACACTTCAAAAAGATAGTGCAGGGGCCAAAATTAATAGCCAAATTTTTTGGCAAAACAAATGAGAGGAATAAATGACGAGAGAAAAGAAAATACACATTTACAAACAAAAATATCTAAATATCTGCTGGCAAAAATAAATAACCTCTCCTAAGAATACACTGCATATGTTGATTTAAGATGTAAGAATATCTAAAGGCCTCAACACTACTCCAAATATATTGCATGGAACTCTTACTATTTATTGACATACATAAATCACTAGATTGAATGATCTAAACTGATAAGAGGGCCAAAGAGAAAAGTCAGGAACCATATTATCTTCGATCTGTACCCGAAAAATGCTTTTACCCCTCATAACCTCATATTTGCCGGAAAAAAATTGAGTCTCATTTTCAATGTACAAGAATCAAATGATGAAAAAAGTACACATAAGCAATAGAAACAACACTACAACCATTTTATTGCGTTAGCGTCGTAGTCAGTACAAATCACAATACACCAAGCACAAGATTTATAATTTCTATAGAGGATCTCACAAGCATTACCTACCGTTAGGAAAAGAATCTCCTTTACCACATGAGGATATAAATATCATCCCATGAAAAGCCTCAAGTGTCCTATGAGAACCCAAAGCAGATATATATCCAAAAGGGCTCAATAAATTTTATGCTAAAAAATGTGAACACTTTTGTCTAGACAATTTTGGCACTCCATTGTGTACATGCAGGCAGTAGTTTGGCATCATTTCATCCAAAAAGACATCTCCATCCTTAGAAGACAATGTAGTGGCCAAACAAATGAAATGGTGTAGATGAACAGAAATAACAACTGACAATCTAAAATAACATCCTTTTCAGGTTAAAAGTGAAATTAACCTGATGTAATGATAGATTAACTTTCATAACTATTAATCGATCTTAATAGTGGTTGGGAAATATCTCTTCCTCCTCCCCAAATGCTTGATCGATCATATACCTGGAAAAAACCTTGATAGATCTTGTGAGATTGAAAGAATATTCCTCTAATGACACTTGAAAAAACAGAACTTTAAGATTTCATCGCTTCGTTGAATCCTAATTATTTTCTGCGTCATGGTGCTTAGACCAATGAAATATTACGCTTTATTGATCTAAAATAGGATGATATAGTACTTTCAACCAACAGGGTAATTCATGTTGCACTACTTATGCAATCTATGACCCATTAATACAAAGAATCAAAGAGCTAGTTTTTTTTCTTTTTGCGTTCTTGCGCATTATTGATCAAAAGGCTAGTGAATTGACAGATTTCAAAATATTCCTTTCTAATGAAACATCAAACACGTTCATAAGATTAAAGACATTTAGGTACATTAACTTTCCACCTAACATATTTATGATCATAAGATTAATGAAAATTTTGATACATTCTATGTATCTTAATCAGGTATAAGAATAAATTAGGAATAAGTAATCTATGAAATTGCGGGAAACATATTTGCTATCTAATTACACAACAGATACAAACATTAAGTTAGTAGAAAATATATGCTAAAGGAGTTGGTGCTTTTGAGTAGACGAATTAGTACCATCAAGTACCAAAAACCCATGGGTAATTTAGTGAATTGGAAATTAACATAGATATCTAGCGCAAAAACTAACCAACTCAATTTTAGGCCTATAACTTACTTTCGCAGAATTTCAGTTTCCTCCGGAAGGACCTGAAATAAGGCACATACATAGTAGCATTGGAAGCAGTACAATAGTTAATGTATATATAACAAATAAATTGGATCATCAAAATGCTTGTCTATAATTTGCAAGAACAACTATCAGAAAGGTGAAACGACAACCTGAGTAGCACAATCTGAAGACAACAATAGTGAGTACTTAAGAGCTTATTTTCAAAATCAAGCTTCACAAGAAAAATTAATCCATTTTTACAAATCAAATTAATAGGAAGATATAATTAATTTTTACTTCTCATAAAATTAAGAGTTACAGAGTGAATGGAGAAAAACTACACACATACAACTATAAGTAACTTAAATGCAACGACCCACCAATATATTAGAACCAGAAACAACAAAAACCAGGTATATGAGGAAAGGAAAATAGAACTAAACAATACCTTGTAAAAAGTTGCACATAAGACACTTCCCTACTCAATTGATGGTTCTCTAAAACAATGATTTTGTGGAAAGCGGTAAGAAAGCATGAAACTCGGCGGTCGGTGGTCTCTTCTATGTCTCTGATGCCATTTTTGGAGAGAACAGAGAGTAAGTTATGGAAGATTTTAGATTTGGAGAAGAAAAATAGGAAATTGGCACATTACGTGGCTTTTCAAATGCTGGGAGAAAGACACGTACATATAAGTTATAGTGAAAAGTTAAAATTACCCTTCACTTAATTTTTAATGACAAAAGACAGCCATGTTGATACCAAGTGCTGCTACCCATGCTTCTACTATAGTAGAAAGTTGGTGTAGAATAATTTTGAGTACGTTAGGGAGTATTCACTTTCTTTGTTGTTCCATATGTTCACTGGAAAAGAGGTATGTATTAGTTATTGTGATAAATTTCCTTAATTGGTTTGGTCATCGTGTATCCCGCATTTTGATATTAATTTCATAGTTTAGTTGTAGTTTTGCCTGTTGATTCTGCTGCTTTTAGAAGAGTTAATTTGGATAAAAATGATGTACTATAGTCTAAGCAGTTTTTGATGGATTACATGCTAGAAAGCATCTGGGCATTTGATATATATTCATATGGAATGATTTTTTTCATTGGTTTACTTTAAAAATCTTTTCTTTTGGGGCATCATTAATTACTGGTAGAATTTCCTTGCATTTATAGTTGCTTAGTTCACTTCTAAGAGTTTATCCTTCCTCAAATGATTTCCCTGGTACATGATATTCAAAGATGTAAACCAAAGTAGATATTGTGGTATTTGCTTTTTTCTTTTTGTTATTAAGATAGGAACTGCCACAAATTTTCTTTTCTTCCTTAGACACAAAACTAGACTCAAAATTGTGGCCAGTTCATTTTCTGATTTTAGGAAGCAAGCCTCAGGTGGCCTTGCAAATGTTCTACTGCACAATTCACATTGATATATCACCAAATTCTTATGCTTAAGTTATTCTCTCTTTTAAATTCGGTTCCTCCATCCTGCTTTGTAGACCTGATTGGACTACCCCAAAGATTGGCCTTATTTTGTAAATTCTAAAAGATTACCTTCCTCAGAATTTAATATAGAATGACAAGACTTTTGTGATATAATACATCGTTACCATTTTCAAAAAATATAGAATGACAAGATTCCGTGTGTTTAAAGTTCAATATGATTTTAAAGGATAACCAATAATTTCTCTTGTATTTGTTGTTTCAAGTAGAAGATGTACAGAAACCCATTCAAACTGGTGATGTTGGATGCATGATATTATTAATTCCTTGTATTGCCCTTCCATTAGATTAGTTTATGTATTTCCTGCTTAAATGAAATTGATATTAATTGAGAGCAGTGAGCAGACAGTGTTTTACTGATCACATGACTAGATCAAGGAAAATCTCGGGGAAGATGACAGTATATTGCAAAGAAAGAAGGTTAATAATGAACGATAGGTTTCTGATTGAGTACGCGTGAATGAACGATACTCTAAAAAACTTCCTTTTTATCTGCCTAGAACTGGAAGATTGCCACATTATTAAGCCGAAGTGTCCATTATTATCTGTAGTTGGGGGAATAAGCATGAGGAGAATGTTGTTTCCTTTACAGTCACAGCTGCCAATTGTGAAGAAAGGTAATTTGACTGAGTTGCATGCATTAGGAATGAGATATGCCTGTATGTGTGTTCATTGTTTGGTTATCTAAGTGGTGGCACCTTAAAGCTTTTGTTGATGCTTGAAATTTCCTGTAAATTTGCTTACTTTCGTATTGCTTGCAACACAGGACTTTTGATAGATGTTGAGGACACTGGAGATGAGTTGAACTGGCTTGTTGCTAGAGTTTTTTGATACCATATATAGTCAATGGCTCGCAAAGGAAACCGACAGAAGTACAGAAAAGGAGTTTCAGATTCTGGATCTGGATTGCTAAATGAGAATGAAAACAGTAATCTGACTGAGGCAGAAGGCAAAAATGCTGAAGAACCTTTTAATGGTAACCTTTCTGGCATATCTATAACAAAGAGCTTAAACAATAAACATGAAAGTGAAGGCAAGAAGAAATGCAAGAACAAATCTAGAAGATCACTGATAAAGGAAAAGGAAGGTACTGATACATTGTCGATTCCAGAGGAAACAGGGCCTGAAGGCACTGATGCAGGAATTTTCCATAGTTGTAAAAGTAGAGGGGTGGATTCTGAATCAGGAAAAGGAATTGATACATCTCCACACACTAGTAAGCACTCAGATAATTCAAAGGGATGTTTTGGTCACTTAGGAACAGGACTGGATGGAGACAATACATTAGAAAATTTTAAAGTGTCTATGATGGTTGTTTTTAGGAACTTGATGGCGTTGGCTCTGTCTGTCCCAAAGGTATCAATTCAGTGGTTAGAGAGGTGGAAACCTTTGCTTGACCCTTTAAAGGGCAATTTATTAGTTGCGATTGGGTATGTTCAAGAAAAGGTTCAGCAAGCATACCCTATAGTGGTTAGGTGGATCATGCATTTTGGAAATATAATGCTTTTATTAACAATGGTTTGGTTGGATTGTGCCCTTAGAGGAATTGAGTCCTTTCTGTGTATGGGGATGACATCAATTCTCTCAGTCATATGGTGTGGTGTTCTTTCTTTGATTGCAGCCGCTAAATTCAAGTTTCTATTGATTTTGGTAAGCGTCTAGCTTCTGTTCTTGTGTGGATAGCAACATTGTCTACCCCTGATAAAAGGTGTTAATAAGCATAAATATCTAACCCGAATTGCTTATCAACTTTGGGTCGACTAATGAATGATTTCCTGCTGAACCAGAAATAGTTTTGAGGAGCTCTGGTTTTTTCTTATTATTGAAGTCACTGAATTAAGTTATTTATAAAAAGTGTGTGAATTTGTTAAAAAAAAATTGGACATTAATCATTGTATCCACTTTTGACTTTGGCCATTTCATGCTTTAGGGTTCTATTAGTTGTCTTTTACTGATTTTGATTCTGTATTCTTTGTTCCATTTCCTTCAGTTGATAATTGAATTACTGAAGGTGGTCACAACAGTTTTTAAGTGAAATATTTTCTTTCTTTCTGGGGACCGACTACTTCTTCAGCAGTGTCTTAGACTTTAACTTTGCTCAATTAGTATATTGATTTTGTGGAGTTCCTGTGGTCACACTCTTTCTAATTCTTGATTAGATTCCTTTCCTTAAACTGCATAATTTCTATGAAACATTTCAATATCTTGCTGTAATGAATTCATATTTAATTCAGGCAGTAGTTGCTGTTATTGGACTTCTTACTGGGTTCATCATCGCAGTTCTAGGAGTTGCTACAGTGAGTATCAGTTACTTGTGGTTCTATGGAAGATTTTGGGCAGCAGTTCTTCTGGTTTTGAGTGGAGGTGATTGTTTTCAAGTTTAGTGTTGAGTAGGGGTGGCAAAATGGGTAATATTTATGGTTATCCACTCGACCCAACTCATTTTAAATGGGTTGGTTTTCCAATTATTTAAAAGTGGATCAAATATAGATAACCCATATTATCCTTTATAAAATATGGATAAGAAAATGGATATTCACCAATTGCACTCCCCTTAAAGTATGTAAGAATGTAGGAACCTCTAAAAAGTACACTTATTAAGGGTGTGTTTGTTATGAAGAAAAATATTTTCCAATTTTCTCATGTTGGTTTATTTAAATGTTTTGGAATTTTTTTTAAAATGGACTTACATTCCTCTAATTTCAGAAAAATGACTTCCATCCATACATTAAGGAAAAAAAATTCAAAACTTCCCTTAAATCAGGAAAATATTTTCTAGGGAAACATGGAAATATTTCCTTCATAACCAAACACACCCTAAAAGGAGAGAGAGAAAGGAAAAAATCTTGTAATTTAGGAGTACTTATGATCCATTGGGTTTACCCATTTTTATCCATATCAAATATGGGTCGGGTCAAATATTTTATTCATTTTCACTTGATTCATTTTTGATCAATCCATATCCGACTCGACCCGCTTGTTTGCCACCCTTAGTGTTGAGGATTTCTTTTTACTTTTTAGTTTTATCCACCAAGTGTTGGTTTTCTTTAAATGTAGGAGCTCTTTACAGGTTGAAACATGAACGGCTTGCAGTGTTTGTCATAACTTTGTATTCTGTATATTGTGCATGGACATATGTTGGATGGATAGGTTTAATCTTCGTATTGAATTTGTCATTTATTTCGAGTGATGTTCTCATATTCTTCTTAAGAAACAATGTAAATGAGCAAAGAAGGGCCCACACCTTTCCTGATCAAACAACTGGAGTACAAGGTGAACCTAGCTTCTGTTCGAGTGGATCAGTGCCTCCATCTGCTGATGATGGGTATGTTCATCCTGTTGATTGTGACACTGGCATCCCTTCAACTAGTGGATCTGATGCTGAGATGACTTCCGAAGATGAAGTTCTCAGATTGTTAAACAGTACAGATCACTATTCAGCACTGGGCCTAATGCGATTTCAGAATATAGATGCTTCAGTTCTCAAGAGAGAATATAGGAAAAAGGTGATTGTTTATACCCTCCTGAAATTTTCACTCTAAAATATCCGTCTCTGATATTTCTGGACATCATGCTTTTTGAAGTCTGATAATTCTTTCATTAGAAATGCCCTGCTATCGAAGTGAAATTACTAATCAGCTAAATAATATCTCCTATTAGGCAATGCTGGTCCATCCTGACAAAAATATGGGTAATGAAAAGGCTGCTGAAGCTTTTAAGAAACTTCAAAACGCCTATGAGGTACAAGTTTTGTCCTTTGATTTGAGTTTTGTATCTAGTATTCATCCTGCACTTGATAAGAATTGGATTGTTTCAGGTTTTACTTGATTCTTTAAAACGAAAAGCATATGATGATGAATTGAGGAGGGAAGAGCTGGTAAATTACCTTCGTCGGTTCCAAAGTCCTTCTCAAAAGGTTGGAATTAATATAATTGAGTCATTTAAGTAGTTCATCGTGTGAGAAATATAGGAAAAGAATATTATTGAATTGTTGTGTTTACAGTATTACATTGAGACCCTATTTATAGACCCTAGAATACAATCCTTTACCAAGTAGGATACTATTTAGTATTCCTATTTCTATTTCTATTCCTATTCCTATTCCTATTCTAATAGGATTGTATAAACCTATTCCTATTCTTATAGGATTGTATAAACCTATTCCTATTCTAATATAATTGTATAAACCTATTCATATTCTAACACTCCCCCTCAAGCTAGTGCATACAATTCATGTACTTAGTTTGTTACAAATGTAATTAACACGAGGACCGATGAGGGGCTTGGTGAGACATCTGCGAGTTGATCACTCGACTTCACAAAATTGACAATAAATTTCAATGTGCTTGATCTTCTCATGAAATACTGAATTTGATGCATAATGTCGATAAAACACAGAGTGATAAAATTACAGTGTTGAAACTTCCCAAACCAAGCTTGCAAAGACTGTTTCAGACCATAGAGTGACTTACGTAATCAACATACAAGGCTACTAAACTCCCCCTGAGCAACAAAATTAGGTGGTTGCTCCATATAGACTTCTTCACAATGCAGCGAACATTGTAAGTGCTTAAAATCTAGTATAAAGTGCATGGTTCATGTTGGAATCAATAGACAGTCGATATTAAACAAGTCACCGAAAAACTACCCGCAACATGCTCATATGCCGGAGTATTAGATTTGAGGGGTAAAAGTGGTCACAATCTAAGAAATAAAATTATATGGGTAGGGTCGGAATGATGTCATGACCCAACTAGAAAATAGAAATTATATAGGATAGTTCGAATTGATGGAACGACCCCATTGAAAAAGAGAAATAATATGGGTAAGGTCGGAATGATGGCACGACCCTACTGAAAAAGAAAAATGATATGGGTAGGGTCGGAATGATGGCACGACCCTACTGAAAAAGAAAAATTATACGGGTAGGGCTGGAATGATGGCACAACCCTATGCAAATCAGATTTAAGGAGTCACCGGAAAGACGAATGGAACTATGCAAATCAAATCTGAGAAGTCACTGAAAAGACACATGATGCTGTGCTACTCAGATATGAGAAATAGTTCGGAAAAATCCACGGTACTACACAAATTAAATATGAAAAGTAGTCCGGAGAGATGCACGGTGCTACGCAAATCAGATATGCAAAAAAAGGTAGTCACCGGAAGGATGGCACGGTGCTGCACAAATTATATATGAAAAAGGAGTCACTGGAATGATGGCACAGTGCTACACAAACTAGATATGAAAAAGTAGTCACCAGAATGATGGCATGGTGCTACACAAATTAAATATGAAAAAGCAGTCACCGGAATGATGACACGGTGCTACACAAATTAGATATAAGAAAATAGTCACTAGAATGATGCATGATGAGCCAACTTTTGCTAACATAATCATTGGCCAGATGGGCAGCATATATGGGTGCCACCCGCCGGCAGCGGAAGCTCTTTAATTCTCTACCAAGTTCGAGAGGCTCTGATACCATGTGAGAAATATAGGAAAAGAATATTATTGAATTGTTGTGTTTACATTATTACATTGAGACCCTATTTATAGACCCTAGAATACAATCCTTTACCAAGTAGGATACTATTTAGTATTCCTATTTCTATTTCTATTCCTATTCCTATTCTAATAGGATTGTATAAACCTATTCCTATTCTTATAGGGTTGTATAAACCTATTCCTATTCTAATAGGATTGTATAAACCTATTCATATTCTAACACATCGGAAGTCAGATTTTTTCATTTTATGTATAAGCCAGATATACAGTGAGATCAACAAAAAGATTTTTTGTTTCAATTTGTGCTATTTCCTTTGCGTCAAAGTAATTTCCTTTTCTATAGGAGAAACGAACTTTGAATGATATCTAACTGAAATATGAGAATGCTCAAGTCCTTGACAAATCTCATGTTTTTTGAAATATCTAAGGCTTTAGTGCTTCGTTTTCTTTCGAAAAAGAGGGCTTAGTCTCACCTTTTGCTGAAGAACCCATCTGGAGAAACGTATCTTAACAGGAGCAACTTTTAAGTAATAATGAGTTTTCTTATGCAGTCTTAAGTCTTTACTCTTTTGCTTCTTTGCCAGCTGGGCTCGAATGTAGATGAATGAGCTCCATCAGTAAATGTCTTCCTTTCAGTGCAGTTTTATGTCAACTTTCTATTTTAGGTCCCAAGTTGTATTTTAGAAAAGTATCATCTTGTATTAGGAAATAGTTTTGGAAAGTACTCCTGATAGTGGGATTGTAATGCTTGATTATACTTTTACTTGACTCTGGGTCATGCTTAACCCTTATCTCAAATAATTTAGGGTAGAGGCTATGGATTCTTCACCTCTGGTTTCACTCAGACAGAAGCTGCGGGCGAGGATCCTCTTGGAGAAGCTCGACGAATTACTTGCAAAAAGTGTGGCAACTTTCATGTCTGGATTGTCACTAAGAAAACTAAGTCCAAAGCAAGATGGTGCCAGGTTTGCCCTCCAGTCACAGTATAAGCATGTTATAAATTCTTGAATTCGGTTCACTTTAGCATACATAGGTTGTCTTCCTCCTCTTCAGCTTAGGTTCTTGCAAGGACATTTATCTTTTTCTCTTCCATTCATAGGAATGTAAAGATTTTCATCCAGCAAAAGATGGAGATGGATGGGTTGAACAGCCTTCACATCCATTCTTTTTCGGAATGCTACTGAAGGTATCAACTAATTTGATCAAAAAGCAAGAAAGAAGAAAGCTTTTGAGGAGACATCTTTCATGATGAATCTCTTCTTTAAATATTTTGTTCTCTTTAGTTCTTTCCTCTATCTGTCATCCTTGTGTATATGTTACCCTACTGATCTCCACCAATCTGCGCAGGTAGATAATCCTGTTGCCTATGTTTGTGCTGATAGCAGGATCTATAACGCAACTGAATGGTATATCTGTCAGGTAGATTTTTTCTTCTCATCATTTAAAAGTTTTCGATGTTCCTTGGATGTGGAATTGAATTGGTCTGGGAATTGAGAAGAACTTATTGGTAGTACTTCAAAGTGCATTACTGTAGTCATCATTGATTTTTTTTGCTTTTTATCATCACGGTAAGGTGTGGACTTCACTAGCTTTCTGCAAATCTCATAGGAGAACTAAAGTTAATTGTGTGGTTGGGCTCACATATCCCAATTGAATAATCATTTATGGTAAAACCTCACTAAATTAATACTCGATTAATTAATAACATCTCTAAGATAATATTTTTCTCCGGTCCCGACTTGGGCCAATGGAAAAAATCACTCATTTTGATAAGATAATATTCTTTCTGAAGACCCCTATATAAATATATGGTCCCATGAATATTATAAATTAATAATTCGTTAAAAGTACAAATATATCTAAGACAATTTAGTGAAACATGATTGTATTGTGTTCTATTTTTTTGTTAAAATTTAAATCTTGTTGAAACTCATCTCTTACTTTTTTTATTGCATCCAAAAGTTTTAGTGTTGTCTTTTTGAACTGCACCACTGTGAAGAGTTCTAATTGTAATAAGTGTTTCTTGACCGTAACTTGTTCCAAAGGTATTGTATCATCTTCTACTTTATCATCAGCATTATTTTTTTCAATGGTATCCACAATTTCTTCTAAGCTCTGGACCTATGAACATGTATCATTTTCACCCATCCAACAGGTTATTAACGTCCATTTTATTGCGGCAACCGAGATCATTAATCATGATCTCAAGTTCATGAATGACATTTTCACAAGTGGATTCATTTAAATTCACTGAGATTTCATCCTCAAATGAATTTTGCTGTGTCGGAACTAATATCTCTATTTCATGGTCCCACATATAGGTTTTACTGTATGTCTCTTATTTTTGGGGGAGGGAAGGGGGGTCTGTCTGACTGATTCTACTGCCATCATAGTTACTTGTTAAGCTTGGACCAACTTCAATTTTATCTTCCATGGGTACTATACTGTTCTTTTCTCCATATTTAGGAAAGATCAACTCCCATGGATGAGGATTTTTCTGAGTGGACAGAAAATGCTCCTATACAGGAATAATTAGCACTGTAGAATCATAGAATGGGTCTTTTCCAAAAATATGGATCCCCTGTTTGCTTCTATGTTTCCACTACTAGTTTGAGAAATCATTGGCAAGTTTGTTAACTGACATGTCAAGGAAGATCTTGGTGGCTTCACTTTGCTATGTTGTGACAATTCTTTTTTTTTGAGAAGGCAACAGTCTAGTATTATATTCCAAAATATCAAAGCTGAGGTTTACTAATTACAAATAAAAGGAGAGTATCAGGAAGATCTTCAATCCTAAATAACAAAAATTACAAGGTGCCTAAAGCATTCATTACTGATTCTAGATCTTCCATATACTCCTGTTTACACCAAAAATGAAATAAAACCAAGCAATTCATCTTCATCTTCTGGATGCTGTTACTTTTGTTCTGGAAGCATCTGAGGTTCCTCTCTTTCCACACAGACCACCAGATACAGGTGGGGATGATCTTTCATCTTTCTTTATGACCAGAAATGTAGGCAAAGCTACTCCATATCTTCAGGGCCTGGACAATATTTCTTGGCATCACCCAAAGTAGGCCCTTCGAATTGATGAAAATGCTCCACAAAATATTAGTGATCCTACAGTGAAGAAAGAGGTGATTGACTGTTTCAGCCTCTTCTCCACACAGGAAACACCTAGGACTCAGTTGGATATCCCTTTTCATGAGGTTCTCCTGAGTCAAAACAGCCTACTTTGCTAGTTGCCAAGTGAAGCAGGACACTTTAGGAGGTATTTTAACTTTCCAGATAAGTTTCCATGGCCAACCAGTAACCTGATGGGTGAAAGAGTTGAACTTTTTGTAAGCTTCCTTCACACTAAAATTTCCGTTGCAGTTATGATTCCAAAACAATCCATCTTGGGAGGTAGAGGTTCCTTTGAATTGTTCAAGGATTCCAAAGAAATCTACTAGTCTTTGGATCTCCCAATCATTTAGGGGCCTTCTAAAACTCAAATTCCATCCCTGATTTGACCAAACTTCTGCCAGTGTCTTGTGACAATTCTTAAGCCCAAACAACTTGTAATTTTGTCTCTTCTTAAGTTTGCTTGAACAATTAAAAAAAATTGTTTAAAACACACCCTGTATGCCCCCTTACTTTGTAGTTCTAAAATGGAAGAGTGCCTCTAGATCTTTTAAGGTTGGTTAATCATCGAAATGACCTAATTTAACTGAGCGGATGTACCTCTGTATCTAGATTATGTGCTTGAAGAATTGAGCATTATGCTGGTTGTGCAGGGAATGAGATGTCCGGTCAGCAGTCACAAACCAAGCTTCCATGTAAATACTAGTGTAACCTTGAAGAACAGCAATGGGAAGAGAAGTAGCTCAGGACAAAAAGGTGGGATGCCAATGCCAAATATGGAAGAGAGCATGACCGAGGAAGAATTTGTCGAGTGGCTACAGAATGCTGTACAAGCTGGTATGTTTGATGATTTTGATGGCAGCACGCCACAGAGCCCATCTACACCAGGTGGAAGTACCTCCAAGAGTACTAGTAGTACAGGCAACGGTAGTGGAAGTGGAAACAAGAGAAAGAAAAAGGGGAAGAAGCAATGGTGAGTATGAAGCTCACTCTGATCCTACCTCGTTGAATTATTCAAGGACATGGCCAAATGAGAGCCAAAATTAGCTGATACTAGCCTGGAATTGACTTGACCCCATGATTTCTGTCAGACGAAGAATCGTCGTCTAAGCATGTTCTGGGTCAGTTTGAAATAGATTGCCCAAAAGTTGGCAAATAAATTGTAGTCTCACTTTCTGGGTAAATGTTCCTATCCTGACCTTTATACTGAGTTGAGAAATGAGAGCATGAGAGAGATGCATGTTGAAAATGAAATGGGGACTCCAAGCAAAAAGAACGATTACAACTCTCGCTAAAATTGGTCTGATGGTTCATTTTCTTTGCCTCGGTGGGAAATTGGTAACGGTTGGTTTTTTGAAAAAAAAATACTGCAATTTTGTCAAAAGGAATTATTTTATTAATAATTTAGAGGCATACATTTATAGATATAATTTTTAACTAAAAATAAAGAATATGCTACTAATTTATCAGTAAAATTCAAATAACAAATAAAAAAACTAACACCTAAATTCAAGTCACATAGGATTCTAATAAAATAATTTAAAAACCCTAAAAGTAGGTAACTGTTTTATTTCTGCAATATTTTGAGACATATTCTCAACCTCCTCTTTGGATCAGGAATCGTAGATTGTAGTCTCATATGAAATTGACCTTGTGAACAAATATGTCAATTCATCTTTTGTTTTGCAAGGCTTGTGTGCATCTTCTATTGGATTAAATGAGAAGCTTTTACCTCTCATTTTAAATTGTAAAATCTATTGCTTAGTAGAATCAAAGATTCGACAATATTTGTCTCCAAATAATAATTTAATATTTTTTCTATTAATTGACCAACACTAAGCAAATTCTTATCACTATTAGGCACATAAAGAACATCTGAAATTATTTTTGTACCTAAATTTGTTTTAATTGCAACAAACTATTTTTCTTTTGCAGGAATACCGTCACCATTCCCAATTTTGATTTTCTTATTTTTCATAGAATGAACTCTTTAAGAAGATTTTTATTATATGTTATGTGGTTTGTATAACCACTATCAGTCATTCAAAAATCAGATTTTTTGGTTGAAAAATAAGTTGCCACAAATAAGTGGTCTTCTTCTTCTTCTTCTTCTTCTTCTTCACTAGTGACTTGGGCAATTGTTTCAACTTTTTGAAATTTGTTTTTGCAAATCACAGCTTCATGACCAAGTTGTTTGCAGATCTTGCACTGTGCATCTGGTCTTTTCCAACATTTATATGGAGGATGCCCATTTTGTCCACAGTGCTGACAAGGTGGACAATTTTTCAAAAAATTACCCTTGCTTTGAGTTTTGTGGCTGGCTACTAATGCTCCTTCAACCATGTCATGTTGCCTCATAAGTCTCATTTGTTCCTAAACTTGCAAAGAATTTAACAATTCTGCCAAGGTAATTTTGGACAGACATTGTGTGTTTTCCAAGGTAGTTATACATGCTTCATATTTTCCGGGCACTATAACAAAAACTTTTTCAACAATTCTTGTATCTTTAAATTCAGTGCCTAGTAATCTTACCTTGTTGACAATACCAAACAATCTGTCAAAGTATTTCTTTACTATTTCTGACTCTTTCATTCTCTGCAATTCGAATTCCCTCATTAAATTTAATACTTTCATTCCTCGTATTCTTTCTTCAGATAATTCCAAATTTCTTTTGGTGATGTGAGAGTCATGATTTTCATGAAAACAATTGTCGAAACAGCAACAAAAAAAGTTGCTTTTGCCTTCGACTTAATAGTTTTCTTTTCCTTGTGACTCTTGATTTGGGGCACGGTGGGATTATTTGGCAGCAAATTAATTTCATAATCCTCTTCCACGGCTTCCCAAAGATCAAGACCCTCCAAGTATGTTTTCATTCTCACAGCTCATAGTTGATAATTCTCACCATCAAAAATAGGAGGAGCCATTCGTGAAAATCTATTTTCGGAATCCATTTTTCTACTCACAAGTCCCTCAAGAAGAAAGCTATAGATACCAATTGTTGGTTTTTTTTTTTAAAATTAAGAAAATAACATAAAAAGACTTTGAGAAAAAAAATACCGCAGTATTGTCAAAGGGAATTATTTTATTAATAATTCAGAGATATACATTTATAGATATAATTTCTAACTAAAATTAGAAAAATATGATACTAACTTATCAATAAAATTCAAATTACAAATAAAAGAACTAACTCCTAAATTCAAGTCACATAGGACTCTAAAAAAATAATTTAAAAATCCTAAAAGTAGCTAACTGTTTTATTTCTACAATATCATGAGACATATTCTCAACAGTAACACAACTTACATGTTTTTGTACTAGTTTTCTGAGGATTTCTTCAGCTATCCTTTCACCGGTCGGTCAGTTATGAAAGACTCTGCTGGCAGGGCTACATAAAAACTCCAACAAATTTACAATCTTCAATCTTGACACCTCCTCAACTCAACAATGTAATTTCAAACCAGAAGAATCCTTGGAATACTATGTAGTAAATCACTTTAAACTTGCAGTCAGTTTTGTTGGTGGTTGGTCTTTTTAGATGTTTTTTTTCATTCGACTCTTTAGGTTTAAGATTAGCAAACCGGCCGTCCATTCACACGAACTTGTCCTTCACAATATATTTGTTTAAGCATTTTATCAACAAATTTAATCCCAACTCCGGTATGATATCTATTCTTCTTTGGTTTTAGATTTGTTTCTAAACATGTTCTTTTTCTGCTTCTTATAACACTGGACATTTTCGACCATGATAACATTGTTATCCAGGTTTTAGGTATAAAATCAATGTATAGCAATTAGGGGTGTATAAATTCGAAATCAAAATCGCAAATTGAGTCAAAACAGAAAAAAATTCGATAAAAAGTTGGTATTGAAAAAAAATCTGACTATACTTAGGTTGCTTTGGTTTTAACTAGAAAAAATCAATTGGAGACCAAACCAACCCGACCCGACATTATATATATAGATTTAAAATTTTATTTTATACATAAACAAATTTACTTTGATATAATTTTTAAATTTTTAAAACAATAATATTTTGGCATTTAATAGGACCCTTTAGCTATACTGATTGATTTATTATCAAAAGAAGAGTTTTCTGGCTTCAATATTAATTGAAAATAACTATATTTTAATTTTATATAAAGCTGATTTATGTATTTTTTTTCTTTGGTTTAACTTAATAGAATACAATTAAGAAATAACAAATTAGAGAATATCAGGGGAGAGATTGGGCAAATTTTTTGAGAGGATCTCAAAAATTCATGAGAAGCGACTTTTTATCTGTAAAGAAACATCAGAAAGTCTAAAATTCTACACTGGATAGAATTTTTGAGGAAACCTTAAAAAATCTTAGCAAAATTGCATTCAGAATAAAGGTCAACCTTCAAGATGACATCAAAGTAACATGTTGATCAAAACAGAGATACAAATCAACCTTTCCTCTTATAAACTAACTATTTTTCATTGAATACAGAAAAAACAGGTACATGAATTAATTCAAACATCCGGCCCCCAAGCAATCACTGAAAATGACACTTTACCCTTCCAATAAGTCGAAATACCAAACTACTTTATACTAAGCCCGACAATCGCCAGTAAATGACACTCTGTCTTTCCAATAAGACGAATGACCAAACTACTTTATACAAAACCCGAATCTCGCCAATAAATGGCATTGTGTCCTTCCCCAACTTTTATTTTGCGACTTACCTAACTTCAAAACTTGAGATACAACCCTTGAACACTTAAAATATGACATACCACATCATTCACAATTTATTACTCACCCTCTTTGTCTTTCCATGAAGGTACAAGTTAATTTAGATGTTTCTAAAGGTCGGGGTGTTACATCCTTCCCCTCTTAGAAACATTCGTCCTCGAATGAAAAATCTGAGTCATGCGGTTTAGTCCTTAGGTGTTGCCAAAATTTAGACAGAGTATCCTTTGTAAATGTGACTATCTAGGAACTTGAAACGCAGAAATTCTAACCTAGGCGTCTCATAGGACGACATAAATAGCTAAGCACTATAGCTCTACAATAACACTGCGAGCAAAACTACGACGATAACCACCATAATAATAAGAATTAATACAAAAATAAGATAGGTATTTTACCTCACTGAACTAATATAAACTGATATGGCATCACCTTGGGGTATGAAACAAGTGAGGATATTTGGACCTCATGCCATCCTTAGCTACCCAGGTCACCTCTTATCTATTCTTGTTTCTCCATAATACTTTAACCGAAGCCACCTCTTTGGTCCTCAATTTACGGACCTGTCGATCTAATATGGCAACTGGAGTTTCCTCGTAGGAAAACTCCTCTGTGATCTGAACACCCTCAACTGGGACAACCCGAGAAGGGTCTCCCACGCACTTTCGTAGCATCGATACACGGAAAAATGGATGAATAAACTCTAGCCCCGAAGGTGATTCTAACTCATAAGCCACTCGTCCTACCCTTCAAAGGATTCGGTATGGCCCATTGAATCTTGGACTAAGCTTTCCTTTCTTGCCAAATCTCATAACACTGTTCATAGGCGAGACTTTTAAGAATACCTAGTCATCAACAAAAAACTCTAAGTCCCTTCACCACACATCTGAGTAAGACTTCTGTTGGCTTTGAGCTGTTAGCAACCTCTCCCGAATGAGCTTTCTCCACTGTTTGTTGTACTAAGTCAGGTCCAATCAACCCTGACTCACCTACCTCGAACCATCCAATGGGGGATCTACATTTTTGCCCATACAAAGCCTTATAAGGTGCCATCCCGATGTTAGAATGATAACTATTATTGTATGCGAACTCAATAAGAGGCAAGTGGTCATCCCAACTTCCCTTAAAGTCTAGCGCACACTCCCATAACATATCCTCGAGTGTCAAAATTGTGCTCTCAGCCTGGCCATCGGTCTGAGAGTGAAAGGTTGTACTAAGATTAACATGTGTCCCTAGTCCTTTCTAGAAGGACTAGCGGTAAATTGTGCTCCCCTATCAGAGATAATAAATACTGGGACACCGTGTAGCCTAACAATCTCTCTAATATAGATCACGTAATCAAGAAATGATAGGATCACAAGAGAAAAGAAAATATCCGACAAATACCACATGAAATTACATGAAATATATTGCAGGCATTATCTAAGAAGCTCAATAAAGAAAGTAGATCGAAGCCTACCTTAAAGCCGAACACGAGTTCTCCAAACACCGCCAAACTATTAAACTATCAATCACAACGTTATTACAAATGTTTAGACAATAAAATCACAACAATTGGAAATAGACCCAAAATTGAGTCAAAACGGGAATGTGGAACCCCCAATAAGAATCTCTAAATTGACTCCGTCAAAAAGGTCCTAAACTAAGTCTCGATCTTATCTTCCAAAATTGAACACAATCCGAGACCTGAAAACAACCCCAACAATAACATGCAAAATTAACAAGAAAATAAAGCTAAGGCAGTAACTGCGAGCTCAAATTTACCTTAAATAGAGGATCCTCAACATCTTTTAATCAAATTCCCAACATGCTCCCAAAGATCACACAACACTTCAAATCACTCAAATCGGAGCTCGGATAAGGGTGAAATCGCAATTTAAAAATAAGATCTGAAAACTAAAATTTTTGGGTATAAATACCCAAAATTGGTCACTAAAAGTAAACTCTGGTTGCTAAAAGTCTAATATCTAGTCGCTAAAAGCCTGCACCAGTGTAACGAACCAAACCATCGTTATTTAGGAGGAACAAAAATTTGGGGAATTCTGGACCACTGTCCCACCACAGAGGGCCAATTGCCGCTAGGGCAGCGACGCCAAGGCGGGGTAGGTGGGCGCCATAGGTCCGTACGGTTAAGCAGGTAAGCGAAGGCTATCTTTCTCGCTTTGTGGTCTTGTGTAAAGCCTTTCCGCCTATCTAATCATTTTTTTTCTCTTTATTCAAAGTAAGCAGATTGAAAGCACGAAAAGGAATGTCTTAGTGTGCCCTTACTCTAATTCGAAATACGTCTCTTTCTTTCTATTCAAATTCCTCTCCCTTCATTCCTCGATCCGCTTGTAAATTCTTGGTGTAATACCCATTCGTAAATGATTGGTGTAAGAATTTCTCACTAATCAGGTGTGATCAGTCTCATCCGTGTAAGAATTAGGAATTCTTCTTCCAACTCGTCCCAGAATGGGCGTTATGGCGAAGAACAAGAAGAAAACTAAAGGAGAAATTTGTCCAATAGTAACAACGGGTGCCTCCACAGGTTGACATCCAATCCAACCTAGTAGTAAGTAATCCACCAAAAGCAACCAAAATATTCCTTGGTGAATCGGGTGAAAACTTGAACTACGTACATACATACTTTTAAAAAAGGATAGGCGAGGTAGAACGCAAATTATGAGAAATCCTACTTTCTTCATCTTCCTAAAACACCTAAATAAGTCATAAAACACCCTAAAAAGCACAGAAAAGCTGCTCTAAGCTTGGGAAGGGAGGATACAGAGATTTCTAGAGTGAGGATGGGGAAATCTTGTGGATTCTTGGACAAATCCACCATCGCGAAGCTGAAAAACCTGAATCGAAGTTAAAACTCCGTACAACTGCATAGCGCCCGGGTAGGCTAAGTTTTTACGATTAAGTAGTTGTAAATATGTGCTTACTATGTAATATATGTAAATCAATGGTAGGGTTGTGTGTTGACCTTTGTGCACCGAGTAGTTCCATGAATAATCCCTAAAATTCAAAGTACGTGGGTTTATGCCTTGTGTGGAGGAATTGATGAGTTGTTAGTAACCCTAGAATTGCTATCATGGATAGAGTTGGGTCAGGAATAATGATATGAAATTAGGAGTGGAACTAGATTTATGAATGTATGCTACATCCGATAAATTGAAGTGATGAAATTGAGGAATTATGATGAATTGTGATTAAACCCTAATAAGAAATCCTAATGATGAACTAGGGTTGAATATGGTGAATTATTATATATGTGATAAGGATTGAGGAGTAATTCGTAGGTGATGATTGTGATTCTATTATTGTGTGATGTATGCTTGTTCTTGCTTCATTATGAAACTTGTATATGTATGAATGTTGCAATGTTGATCATACTTGTTGTAAATGAGATAGATGAAATATCATTGATATGAAATTATGACTTAAATGTATGATCTTGATTATGTACTTGTGTTTGTGATTGTGGTGTGTGAATGGAATCAGATTGCCACGTTCTGCCATAACTAACTTGGATCGGATTGCCACGTTCTGGCATAACTAACTTGGATCGGATTTCTACGTTCTGGCATAAATATAAGATCGGTTTCCACGTTCCGGCATAAATATGAGATCGATTTCCATGTTCCGGCATGCTAACTGTTTGGGTTTGGGTTCCATGAAAGCACCAATGATGTGATATAAATATAAGTTGTTCATTGTTCGTGTACTTGTTAACAATATTGTAGATGCTTGATATACGTTTGTGAGTATAGTATTGTATTGGTTTGTATATGTTGTACTTAGTCGACCCGTGTTATGACTATTTTTAGTGGGTTGTTCATGGGTTGTAATGGCAAGAGTAGAGATAGTGTATGTGAAGGAAAATGCTTGGCAGGATATCACCTTACGGGAAAGAGATTAGGTTAGTGTTAAGGAAGCTTGAATTATTGTATTATGTGACTATGGTGGGTAATGTGACGAGGAAGCAAGGGTATGATGTGAACGGGTAGCTACATTGGCGGTAATTGTATTTGGGTATTTTTTTCTACGTGTTTTAGAATTGTTAAGCCATGATCAAGAATTCGTTAAGTGGGTTGAGTTATAAGGGGATTAGTAATCAAGATGCTAGTGTATATAGGAGGTGTTTCCAAGAAAGAGTAAAGGTGGAGAAACGAGTATTTATTTCATGATCTTACTAGTTAGTTTCTTATGTTATGTGGTAGGCGCCGGGTTGACTGATGATGCCTACCAGTACGTATATTTTGTACTGATACTACTCTTGCTATGTCTTTTTGGACATAGTTTGGATGCAATATTGATGACGTTACATTAGGTGAAGACGAAGAATATCCCCAGCAACTTCTATTTTTCTTCCGCATGGTAGGAGTTGTGTCTTTTATTTTATTGTCCAGTTCTACTCTTAGTAGCTCTTGTACCGGCTTAGACTGATCCATGGGAATCGTTAAATTACTTTACAAGTTTAGCTACAAGTGTGTCTCGGGATCTTATTTATAAAATCATATTATTTTATTTTCTTCCATTTTATTAAGAATTCCGCATGTTTAGTTATCGGTGTAAGAGGGTTTTCCTACTTAAGTGGTAGTATGTAGGTGCCTGCACAGCCCGGTGGGTTGGGTCGTGACAATTGGTATCAGAGCTTAGTTTACTGATCTCCCTGTACATGAGCAAAATGTGGACTAGACTTCTGCTGATTGGTGTGTTGACGTCCACATCTAGGAAGCATTATAGGAAGTTGTTACACTTATTCTCTCCTTTCGTGCGAAGTGTCTCTTGTGGTATGAGTTGAGTCCAATTGGTATCTCTTGATCCCAATTGGTGTCTCAACGAAGTGAAGTAGACATCGTGGATACGACTGAAGGGACACCAACAAGTTAATTGGAACTGGGAAGGTTCCAACTGGTATCTAGCCTTAAGGGCTGAAAAGGGCATGGATGACCAGTGATGATCGTCTATGGAACGAACTAACTAATAAATTGGAATTGTCCGTGTGTTGCGTCTTGGAAACTGTGTTTGTGTACTTCTTGTTGATTAAATTAACCGTGAATGTAAAGTTGCACTTGTTGAATGTGATGACGCGATTTTGTGTACTATAAAAATGTGTCAGAACCTTATTATGTACATTGTGTTGGTCAATTTTATTTTAAAATTATGAGAGTCGTAAATATTGGGGTGTATCCTGGGGATGTGTGGATGTAGCGTTGAATTAATGAGAACTAGTGAGATGCCGTGTCGCTAAGATTGATTCGGATTAGTTAATGACTTTCCTGGCCTGTAGATTTATCTTAGATTGTTTGGTTAAGCTGGAAACCTTGGGGAAATCTTAGAAAAACGAAAAGAACCCAGAAATTATTAGCCTGGGTTCTGGTCCCATTTGAACCGCTGGGGCGGGATAATCTTGCCATAGCGACAATGCCAGAGCGGGATTATTTCCACCAGAGTGGGATAGGTTGAGGCAGAAGCCGCAGAACCTCAACCAGCCTTCCTTATTTTTTTCCTGAAATTCGAAATTGTCGACCCAATTGGGGTCCGAACAACCCCTACAATCCCAACAGTGTTCAGCAACAGAAGTAATAGATTATAAACTCCTTAAGATTAAATAAAAGGCAGCATCAAAAAGAAAAATCAAGCATCCATGTGCTACAGAAACTTAGGAAGTCGAAAAAAAAACTGAGTTGTCCAAAATTATAAGTCCAAGAAGGGCGAAAGGGAAGCCAATCAGGAACTCTCGAACTGGGTGGTGTCAATGTCAGAGTCGAGGTCCTCTGGGGGTATCACGCCGGCCCAGGCCTCATTCAACATCGGGAACTGAGTAAAGTCTTTGGGATCTAGTTGAAGAATCTCCTTGCCGAGGTAACATGTAAAGATGGCCTTGATAGTCTTCCACATCTGGATTATCCGACGATCCCTATCCACAACCTTCCTCCTCTCCTGGCGCAGCTGGCGATGAAGCATTTCGACCTCCAAAGCAGTGCTGGGTGGAACCCGAGGGAAGTCGGCATAGGCACTCCCCATCCTCTTCTGGACAGCTTCTAAATCCTCTTCGACCCGTGCACCTGAAATTTGGTCATCATCATCTGAATTCGTGGCCACCTTACTGCTGCTAGTACTGCCCATCCTCCTCTTCTTTCTCCTAGAAGTAGAACATGTCCTAACCAAAAGAGGGTGAATGAGGGGATCCATGGGAAGCACCTCGTCAGCATCAAATAGTGGCACTCCCACCCGCTTGCACAAAGTCGTGATGAGACCAGGGAGGAAGAACGCCTTCTTGTTACCTCTATAAAACATCATGCACTCCGAAATGATCTATGCCCACACGTTCAGCTGTATGCCCTGTATGGCGCATGCCACAACCAATGCCAAGGGAAAGGTCACGTCAGTGTGGTCACCCGATGAGCGGATCCTCGTAGTAACCAAGTGCAGCCACCTCTTAGCATCAGGTGACCAATCTGTGATAGTGATACACTCTGCAGTAGCCCAGTAAACCTAATCCCAGCGCGTGGGCGCAACCAGCGTGTTCCTCAGCCACTCCAGACCCATCTCATGTAGCCAGGTCTAGAATTCATGATTTGGGACCTTTGGTGCCTCTAGGGCCTCATTAATAGCAGTGGCATTCAGGGAGATGTCAACCCCCCAAATGCGAATGATGGGACTAGGATTGTCCCAGCAGACGGTGGGCAGGATAACATAGAACTCTCGTACCCAATTAGCTCGAGCGGCAGGGGGATCCTCGATCAACGAAATCCACTCGAACTTTACCAGACGAGCATAGAAAGCGGGCTCCTTATCCTATAGTCGGTGCATCACAAAGCCCCTCTCGCAACAGAAACACGTGTTCCGATAGTCATGATGCTTCTCTCGACTAGCAGCGTGGGGAAACCGAATGAAGGGCAAGTGTTCGTTATTTTGTCCTGCTATTTAGAAATTCTACAATAACTTGAATATAAATTAGAATGCGAAAATATAGTCAGGGTAAGGCTAAAAAGTGGGAAATAAGAAAGAAAAGTTTGGTGAAAGGGTAAGGTCACTGCTTGGCACATCCCGCCACAGCGGCAATAATTGCGCCTTGGCAGGATTATGAAGACCGCCATAATTGGATGAAGGTCGCCAAAGCAGCCTTCATCTGGGACGAACATTAGGCGCGACAATCAGAGTTATTTATCTATCCTAGAACATAAATAAGCAATTATTTTGGCAAAATAACTCCTAAAAGAGGCCTAAATCGGAGTTTTACACCAAGGGACCCTTCAACTTCCCCCACCCATTTCGGTATCTTTTTACCCATATTTTTACGAAATCCCTATGCCCAGGACTTTATGGGAGTGTTGGGAACCTAAGTGAAATAACCATGCTACGTTTATTATATCAATCTAGCAACCTAGATGAAATTCAAAATAACTACCTAGAAAACCGTCTTTGATTCGATCAGTTAGCAGCATGCAATGATATTTAAATAATCTATGGAAGTAAAGAGTGTAGGAATGAGATTTACCTTGAAATTGACGTTCAGATGAAGTGAGTTGAGAGGATTTTGGGGGAGTTGAGTAATGGAGAAAAAGAGGAAATGAGAAAAATTGCTCCTCATTCCCCCTTTTACTGTTTCCGATCTCCCGCTCCAACGGGAGATCTCTCGCCACAGCGGCCCCGCCTCAGCGGGAGGAATCCCCCCTGGCAGGCCGTACTTTGTAATTTTAATTTCTTCGTTTCTTCGTATGTCGCCCTGAATTTTCTTCTGGTCCTTGAGTATAGTAATTTACGTATAACAGTCAGTTGGAAAGTCACCATTCGTCGTGATTTCCATAGTTGACCAATTCTTTAACGTAAATGTAAATCGAAATAAGGCATATGATATTCATACACTGGTCGTTCGGGGACGAACGAGGGGTAAATTGGTATCTATTGTAACGACTCGAACCAACATTATTTAGAAGGAACAAAAATTTGGGGAATTCTGGACCACTGTCCCACCACAGCGGGCCAGCTGCCGCTAGGGCAGCGGCGTCAAGACGAGCTAAGTGGGCGCCATAGTGGGATAGGTGAGGCAGAACGTAAATTACGAGAAATTCTACTTTCTCCATCTTCTAAAATACCTAAATAAGTCGTAAAACACCCTAAAAACCTCAAAAAATTTGCTCTAAGCTTGGGAAAGTAGGAGAAGGAGATTTCTAGCATGAGGATGGAGAAATCATGCGGATTCTTGGACAAATCCACCGTTGTGAAGTCGAAAAACCCGAATCGAAGTCAAAACTCCGTACAACTGCATGGCGCCCAGGTAGGCTAGGTTTTTACAATTAAGTAGTTATAAATCTATGCTTACTACGTAATATATGTAAATCAATAGTAGGGTTGTGTGTTGACCTTCGTGCATCGAGTAGTTCCATGAATAATCCCTAGAATTCAAAGTACGTAGGTTTATGCCTTGTGAGGAGGAATTGATGAGTGGTTAGAAACCCTAGAATTGCTATCATGGATAGAATTGGGTCAAGAATAAGGATATGAAATTAGGACTAGAACTAGATTTATGAATGCATGCTACATCCGATAAATTGAAGTGATGAAATTGAGGAATTATGATGAATTGTGATTAAACCCTAATAAGAAACCCTAATGATGAACCAGGGTTGAGTATAGTCAATTATTATATATGTGATAGGAATTGAGAAGTAATTCTTAGGTGATTGTTTTGATTCCATGATTGTGTGATGTACGCTTGTTTTTGCTTCATTATGATACTTGTATAGGTATGAATATTGCAATGTTGATCATACTTGTTGTAAATGAGATAGATGAAATATCATTGCCATGAAATCATGACTTAAATGTATGATCTTGATGATGTAATTGTGTTTGTGATTGTGGTGTGTTAATAGAATCGGATTGCCACGTTTCAGCATAACTAACTTGGATCGGATTTCCACGTTTCGTCATAACTAACTTGGATCGGATTGCCATGTTTCGGCTTAACTAACTTGGATCGATTACCACGTTCCGGTATAAATATGGAATCAGTTGCCATATTCCGACATGCTAACTTTTTTGGTTTGGGTTCCATGAGAGGACCAATGTTGTGATATAAATGTGAGTTGTTCGTTGTTGGTGTACTTGTTGACAATATTGTATATGTTTTATATACGTTTGTGAGTATAGTATTGTATTGGTTTGTATATGTTGTACTTAGTGGACCCGTGTTATGACGATTTATAATGGGTTGTTCGTGGATTGTAATGGCGAGAGTAGAGATAGTGTATGTGAAGGAAAATACTTGGATGGATTTCACCTTGGGGGAATGAGATTGGGTTAGTGTTAAGGTAGCTTGAATTATTGTATTATGTGACTATGGTGAGTAATGTGACGAGGAATCAAGGGTATGACGTGAACGGGAAGATGCATTGGCGGTGATTGTATTTAGGTATTTTTTTCTATGTGTTTTAGAATGGTTAAGCCATGATCAAGAATTCGTTAAGTTGGTTGAGTTATAAGGGGGTTAGTAATCAGGGTGCTAGTGTATATTGCAGGTGTTTCCAAGAAAGAGTAAATGTGGAGAAGCGAGTGTTTATTTCATGATCTTACTAGTTGGTTTCTTATGTTATGTAATGGGTGTCAGGTAGACCGATGATGTCTACCAGTACGTGTGTTTTGTACTGATACTACTGTTGATATGTCTTTTTGGACATAGTCTGGATGCATGATTGCTGAGGTTACATTAGGTGAAGACGAAGAATATCTCCAGCAGCTTCTATTTTTCCTTTCGCATGGTGGGAGCCGTGTCTTTTATTTTACTATCCAGTTTTACTCTTAGTAGCTCTTGTGCTTGTTTAGACTAGATTCATGGGAGTCGTTAAATTACTTTACAAGTTTAGCTAAAAGTGAGTCTCGGGATCTTATTTATAAAATCATATTATTTTATTTTTTCCATTTTATTATGAATTCCGCATGTTTAATTATCGGTGTAAGAAGGTTCTCCTACTTAAGTGGTAGTATGTAGGTGCCTGCACAGCCCAGTGGGTTGGGTCGTGGCAACCGGATATCAACAATCTAGCTGGTTTGCTCAAACTCCAAATTCTCGGACATAGTGTCTAGGATAAGTTGGAAACCCTGTGCGCGCAAACGAAATATGCTACCCCATCAATTTTGGCCTTCCAAACTCAATGTAGCAATCAAAACATCCATTCGAGGTTGTTTCGAAGAAAAGTGGGTCCCACAACCAAGTTACGTTTTAAGCTAAAAACTAAAAGAAGACTAAAAATGAGATCACAAGCCTAGAGAACCACACGAAAGGTTGTTCTAGATGAAAATCGACATTACGGAGCTAATCGCGCTGGTGGGATGTTCATCCAAGCACGTTTACTAAGAATTTTGACTAAAGTCAGCTCTTGGCTGAAGCTTCAAAGTGAAAACACCTAACGATACAAACTCACACCAGACGTCTCGACGCTGAATCAACCATGCCCCCATCCTAAAATGGCCCTTTCAGAGCTGATGAAACTGTCAAAATTATATTTTGAAGTCGTCTTCTTGAACTTCCTACTGAAGTCAACCGGTTAAGATTCAAAGGCTCCAAAATACGAAAACTTGTACAAAATCCAAATAAACGATCTGTTGACCGAACAGTCAGTCCCGACAAGTAATGACTTGTGGTTGCTACAGGTAAACTTTAAATGTTGAAAAGATCAGAAAACAATGACACTAACATGGTGGGTCATTACAACCTAATGTCGAGGATCGGTGATAGGTTGTGGATGAAGATACAAGCTTTGAAATTGCATATTGCTCCAATATTCCGAATAAATAATTTGTTCCAACTTACGATTATTCCATTCTAAAGTTTTATCCATTTTTAATTAAAAAAATAAAAGATTTTTTTCTTATTCATCTATTTTGTGTTCTTGATCATAGCACGTATTTCATCCATGACAAATTTTCTTTTCTCTTTTTTAAGGTAGGAAAACATCCATCAGGATATATTATAAATCTTAAAAATATAATAATACTATGATATTTTTGTCACTAATTAAGTTTGCAGATAAAAATTCCTCGACGAGATTCCTTTACTTCCTTGATGAGTTTCCAAACTTCAACATTACACCCCACCCATTTCTTGATGGCCCTAAACCTCAACTAGTCCAGATACTACCCGAGACTAGCCTAGCAAAAAAAAATTAAGTCACTCTCAAAAAGTTTTCTAGCACAAATTATTTCACTATTGGATTAATAATAACAATCGGGTCAAATCGATAGAGGTGGTGGTGATGGTTGCATCGGAATTGGTAATGGAGAGTACCATTTCTGGTGGGAGTGTAAGAAAACTTAGAACTCTGTGAGGAGATAAAACCTTTTGGTACCATAAAAAGGTTTGATATGTAGAAGAGAACAATGATTTTAGTCATGAACAATGTGTTCCTTTTATAACACAAATACAACACTGGAATACTAATCCAATGATACATCGTGATCTGATAAGATACAATGCAACTAAAATACAGAACCTATTGGAAGTCCTAATGGAAAAAAAAATACAAGAATACGGAAAACATATAGCTAGAAAATAGGAAATAGTAGTGAAATCCTAAACTAAAGGATAAATATTATTATCCATTAATATATATGCCCAACAATTTTAGGTGTAGACACACACGTCTTATATGGCATATACAAATCAGTTAGAGTGTTTCTGTTGTTGACACCAATTTTGACAGACCTATAAACCATTTTCGGATTTCTATTCGATTAAATATATATTTAAAACTGATTTCTTTTATTATATGCGTAAATTTATAATTAGTTTTATCCAATTAACTATATACTTTGGTATTTATAATGAGGTGTATTTCTTTTATAAGAAAAGTTATGATTATCATTTATTTATTTCTTTTATTTAATATCTGTAATATTTTATTATAAATACTAATATATTTTTTCCTTCAAATTACTGAAGTCCTATCCATTTTTATCCAATTTTATTTAATTCTAACTATGCTTATCAATAAGGACCCAATATTTATCCCAAACCCCAACTTTTAATCATAGATATCCATCTCATCTTGATCAACGATTGAGATTAAATCCTCTACCGTTTCCTATTTATTCACCCAAAACCTAAATCACTATTCATCTTTCTCCTCAATTGAAGACGACCGCCCCACACCATCACTATCCTCTCCCCAGCCGTTACTCTACTATGAAACCACCGTGAAGAGCCACCCGCCTCTAGTGAAACCACAATACCTCCCTTCTCCTCCTTTCCCTCAGCTATGAACCACCGGAGACTAGCCACCAAAAAACCACCACTCTCTTATTCCCCCTCCTTTTTTTCTGGTGAAACAATAACTACCTTCGCCTCCACTCATCAATCGACAACCACCAACAATAAATATTCACTGTCCAAAATTTCAGAAATACTATCATGAAAACACCGTTATAGATCCGTGAGTGACACCCAAAACCTCATCTTCTTCACCATAAATCAGCCTAAAAAAATGCAACCATGGGAACACCATAATGAAACCACCATTCTGGCAAGGTCGAAAAGTTAAAATTCTGATTCTAAGTCCTTTTTAGTTGATGATTTTTAGAGGTGTTGATGTAAGTTTCTTGACCTAAAGGTACATTTCTTTTGTTGCTTTTAAATTCATCTTGTCTTCTAATTTGGTGGATGTTTCAATTAGGGGTGAAAAAATCAAACCTAGCCCGCTCAATCCATTTAAGTTTGGGTGGGTTATCAACTCGTCTATTTATTAGCTCAATCTATTAAAAATTGGGTTAATATGTAACACAAATGTACTCATGAGAAATTTTGTCAATTTTTTTTCTAATTTGATACTTTATATATATAGCCATAATACAGAAAAATAATAATTTTATTAGGTACAGAAAACTTTAGAAAGAACAGATGAAACACTTAAACTTAGTAAAAATTGAGTTTGATTGAGTCTTGACCCATTCTATAACCCATTACTTGACCCAAGTAAATTTGGGTTGGGTCTTGACCCGTTTGTTTTTTTGACCCATTTTGACCCGGCCAAATTTGACCAAATCCTCCCAATTGTCATCCCTAGTTTTAATAAATTTAATCTTATATATGTGATAGCATGCCTTAGATTTATTTTTATTATCTTAGTTTATTTTCCTATTCATTAATATTATTGGGTTCATCGAATTTAAGGAGTTCTATTGGAAATGTTTAAGAATATTAACTATTAACTCTATAAGGGATCATAGATTAACAATATTGAAATTTGAAGTTCACCTAAAATCTTGTCACTATAATGCTTACTAGTTTTAGTTTATTAAGTATTGTTTTACATGAATTCATAACTATGTGATAGTTAGCTAGTTATTATTAATTGTCTATATGGTTTGCAATTTCTCTTTTTGTTCCATTAGTTGAAGCTAGAATAATTAGGCCGTATAGCATAAATTTTGATAAAATTTAAGGCCCACTTAATTTAATCGAGAGAAAAAATGAGATGAGATACAAATTTATTTCGAATCTTTTGATCTACTTAGTTTGATGTGTTTACACATTTTAAACTCTTTTCTTATTATGTGCTTACTTTGATTAAGAGTCTTTATTACTTTATTGTTTAACTACTTAAATCTTAAGAACATACATACTCTCACCTCTTTGAATATTATTACATGTACATCATAATGGAATGGCGTTGCTTGAAGTTCAACCACAATAAATGAAGATGTAAACGCTCGAAGAAAAACTTAAGTGGAATCGTCACCCTAGTGGAGGCCATGTACATTTGGTAAATGATGAAAAATGGACAGGCTATAGTTTGCTTCAAATAGGTACATTTGGAAAAGGGAAAAAAACATAAGAATCCACTTTTATGTAAATAATTACATATATATATAGCAGTATTCAGTGAATAACATTTATGACAATTAAATATTTACTTCCTTAGCCGTTTTGCATTCTCAAAAGATCGTGTTAAATAAAATAGAGATTTAAGGCAGCATGAACTGTTCACTACCTTTTTTTAATGTATAAGTAACCGTCTTTCATAAGAACTATACTACATTAGTTGTATCTTCCTTCTACTACAAAATCAAGCAAATTAAACGACTATTGACATGGAAGAAGAAATTGCAATTTTGGTTCAACACGATGGTAAATGGGATAGTGAACACAATTACAACAATTTCATAGTTGATGGTGTGACACTAAAAGTGAGTTCGAATTTGGATACCATCCTTGATGAAATGACGAAGATACTTGGGGTTTATGCTTCAACAGATACAATTGAAATTAAATATTCTGTGAAGCAAAATTATACTCCAATGAAGATATACAATGATAGGAGTTTGAGATGGTATTTGGATTTGAAAAGAAAAAGTTCCTTCACAGATTTTCCATTGTGTATAATATTGAAGGAAAAAAACTGTGACGGAATTTTGTCATTTTCTAATCCTATCAGTTCAAGTTCTAATTCTACCCATGATATGCAACTGGTAGAACGTGTTGAACTCACTCAAACACTTATTTCGATAGACAACAATTACTCGCGTGATGAAATGGAAATTGACGAAGATGGTATAATCAACAACAGAGTTCATAAAGACATCAAAAAAGGTCAGTTGTATATGAACANGTAGAACATGTTGAACTCACTCAAACACTTATTTCAATAGACAACAATTACTCGCGTGATGAAATGGAAATTGACGAAGATGGTATAATCAACAACAGAGTTCATAAAGACATCAAAAAAGGTCAGTTGTATATGAACAAGGAGATACTCCAAGATGTTTTAAATCGCATTGCCATCAAGGAAAATTTTCAGTTCAAAGTTAAGCGTTCAAGTACGACAAGGTAATAAATGAACTTCAACAAATAGTAAAAATTATTTTATAAGTTAGTATAAAATTCATGTTAGTACTTGTTGTTCTGGTAGCTGACTGGTATACATTATATGCTAGTATATAATACTTGGTATATAGTATGTTCTAGTATATAATACTTGGCATAAAATATATTATAGTATATAATACTTGGTATAAAGTATATTCTACTGCGTTTTGCTTGTTAAAGAGTTTATTTCAATATATAATACGTGGTATAATATTCAAGTATAAAATACTTGGTATATAGTATATTTGAATTCAAATAACGGATGGTATAAATGCGGTGAAGTACATAATCAAGTAACTTATACATTAAAAGTCCTTGCAATTCAGTATTTTTACGTATCTCTAGTATTCAATATTGACCAGTTACCAAGGCGTCACTATATAATTCCCGTCTCCATTAATAATGTCCTCTTTGGAGTCTCTATGTTGTGTTTGATCACCAATTGGCTTCGCAGACTCTGTTTATGTGTATACCTCGTTGGTAATTTATTGTGTACATGTTATGTTGGTGTGACCAAAGCATCAACATCCACATAGATAGGAAGTATCCGTTAATGAAACATGGTCCCTTTTGCTGTACTTTTTGCATATTTCCTTCTTTCAGTAATAAAACCATATAATAGCCATATCCCAGATTGTTCCACCAGCATGACTTTGGTTTTATTTGTGGTCTCCTTACTGAGCTCTTCATCTTTTCAATTATAATCCACATCCACAAAGTTAATGCCGAGGAGATTAGTTGAGAGTAATAGGTTGGCGATGTTAGAAGACATTTTATTTGTTTCGTAGATAGAAACCTATAATCATGTAATAAATAGGAAGAATTCATGGTAAAATCTCAAAAACGTCCTATCATGTATGTAGCATATATAATATATTTTTACAAGTACTAAACTTCAGAATTCTTGATCATAATGATCCTTGGAATATTATTCTATAATATGTTACAATCACGATATGATGTCAATCAACTTTGCAGGTATTATCTTGTTTGTGTTGATGATCAGTGTTCATGGTATTTTAAGTCTTCCAGCCTTAATAATTCAAATATATTCAAGGAGAGAAAATTTTACAATGTTCACACATGTGGAAATGAATCAAGATTTTTTTCACAACGTCATGCTACTTCAAAGTTTGTAGGAGGCTTGTTAACAAGAAATGTTGACAATCCTAAGACAATATATACTCCAGCCGATATACAACGTGACATTAGAAATCAATATGGTGTTGATTTGAACTACATGAAGGCATGGAGGGAAAAAGAAAAGGCACTAGAGATATTAAGAGGTAAACCTAGAGATTCATATGGAAAGTTGCCTAGCTACTTGTACATGGTGAAGCATACAAATCCTGGATCTGTTACAAGATTGGAAAAGACAGACGATGGACGTTTTTTATATGCATATGTAGCTCTTTACGCCTCAATTAAAGGATGGGAATATTGCATGCCTATTGTTGTTGTTGATGGTAGTTTCTTAAAAGCAGCCTACAGGGGAACAATTTTGACAGCTTGGACACAGGATGCGGCAGGTTAGTTTAAATTGAATATATATTGGTTATTAAATGAGTTTAGGATAATTTTTTCCTTAATCTTACCTACATATTCACATTATACATAGTCTATTATTAGAAATAGTTAAACATGATTTTAAAGCCTAATTCATTATATATGTATTTTATCAATGAATCAGGTAAAATACTTCCATAACTTTTGCAGTAGTCGATTCAGAGAATGATTTATCGTGGAAATGGTTTTTCGAAAGGATACGAGAGACCTATGGCATAAGAGAAGGTATGTGTATCGTATCTGATAGGCATGAAAGCATTCTGAACGCCACTTCTGAAGTGTATCCAGGGGTGCCTCATTGTGTATACTTATACCATCTTTGGGGCAATATTAAGAAAAATATCAGGAAGCACCATAAGGTCCTGAGAAAAATATTTTTTGCAATGGCTAATGCATACACAACAGAGGAATTCGATCATTATATGGCTGAGACCTATAACATTGACAATAGGGTGAAAGAATACTTATTCGAAATTGGATATGACAGATGGTCGGTTGCACACTCCAATGTCAATAGATTCATGGTGATGACTTCAAATATTGCAGAATCTGTTAATGCAGCTGATAAAGAGGCCAGAGATCTTCTTATATATGATTTGTTGGATTACTTGATGAAGATGATTGGTCGTTGGAACAATACAAACAGGAATGAAGCAATTGCAACCGGCACAACACTAAGCACAAAATATGAAAACCTAATGATGGAGAAAATGAAGGAATCACACGGAATGATGGTATGTGATCTGTTTGTGATATCTCATTTTTTATCATTGTATAAACTTTGATCTTCTACCTCTAAAAACAATTATTGTAATGTAGGTTGTCCCGTCAACGGAATATTTGTATACAGTTTATGATGGAGGTAAACGGCATGTAGTCAATATGCGTGAAAGAATATGCACATGTAGGCAATTTCAAATGGATGTAATGCCGTGTAAGCATGCTTTGGCTATCGTGAGAAAATACTACATGAGTGAATATGAATATTGTTCTGTATACTACAAGAAAGATAACCTACTAAACGCATATGAAGTTCCAGTGTATCCTATTCCTGACGAGATTATATGGAAAATTCCTCCAAATGTCGCAGCAAATATTGTCCTACCGCCCAAGGGAAAAATCAAACTTGGCAGGCCACAAAAGATTAGATACAAAAATGGTGGTGAATCAAGAACAAAGAAGTCAAGAATTACATGTGGAGTGTGTGGACAACAAGGTCACAATAGGCAGACATGCCGAAACATTCCACAGACAACATAGTTTTTCATACTGCCTTCTTCTTATAGAAAATAGTTGGCTAGTATTTATGTTTATTTGACTCTAGTTTTTTATAATTAATGTGTCGATTTTCATGTTTGAAGACTTTTTCCTATTTTTATTTCAATTGTTGTATGTTAAACTTATATCATATATATATATATATATATATATATATATATATCAGATGTCATTTCGAATGTAGTTGTCAAAAAACTTGCAAATTGAAATGAAATAATGTATTTTCTTCTTATGATTTCGCATTGAAGAAGACGATCTGGCTTAATGAGCATGAGAAATTGGTATAGCTCTACCTTGAGAAGGTTATGTCTTCTGGGTGCCTGTTATTGTGGTACTGTTGGAAGTTATTGAACTTCCAGACAAAGGACAATGTAAATGGAGCAACATAAACCTAGTTGCCTTTCTCAGCTTTTGTTGTAGCACCATCACAGTTTGATTGGTTTCAATTCAGAAGCAGGGTTTTAGCAGAGGTAATTCCTGATGATGTCCCTTTTGTGGTTGTTGCAATGGTATCTTTTTGTCGATGTCAGAATAGATATTCTTGAATCTCCTATGTTAGAAGTTTCCCTGGATCTTGAATATTGCAGTTATTGATGCATCAGCAAGTATCCTGTTTTTCAGTGTCAATACTCCGCGTTATACTAGCTGTGAACCTGAAACAAGGGGATTAAATACCCTAGGATAGGCACCAATCCTCAAGTCACTAATGTGCTTACCAGAATGGAACTGAGCTAGTGGAGATATATATATTATGAAATGCTATGACTACCTTGGCGCTAAATGCAAGTATTTATGGTTGGAAACATTATGACATGTTATGAATACCATGGCGCTAATAGCATGGTGGATGTTCGTCCCATTGGCACCATTGAGGCTTGAAGTGCACCCTACATGGTGGCCATCCGGTACCTGTGTCAAGTTTGGCAGCCACTGACTGATTAATTGAGCCTGACTGAGAACTCTGTGCTCCGGATCTGCTATTGGATTTGGTATATTGAGAAAATGATTGGCAGGCCATGTTCATGTACAGATGGACAACACTCTTGTGATAATTTCAAATAAGAGAAGTAAGGGTGGCTACATAGATACAAAATTATCAAAGCCGAACGATATTGTTGCAAACCTTGAAATGTACGGTTCAAAACTTTAAAGGAACAAAAATCAAGGTAGCTTATTCCCATATGTGTAAGATAACAACAAACAGAGGACCTATAATGATATATGAACATAGGGATAAGTTTGTTGGAGGTTTGAACTCCTTTACCTAATTAATTAGTTTGGGTCGATGATCGTTATACCTATCTATTAATTACGACACTCCTACAATTAAGATACTCCAGCAGAAGACATCACAAGTACCAAATAAGCATTGCACCAGATCCTACAGCCTAGGAATAATATTACAAACTTATCAAATAAGAAATAAAAAATTGTTAAATAAAGACAATCAGATGACTTTAAGGCATGAAAAACTCTTAATACCAAATTAGAATAAAAAGAACACTTCATCATAAGAATATGACAAAATAAAAATAGTATATCGGTTCATCACTTAACTAAAATAAACAAAGAAATATACTAGTTCAAGTTAACCCATAATACCAACTAACTATGAAAGATCAGTGACTCAAACATTCACAATGGACAAGCCTTAATACTATTCCTCTTAATTTCATAAGATATAAGCTAATTATAATAACGCTTCATGCAATCCATTTTTTTAATTATTCCCGACAATTTAGATTCACTGGTAATATGTTTCTCTAGTTTCATCTTGCCATAATTTCACAACCATGAGCCAAACTTGATACGTTGTGTATTGACATCAAATTCATTGTCAAACACATTTCTACCACATATAAATCTTGCCGCAAACAGTGCAACATAAATGCCACGATCCCTGTAATAAAGAAAAATCAAATAACATCAAAGGCTAAAAATTTAAAAGAGTTTACTCATGTATACTTTAGTGATTTTAGAAATAAAGGGCACTTATGCAGCTTGTTGTAACGGCAAATCTTCAATCATCACTACATTGAAAGGATCAACCAATGCCTTATTCTTATATGGCCCATCATTTAATTGAATATCAGTCCTTTTCTCAAAAAAATTCAAAATCAAGAGGAAGAGTGGGATAATAAATCTATAAGCATCAACAGAATTGCGAATATTGGCTCAGAAAGCAGCATCACCCATCGAATCATACACATATATCGATCTATCTTTAAAAGATAATCTTGCCATCACCATTGTTCATCAACACAAAGAGGAAACAATATATGATCAACAGTATGCCACGGCCTATTAGAAAACACAAATTCACCAAGTATGTACTTGGCTATATCATGTTCAGGCTTCACCACATCGCTATCTCCATTATTTTCAATGAATTTCTTATAAAGATCTTTTATCTTGAGATCAAATAGATAATCATTTGTGGTGAAGTTAACTGGAACATCATCGTGCATTCCTTTCTTTCTCAGATAATAAAGGATAACATCCAAATGCTGCATATAATTCCAAATATTACTATATAGTTTATAACCAAATAATCAATCACATTAAGCCCTCATTTTTCGAAACTAATTATACACAATATTTCATATTTACATACCGAACTTTCCAAAGATTGACTACTGAACGCAAACTTGTAGAACCAATCTTTCTTGCTGATAATCGTCTTTCCAAATTCAAACGGAGGATTGAGAGTATTGTATTTTTTAATATAAGGATACTTCCTATAATTATAAGTTTGTATATTAGAAATATGTTATAATTAACAACACAAACAACTATAAAAATAATAGAATACTAACTTGTTGCGTGGTCTGCGACCTTCATTCATCCATTCTCTAAATTCACCCATCTCTTTTAAACAATCAACATCCATATTAAAACTTCCAAAAGGGTGAACCCCTACAATACTCTTGGAAGAGGCTCCTCCACTCATATTGTCACCTGATCCATAACTATTCAGATATGGAGATTGGTGAAATGCGTCGGGACACCTATTTCGTGTGAGATGTCCTGTCACAATATGTTCTACCTCTGGATAACAAGACTTATCAATCTGTTTACATGCCACTCGACATGTAAATGGATGAATCTGAGACTCCGGGACATCAATATAATCTGACGATAAAAGTTCTGGATCTAACTCCCTAGTTTCAACTTCGCCAACTGAAAATGTATAACAAATAAAATTAATATAATTTCACAAATGGTTAGTTGTTGCCTATTCTAAGAACATATATCAAGGATACAATATAAAACTGAATTTTTTTTATAGATATATATTTTTACTTGTATATTATACCTAGAATAATATATCTTATTGGTATAAAGATCCCATTACATTCAATGAATACTGCTTATGTACCTAGAATAAGCTACTATTAATAACATTGCTTATACTTGGAATAAGATTTAACATACCAATTTTGACATCATTGATGGAATCTTCGTTGATGGTTTGAATATTGTCTAAGTTGTTGGTCACAATTGATATTATTTTCATAATATTCTTCGTCACAATCAACATTCACGTCTCTGCCTCTAAATTCTTCATACTGATATTAGTTAAAAATACATAAGACATACAATACACATAGGCATAAACATATTCTGATCTAAAAAAATTAGATACTAATTGAATACCTTAGAATCATTATTTCTATCAAATTTCTGGCTAAGAACTTCAATTGCGTTGAAAATTTTTGAATCAGATTCCATCATAAGCTTCTTTAAACTATGAACTTTCTGTTTTAGCTAATCAACAAAGAACATAATCAAAATGCTTTTCACGAATATAGTATATTAACACCTAAAAAGAAGGAAAATTCACATACTACTTGAAAGTCTTCCCTTAACTCCTTCTGTCCATCGGATATGCGTCGTATCTCATCAATCAAGTTTATATTATTCATAGGAGGTACAGATTTAGGTTTTCTGCTCACTTTGCTTGAGACAGGAGGTGGTGTAGTAAAGTCGTCATCAACTAATTGACTTGCAACTTCGGCTCCATTTGATTCATCATTCACCACAACATCGCCAACTAAATCATTCAAGTTCATCGCAGACTTCTCAAACAGAGTTGCAGAAATATTCCTCACCTTCAACTACATATAACGTAATTTAACAACAATACAAATTAAGCATATAATTATTCATAGTTGTTGTTCATAAAGTATAAGAAAAAATCACCTTTGTGGAAGATAGCATCTCTGAAACCTTGGTTGCATTTGGGCTAGATAACACTTTCCAACTTAGAATTCGTGGGATCCTTTCTTCAATCATAATAGCAAATTGTTCATTTGATTGCGCACAACACTCATAAAACCAATCTTGAAATGCCAAAGGAAAGCCATACAATTTACTAAATTTCTTTCCAATCTTTCCTCTTAAAACATTTTTCAAGGATGCAAAAGTCTCATGAAATACTAATTTTCCCCACGGATAAGTTTCATAATCACCGGACTCGACCACTTCAAAATGCCAGTTGGGTACTTTATTTTCAGGGAGGTCACACAACAAAAACGTGTTAATAAAATGAAGTATGGAAATTTTGACAGCATCTTGATCACTTGTCCAACGTTTACCTTCAAAAAAATCAGCTATTGTTTGAACATTAATCTTTTTAATGCCAGCAAAACAACGATCAATCAAGTTATTTTTTTCCCGTGAATTACAATTTTTGTGCGCCACTCCATTACATTTTAGTCCTGTCATAATGGCAAATTCACCTAACCCAAAATGTATCAACGAACCATTCACTAGTAGCCAAATCTCATCAGTTTTTTCTTGAACAACCTCCATCATCAATAAGGAATGTATCAATTGTGTTTGAAGAATCACTGGAGGCAATTTGAGAAAAAATCCAAAACAAGTGTCACTAAATATTTGCAACTGACTCTTGGTCAACTTCTCTTCAAACGATTTGACGAAATCTAAATTAGTAGCGCCAAGCTTAGGTTTTTTATGTTTGTCAACTTCAAAATAAAATTCCCAATTCTGCAACACAATACAAAGTTGAAAATTTTAAAACTAACAGTGACAATAGTATAGAAGTTATATGGCTGCAATTAATAAGCTCTTATGGAATATATGCACATACATGTATAAGTTATGCATAAAGACAATTCACTCCTATTAAAGTAACATCCACTTGTTGGTGGATATTTCTAAACAATTCTCGAAGTTTAATAATAAATTCTTAAAACTACTACGTACTTTCCTAAGTTCTCATGTTAGCAATACTATTTAAAGTAGTTAGGTTGAATCAAAAAGTTTCATGAAAACAATACCTTCAATTTAGATTTATGTGGTGCAACTTTAATAAATTTTCTCCTTTTGACGTTGACACTCCGACCTTGATCTTTAGGATCAAGTGCAATATATTTCCCCTTTTTGATCTCTTCTAACTTTCTCCTTCTCAGGTACTCCTTTGACCTCTCCTCCGTCTGACGATCAACACCACTATGATCAATTGTTGATAACGGCAAAACACAAACACTTTGAATGTTACAACAATTTGAATCAGACACAGGTGTTGGAGACAACAAATGAAAGTTTGGCTCTCCAGCAGGTGTTACCATCTCAACAAATTAATCGTGTGGTTCCATTTCAGATGATGAATCTTCCTTCACCATTTTACAAACTGCTGTGTATAAAAATAAACAATATACATCAATTAAGATGAAGTTTACCAGAAAAAATGCATAAAAAGAATTGAAAAACTCAATAATATTATAATACTCATACCTGAACTATGTGAAAACGTAAAAAAAATTGAGATTAAATATGAAGAGATGAAGCGATGAACATTTTCGATAACTACCCAGTAGTTACCAACCGTATCTCAAATGAATGATTAAACTTGACCAACAATTGAAGAATTCTGAGATAAGATTATATAGATTAGTAATGACTTGAATGTATTTAAGAACGTTTAGAATTCTGTAAATATAAAGAGAGAGTGATTTAAAATTATCCTCTCTTTTTTCACGGTAGTTTAGATATGGCAGAACTGTTTTTGAATTAATGTAAGAAGATAATTAATATATCTATTTATTAATAATAAAAATTATCTAATCAGTTTATTTAAAACTGCTATATATGTAAAAAAAACTTTCATATTTGTAATACTGAAAAAGAACTATTATTTATGTAGTTAAGTCTTAAGGATGGTCTTTCCACGTAATTTTCCTTTTGGAAAATGATGAAAAAGGACAGGCTATAGCTGACTTCTTATATGAAGCGCACATATAGCTTTATAAAAATAAAGCCACTCGCTATTCTCTCCTATTCTAATTTTATATGTTACCCTTTTAAAAGTCTCAAAAATTTGACAACTTTTATTATTATGTTAAATTATCAACATACTTTAATATAATACTAACATAAAAAGATATACATATATTTTAGCTTCACATGACTTTTTAAATATCAAAATATTTTATTTAGTACTCTTGAATAATTTCATAGAGAATTCTTTTCGTGTTGTCTCAAAGCATCTAAGAGAGTCTATCAGAAAAAAAATATTGAATAGAGGGAGTAACACCGAATTAGGCCCGTTTCCAGCCTTGGCATATCCTGATCTCATATTTTCGCTTACCTTTTTCACTTTATATATATATATATATATATTGTTGATTAACTTATATATCTTCATTTGTTACATTAATTGGCCACCAAATTCGAGGTGGAACCTATTTTATTAATAAGTTTGTCTCATTATTTATCATTTATAATTACTTCATTTTAAGCTTAATGTATATGCATTCATTTGACCATGTTAGTTTCTCTACCCTTTACTCTTCTCATTTTCAGCTTAGTTGCTCTTTTTATTTGTGTTATTCAATTACTTCATGTCTTCTGAAGCAATTAGGTTAGTGTCTTTCTTCTTTTATTGTCAATATTATAAGTTTTTCAATTTTATCTAATGGCATGAGAGCATGCATTGTTCAATTGAACTCATGAACTTTATGGCTTAACTAGTTTTGTATGTATCATTGGCTGTAATCCATGCCTAAAATCGCATATACATAATTTCATCTTGTCTTCTAATGTTATGTGTTTGGGGATAGCTAGAATTATGATATCTTTAGAATATGGTAATTTTTGTCGATGTAATAAATTTGTAGATTTATTTAAAGTTATAATTATTTGTTAGTACAATATATTTTTCTTTAATGGCAAGTCTCATATTTCTTGTCTGTTTTTTTTTTTGCATCTAATTAGTTCATTTGATTAATATTTTTTTAAGCATGTTAACTAGTAAAGGAAGTCTCATGTTTGGTTAACTGACTTTTTGAAACTTCCTAAATTTCACGCAACAAAAAAAATTCACATTTGAAGTTGTTTTTACTAGATCTATTTACTTATAATTAATAAATGATTCCTTACTTAATAATTTAAGGGGTGTTTGGATAGGAATTTTTTAAGTGACCTATAAGTAAAAAGCCTTAAATCATAAGTTGGTAACTCCCAACTTTTGGCTTTTGACTTTTTTTTGGTACTTTTTAAGCTTAAAAAAAGTGCTTCTCTTTTACCCAAATACTTCAAAAACTAAAAACGTGCTTAAAAGCCAAAAGCCACATAAAAATAAGTTAAGTGATTTTTAAAAGTACTTTTTAATTTTAGATGTATTTGGTAAAACACAAAGTGTTTTGCTTTAGGCTTAAAAAGTATTAAAAAAATAAAATAAAAAATAAAAGTAGGTAGCTACCGACTTCTGACTTTTAAGTAACTTTAAAAGTTTATCCACACACCCCCTTAGTCTTTTCTTACACTAATTTATTAAGTTTTTCATATTTTACCACATCATTTTTTTAATTACTGACATTTTTTCACCACACATTTCCCCTACATAATTCACAAGATTCAGCTAGTTCTCACATTTTGGACCTCGAAAGGTGTCTAACACCTTCCTTTCGAGGTAATTTTAATCCTTAGGGGCCTATGATTTCGCAGATTCTTTAAATTAAATTTATTTGTTAATTTAGTGTAGAATGGTATCGTAATGCGCGTTTAATTCACTAGGTGGTGAGTCTTCTCTTTTTAAAACTCGAAAAAGAGTTGTCACGTTGTTGGCCCATCTTTCACGAGAAAAATAGGATGCAACGATTGTCACGTAGGACCCCAACTTCACAATAGGTTTTCTTTGGGGCGTCCAATATAATGAAAATAAAATTAATAGGACAAAGCTATTAGAATAATTGCAAAGAAGGTTTCCCCACTACAATCATGATTCCTGAAAAAAGACTGATCCATCTTGTTGAACAAGTCATTGAATAGAAACTAGAGTCTTGTTTATTTCACAACTCAGTAATCAATGAAATGACATTGTTTACTGATCACCATGTGGAATAGATCAGGTTCCATCTCAAACTTTGCAGATATTATAAGAACACAAAGATTATGTCTAGGTTTTGCAGTTCTCTCATAATGGGAAGTGCTTAGCCTCATCATTTGTTTATTTTTATTATTATTATATGGCAGGTAATGTTTGAAGCAAAAATTTTCTAGTCACGAGGAACCAGTGTCATTTATAACATGGGGCCTTGAGGACAATCAACTTCTCACTTGTCGAGTATAGAAGGTTGTTTGACTCTGGGATGTAAACTCTGGTGAATGTATCGATATATTTATAGGCAAGTCTTCGGTTCCAAGAAATCCATCTTTGGAGTAGAGAGGGAAAGTAAAACTCTTAGCCATATGACAACTTGATCTAGTGCACAAAAGAAAGACAATATAACGAAACTTTCTAACTTATGCCTGTGATACATGGCTAAGAGTTTTGCATTCCCTTGTAAACTCTGAAGAAGAATTTCTTAGTTCTCAAGACTTACCTATTTATATATATTTATACATTCATTAGTGCTCACATCCCACAATCGAACAACATCCTTGACTCCAGAAGTGAGAAGCTGATTGTAATCAAGGCCCCATGATTTAAATGACACAAGTACCTTGTGACTAGAAAATTGTTGCTTCAAACGTTAACTTCCATATAATATCCAAAAAATCAACAGATGATGAGGCTAAGTACTTCCCATTATGAGAGAACTGCAAAAACCACACATCATCTCTGTGTCTTTTAATATTTGCAAAGTTTTTTTTATCTTTTCGGCTTGTGTTAAATGATTGTGTTTGAAGTGTCATGTGTGGTGATATTTAACTTGGAAGAGTGTTTGTGAAATCCTAGAACTTGCCTTGTTAGTACAAGTTTCTAGCTTTGGTAAGTTTAAGGAATGATCTTGGGCAAAAATTTTGAGACTACCTTGTGAGGGTGTGCAACCATTTTGGCACCATTTGAGCCTAAACCATTTGTTGAAAACCACATTATTTTCTCAAATTACTGATTACCATAGTTGATGTGTTCCATTATTGATTAGCAGATTCAACATCACTCATTGTAGCCTTATGATCTATATACAACGATGAAGGCAATGCAAACAATGCTGTGATCAGAATTGTAGTATGCATTAGTTAATGAACATTGATTCTATTTATAAAGTTTCTAGTATTTTTTTCAAGGGCATATTGAAAGTTATTTCTAGAGACTGTTAATTTTATCAGAGGGGCAGGACGATGGCACCGATGAAACTAAATTACTGGTTATTGTGATTTAGAGTTTAGAATTTTTTCATGTTCCTCTCTAAGGATGTAACGTTTTCGCTATTGTCAATGTGTTAAAGTTAATAGTTGCTATATCAATTGTGCTTCTTAGATTTTGCTTGACTTGTGACTGCTACCTGCGTTGTCAACATGCTTTGAACTGATTCTGTACGGGACTAAAATTGCTATCTTAATACATCAGAAGATATATATGTAATACAACACAAATTTTTTGAGCTAAGACTTGAACTATCCTTCGCTGTGAGTAGGATTTTACCGAGAAATTAAAATTTCTTAAGTGTTAAGTTCACTAGATATAGCACCTTGAGTTCGAAAAAGAACTAAATTGGAAATAGCAAAATCTGAAATTTTGCAAGTTATGCTTAAGTTATGAGTTTTAGATCAACTTGAAATAATCATAACTCCTAGTACGGGATGATTTAGATGTTCTACAATATACCGTAGGAAAGACCTTTGAATTATCTTTCCAACGCTGCCGAGTTTGCTAAGTTTCGAAGTCGGATGAGTGAGATGTGGCCTTTTGAAGTTAGGCTGTCCAGTTAAGGAAAGCTAGCCGAAAAGAGTAAGGGATAGTTTGGTAATTTCCTTACCAAATCAGATTTAATTCATTTTAAATAAGGTTTTAAGGGTCTAATCCTATTAGGTTCAGTTTTATAATCCTAAAATACGCCTAGGGTTTTAGTTGAGAGTTCAAGAAGAGAAAAGGAGATGATCAAGCGTTCGTCGACATTCTTGCATCTTGTTGCGCCTAAGAGGTATATAAGCTTCCATAGTGTTGGGTTTGTTCACCCACATGCCAAACATGTTATTTTCAGGGCAAATTTCATTCTTGAAGTTGACATATTTGAGTTCTTTATGAGTTCTTAATAGGTGTTCTTGAAGATTATTCTAAATTTTGTTGTGTTGGGTTTTGGATGATTTCTTGAGATCAAAGTGAGTGTTTAAGGGATGTATTGAGTATATTAGAGTGTACTGATGTTAAGTAATTGATTCTAAGTGATTGGGGAAGAAACCGTTCGATTCTAGGCGAGTTAGGGTGAGAAAACGAGCAAAGAAATTCGTTGGATTTTCTGGGTTGGGGCCTGGCGTGTCGCGCCAGCCAGAGCACCCTAAAGTAGGCTCTGAAGTTTATGGGGTGGCGCACATAGCCCCAGGGTCTCCTGCCCCGTCCAGTTTACAATCGGTTGCTCCGTTTGAGTTCTTTCGAAGGGTACCTTCACTCTTTTTCGATTCTAACTACTCTGAGCTACTTCTAAACACCTAAAATCATTCCTAACATGATCATAACCTTGAATTCATAATTAAAATTCAAGGTAGAGTTAAGAGTTAAGTTTTGAGAATTCTTTCGAACATTCTAAGAAAGTCCCTTTGAGTCATTTTGTGGAGTCTTCTACAACTTCCAGTAACTTGTTTCAAGACTCGAGCAAGTGAGTATGAAGATGAAGAGTGATGTGAGGTCAAAAATGTATATTTTTAATCATTATTTCCCTCACATTTATTATTTATATTTTTCCTTTTTGAGCATTAATTTTATGGATTGTGCTAAATAATGTAATTTATTTGTAGGTGTAAATTGGTGTAAAGTTGAAAAAGTTTGGAACTAAAACGAATTAAAGATGAAAGATTGAAGAAGGAAATCAAGCAGACAGCTTAATGAATTAAATTGAATATAAGAATATATAATATATAAGAATTGCATGCTGCAAAATTACGAACTGCAAAAGGAATTACTGCCACGTGGCAGCAAGGGAAGAGACGAGTGCAAATTCAAGAGCGGCTACAGTGTTTCACGCGTAGAGGAATCCTTTTAGATTTTGGATTCCTAATTTAATTTGGACTCAATTATTTTATTCAGGATTTTCTACATCTATAAATAGTCCATAAAAATAATTATTGGACAACCAATATAGAGTAAGGAGGAGGCACTTTTGAAGAAAAAGTTGTCAATACTTTTTAGGGTTCTTTTCTTTTTCTTGTTTTCTTAGACATTAGTAGTTAATGCTCTTGTTCTGGGGTTGTAGCTACGGATTCAATGTTGATTATTTAAGGTTTTCGAATTAATTCTTGGTTGTCATTATAAGTAACTTCTATATTCTTGTTTTAGTATTTTGTGCTTGATCACCATAAGATAAATCTATTGTCTAATCTTAAAATCGAGAGAGGAGGGATTAGATAGACCAGAGAATATAGAGAGCTCGATCAATCCATTTAATTGAGGTAATTTGTGTTCAGGAGAGACGCCCGGACGAACAACTTGCTTGGTTACAAAATAGGATGAAATACAAATGCTCGCCAGTTAGTCTATTTATCCCCGTTCAACGATGTAGTTAGATAGCTAACTGGAGTAGGCGACTAGAGGTGTGTAGCCCAATTCATAAAATTAACCCTATAAACCAGTAACTTGACAACTAAAATTAGTTCTAAGCCAAAAATATGATACATGAAATTCAATACATGCTGCAACCCTGCGATTTTCCAACTATTGTAAGTAATTTAATTATTTTGTTCTTGCATTCTTCTCTTTTGGCTCTCTTAAAAAAATAATTAGATCAGTATAATTTAGTAAAAATTGTTAATTGATAAGTCCTTTGGTTCGATAATCTGGTTCTTTTAAGAGCCACTATATTACTTGCGCGATCGCGTACACTTGCGTGTGCAATTGGGAGCAATAAGTTTTTGGCGTTGCTGCCGGGGACATTGAAATTAATTATTCTTTTAGGTTATACTTTTTATTTTAATTTATTTATTTCTTTCTTTGTTTTTTTTAATTAGTTTTGTTTTCAACAATTATTATTATTATTATTTTGAATAATTTGGTACTCTTGTTGATATGGATGATTGGGATAAATCGTGGTTGGGTGATGAAAGTCCTTTATGTCATATATGTGGTCGTCAGTATATTCATTGGAATGGTTGTCCTAAATCTTATTCCCTTCCCCCGAACCCCTATTATGATTCTTTTGTTATTTGTGACGTTGGTAGGGGCGATGAAGTAGAGAATGCAAAACAAGAGGCGCTTGAATGTACAGACATGTTGGACAAAGTTAATTAAAAAATTGCTGAACAAATATTTGAATGCACAGAAGGGCACAAAGCAATCATGAAATTTTTGTATGAGCTTGACGCTATTCAATTAGAAATTACAGCCCTAGCTGAATTAGAAGAGATTGCAGCCCAACAAAGAGAAAGCTATGAGAAAGCAGAGATAGTGAGTCAATCTTGGCTACGAGAACAAACTCAACTTCTAAAGTTTGACGAGTCTATCCGTGATGGTCTAACATACATGACAACCCAACTAATTGAAGGAAGAGTTGAGCTTACACAAGAAATAGATCAATTTGGTTCAGATATTCATAACTTAGAGCTTCACTTGAACAAAAAGATTGAGGCGTCTGATGCTCAATTACCAATTGTCGTGAATGATGACCAACTAGTGGAGCAACAAGAGGAATTCCAACCATTCAACTATACCTTATTCCTTAATATCGATGTTGAAAAAGAGTACAAAAGGGAGGATGTTGTAAATAATGCTTATTTGGAGTTGAGGCAACTTGAATCTCATTCAAAACACTTTTCTATGAAATATGAACTAATGAATGAGTGTATTGATGAGGAACAAGACCCCTACATTCCAAGGTTTTTTAGTCCACGTAGACAAAATGACATTCCTCACTTAAGGGCCAAGAAGTGCAAGATGCGACATATATTACTTGGTTCCTTTATCTTTATACCACCTCCCCTTGAGAGGAGCAGAAAAATTGATGCAAAGTTAGGGGTAAAATTCATAAGTTCAAAGTGGAAAGAAAAGTGTTGAATTTATTTGTGTCGTGCTGCGACGATAAATTAGGCGCTTATTGGGAGGCAACCCAATTTATAGTGTAACTTTTTTTTTATTTTTTTATTATTATTTTATTTTTGTGTTGTTTTTACAGGTTTTTGGAGAAGTCTGAGTATCCAGAATTTGGAGCTAAGGAGCACGTTTGAGGTTTAGTGTATGGTGACGACCCTTGATGAAAATAAAGAGAACATGCTACTAGCTAGACTTAAAGGCCTCAGGAAGTTTTTCTAACCCTTGTTTTTAAATTTTATTTGATGCTTTGGGGTCATAGCATCTTTTTAAGTGTGGGGTGGAGGAATAAATTCCTAGTTTTTATTGTTTTATTGAGTCTTTTATTTTTTTAGGATGAGTTCCTTGACTTTTATTTTCGGTTCTTTTCCTGAGGATAGTCCCTTTGAACCAAGTGTCTTTTATTTTTTTTAGGAATAATTTTTTATTTTTTATTTTTTTTGAGAGAAAAGAAAAGACCCTTTTGAGTGGTGTGATACTTGCTATTTAGGTCTAATTTTTTAGTAGTACTTTCTTGTGAATGCTTGATAAAAATAAATACAGATTCTTTGAGACATAAGCTCATGGTTGTGACTTTGTATATAACTTATTTTATTTTGTAGTTTGTTAGGATCCTATCTCTCTTAGAAGTGGAATTGATCCATCTTGATTGATAGTTGTGCCATGTGTGGTGATAATTTGTTTATTCCATGTTTTGCATCTTAGTCTAGAACTTGGCCTGCATGTTATTGAAGCGAAATAAAAAGTGTTGCTTTGTTTAGGAGATGATAATAGGCTTTCTTTGATTTGTCTGGTAAATTTAAGCCTTTTCAGATATTATATCACTAGTTAACCTTTTTGAGCCTATAGCCTTTTGTTAGTAGCCATATTTTACCCTTGACTACTTGTTGAATCCCTAATTTTTGCACCTTGCTTCCTTGGGCATTATAGCATAGACTTATTATAATTATTAATCCTGAGAAAAAGGGATGGTTGAGTGAAAATGCAATCAATGATAGCTACAAAACGCTTAAAATCCCTCTTTGAAAGAATGTGATCTAAATAAAAAAAGAAAATAAAAAGAGAGATGAAAAAAAAAGTTACCTTGATGATGGCCCTGGTCTTTCCAAGGACATCGTGCACCTTAATGCATGTAAAATACGTAAATTGAGGGTGACTATTATGAAGTTAAACTTTAAAAATAAAATAAAAATGATTGAAACATTCTTGAGATGATGAGAATTACTTGTGAAATAAGTGTTGAATAGAGGGCTGGAAATAAAGAAGAAAATAATGGGTGATGAAGTCTTAAAGTGCAAAGTGTTTAAGGAAGTGTAAGTCACTATTATATAGTTTTCCTACCCGTCCCCTACCCTACATTACAACCCGTTAAAGTCCTATTTGATTCTATTCAAGCATGCTTAATTAGTGGAGATGTACATAATGACAAGCCTATGGTTCTCTGTGCATACATGTGAATTTTCTTTCTCAGTGTGAGTTGTTCTTTGATGTTAAGTCACTAATTTATATTCAATCTCTTGAATTGAGTGTGTGGAGTATTTCTTCTTGTGAGGGCACTTGTTTCATGATAGATAAGTGATTTTATTAACTTTCTTTAAAGAGAGTAGGGGAACAAGCTTAAATTTGATGAGTTCATAGTCTTTCCTTGAGGTAGGAGGTTAGAGCTTTGTTGTTTATTTGGATGTCTTGCATAATGATTGAGAAGAGTACTTGGTGTTTCGAAATTGGTATATGGACTGATTGTTTGTATTAACCCAAGTGATGACATTCCTAGTATGATTTTAAGATGAACTTTAATGTTTGCTCGAGGACGAACAAAAGTTTAAGTGTGGGGTATTGATGTGAGGCCAAAAATATATATTTTTAATCACTATTTGCCTCACATTTATTATTTATATTTTTCCTTTTTGAGCATTAGTTTTATAGATTGTGCTAAATAGTGTAATTTATTTGTAAGAGCAAATTGGTGTAAAGTTGAAGAAGTTTGAAGCTAAAACGAATTAAAGATGGAAGGTTAAAAACGGAAATCAAGCAGACAACTTAATGGATTAAATTGAATATAATAATATATAATATATAAGAATTGCATGCTGCAAAATTACGAACTGCTAAAGGAATTACTGCCACGTGGCAGCAAGGGAAGAGATGAGTACAAATTCAAGAGCGGCTATAGTGTTTCACGCGTGGAGGAATTCTTTTAGGTTTTGGATTCCTAATTTAGTTTGGACTCAATTATTTTATTCAGGATTTTTTGCATCTATAAATAGTCCATAGAAATAATTATTGGACAACCAATATAGAGTAAGGAGGAGACACTTTTGAAGAAAAAATCGTCAATACTTTTTAGGGTTCTTTTCTTCTTGTTTTCTTAGACATTAGTAGCTAAAACTCTTGTTCTAGGGCTGTAGCTACGGATTCAATGTTGATTATTTAAGGTTTTCGAATTAATTCTTGGTTGTCATTATAAGTTACTTCTATATTCTTGTTTTAGTATTTTGTGCTTGATCACCATAAGATAAATCTATTGTCTAATCTTAAAATCGAGAGATGAGGGGTTAGATAGACCAGAGAATATAGAGAGCTCGATCAATCCATTTAATTGAGGTAATTTGTGTTCAGGAATGACGCCCGGATGAACAACTTGCTTGGTTACGAAATAGGATGAAATATAAATGTTCGTCAGTTCGTCTATTTATCCCCACTCAACGATGTAGTTAGATAGCTAACTGGAGTAGGCGACTAGAGGTGTGTAGCCCGACTCATACAATTAACCCTATAAACCAGTAACTTGACAACTAAAATTAGTTCTAAGCCAATATATGATACATGAAATCCAATACATGCTGCAGCCTTGGGATTTTTCAACTATTGTAAGCAATTTTATTATTTTGTTCTTGCATTCTTCTCTTTTGTCTCTCTTAAAAAAATAATTAGATCAGTATAATTTAGTAAAAATAGTTAATTGACAAGTCCTTTGGGTTCGATAATCTGGTTCTTTTAAAAGCCACTATATTACTTGCGCGACCGCATACACTTGCGTGTGCAATTGGGAGCAACAAAGAGAATGTATTCATGAGTCTACGTTGTCATCATGAGATCCTCCATGTCATGAACCAAAACTCTTGAATTCATAATTCACATTCAAGAGAGAGTTAAGAGTAGAGTTCAAGAAAGTCTTTGAGTTCAATTGTGATTTCTTTGAGATCCAACATTTATTTGAACTAGGTTTTGAGGAAGTAAGTACGACAATGAGAAGAGTTGTATACATGAGTTCCATGTAGTTATTTAGACCTTCGAGTCAAGTCGTTCATGTCCATAACTTTCGTATGGACTCCATAAATTGAGTATCATTGAGAGGAGTATTATCTTCAAGTTCTAAGTCTTGAGTATTAAGTTCCTAATCCCCTTTGAGATTATATTTCTAATCATGAGACTATTACATGTTACCCATGAAGTACTTGAGTTGAATTGTTCATGCCCATAATTCTGCATGAACCCTATAAGTCGAAGAGTCTTGAGATGAGAAGTGTCTTTGAGTCCTTGAATTGAGTAGTTCATGCTCATAATTCCGCATGAACCCTCCGAGTTGAGAGTTCTAGAAATGAGTAGTATCATTGAAGTTCTTGAGATCCAAGTATTGAATTCTATCTATGGTCATTGAAAACCTTGCATTGAGTTGTTCACGTCCATAATTCGGCATGAACCTCATTTTAAGAAGTCTTTTACAAACTTTTTAACTTTGTTTTAAGACTTAAGTTTTGAGTTAAGCAAAGAGTAAATAGTAAAGATTAAAGAGTAAAGAGTAAAGAGTAAAGAGTAAAGAGTAAAGAGTAAAGAGTGAAGATTAAGGAGTAAAGAGTTGAGTTCATTTCTTCAAAAGAGTATATCGGGACTATGTATTCCCAAGGAGTAAATGTTTTCACATTTAAACAAGAAAGGAGACTGATATTTCAAAAGAGCCTTTGAGCTAGTTTTTAAATAAAGAGGAAACTATGATTTCCAAGAGGGCTTTTAAGCTAAGTTTTGAGTAATGATCTCAAACTAAAGAAAGAGTTTTGTTTTTACAAACATGTGAGCTAAGTATATTTTGGGAGTAGTATTGAACACCGATATGGGGATGCGAGTTCAGATAACTCAAGTCTCCATAAACCATGTAGCCGTCATGGGTAGTAAAGGATCATACTTTTTAGATGACTCCATAAGATGCTTTTAGCATAGACTAGTGGATCCACTTAGTGAGTCAGGTTCTATACCCACGACAAGGTATAAGACGGTCCTTGGCAGCGTGAGGTAAAACGTTGTATCACCACTTAGCCTCATAGTGGTGGTTGTCATTTAGTGAATCTCCCACAGAGTTATATTGTATTTTTATATACATACTGATTATTATTATATTTTTCAATATCTTGAGTTGCTATCTACATCTTTACAACTTTTCATATATATATCTATATATATATATTGTATCTTTCACTGTTGCATTATCCTTGAGTATTTCGAGCTAAGTATCTTATACTTGAGTACTTCTGAGTTGAGTAAGTTTGAGTAGTTTGAGTATCCTTGAGTATACCTTTGAGTTGAATATCTTATTATTGAGTTGAGCTATGTTTTTTTGAGTTGAGTGAAGGTAAGTATGTTTCCTTTTTATCAAAGTTCAAGCTTATGTTTATGCTTTAGAATTCCTCTTACATGCTCGTACATTCCACGTACTGAGCCATTTGGCCTGCATCATCTTATGAGGAAGACACAAGTATTCAGGGTCATCAACAGGAGCTTCGTTGATACATCCGGAAGTTCGAGTTAGCTATGGTGAGCCTCCTTGTTTCTGGAGGATTTATTTACTTTTTAGTTTAGTCAGGATACCTTAGGTCTTGTCCCGACTTCCATCTTTAACAGTTAGAGGCTTCATAGATAGTCGGTATAGTTGAGAAGTTTGTATCATTTATTTTGTTAAATGTTTAAAGACTTAAGTTGCTTATTTTATGGCGAGTTGTATATTATTTTTATATTCAGAGTTGTTCATTTGAGTTAAAGTTTTTATTTCAGTTTCATAAATTTTTATTCAGTTTTTAAGCTTTTGTTTTCTTGAGTTAGTCTTCCGCTTGTAGTCAGCCAGGATGAGGGTTCGCTTGGGGACCAGCAATGGTTCTCGAGTGTCGGCCACATCCAGGGTGTAGGCTTGGGTCGTGATAAAGTTGGTATCAGAGCAGAGAGTTCATGTGTCCTAGGGTGTCTTTGAATCCTTGTCGGTAGGGTCTTGTTTATGGTTGTGAGGTCCCCATTTCTATAAATGAGGGACTACAGACATTTAAGAAAAGTTTCCCTTCTTTCATACTCTTAATCGTGCAATAGAGCTAAGTCATAGAGATTTATTTATACTCGTGCATTTCTCAGATTCATTCAACTACGCATCATACTAGAGGTGGTTGAAAAGTAAAGTGTAAAGATCCTTATGGATGAGTTGTTCTAAGCAAGAGTCTTGAGAAAGTCATGAGACTCCAGAGGGGCTTGAGAGTAGCCAAAGAGTAAGTTAAGTGTTCAGTTTCAGAGGAATGCACCCATAATTATATGAATGGTGCATTTGAGCTAAAAACGAGTTGTACTCTTTTCCTTAAGCCTTGTTTCAGCTGAGATCCTTATGAGGAGGTATGTTTAGAGCTTGGGTAATATTTCCACCCCAAAAGGTAACATGAGTTACGAGATCATGAACAATAGTAGTGAAAGAGCCTAGAGTTAGAGGAAAGTATGCAGATGTTTAGTGATTTAAGAAAGGGAGATAATGTTTTGAAGAACTATATTACTATAATCATGCACCCAATATGTTTTTAATGAAGAGTTTTCCTTTATGGGTAGACTAAGAAGTGATGAGTTGTGAAGATTGCATCATAAAAGGTAGAGTGTGTTTTAGCTAGAAAGGAGTTTGCGATGAAGTGTCATTGTGTAGGTAATGACCAAGTGTATGTGTTGAATAAAAGCACAGAGTATTCATGAAGGGATAGATGTAAACTAGGCTTATGATATGTTTGAGAGGGTCATGATGTACATAAGGTTATAGAACTGATTAAGTAATGAGGTATAGTATAGTAGGCGAGCAATCGTATTAATATTCGGGTTTAGTAATAAACATTAAGCTTGAATTTGAGATGAGTGTCATGATACAAAGAATAGAACCATGAGGGTGATGATGTTAGTCTTGTGATTTGATCTTGTAGACTTGGCATATAGTAGATGAGGAATTTTGAAATGTTAGCTCCAATGAATATGAGTGGTACAAGTGAGAGACCTTAACCTTTAGATAAGGACAGTGAAGTGTGGCAAAGTCACAAGAGTAAAGAGAGAATTAAGAGGATGTACACAAGTTAGAGATGATGGAATAGGTCCAGATCTTTCAAGTGTCAGCTTTAGACCTAAGGGGGAGATGTCGAGATGAGAAATCAAGTCAAATGTTTGAGAGTAAGATAGTAATGAGTTCCAAAGATTTTGCGAGATATCTTTTCAGAGGAAATTTTAGTAATGGAGTGATGTTAGAAAGAGAAGGTTAATGATCCTATTGTGATGCTGATTGTGTGATAGTTCTATCTAAGGTTGTAAATAAGGAGGAAGATTAGAATGAGGTTTTATTATGAGAAATATTTAAATGAGAGCCCTTAGTTGGCTCTGAAGGAGTTTGTTAGTAGGAGTCCATGGAGTTGCTAGAGTACTAAGCTTGAATGTGGTGGTAAGGAGTAATGGTCTTGGGTTGAGATTCCCTATAAAGAGGTATAGAACCTTAACCTAAGGATTTGGGTTAAGCTTGAATATAGTGAGAGCGTACCATTAGCCTCAGACCTTAGTAAGAGTAACCCGTTCCATACCCAGTCCAGTCATCATTCGAGGGCGAATGATCCCAAGGGGGAGATATTGTAACACCCCAGAATTTTTTTGAGCTAAGACTTGAACCATCCTTCGTTGTGAGTAGGGTTTTATCGAGGAATTAAAATTTCTTAAGTGCTAAGTTCCCTAGATGTAGCACCTTGAGTTCGAAAAAGAACTAAATTGGAAATAGCTAAATCTGAAATTTTGCAAGTTATGCTTAAGTTATGAGTTTTTGGTCAACTTGAAATGATCATAACTCCTAGAACATGATGCGTTAGATGTGCTACAAGATACCGTAGGAAATACCTTTGAATTATCTTTCAAACACCACTAAGTTTGCTAAGTTTCGAGGTTGGATGGGTGAGATATGACCTTTTGAAGATAGGTTGTCCAGTTAAGGAAAGTTAGCCGAAAATAGTAAGGGGTATTTTGGTCTTTTCCTTACCAAATCAGATTTAATTCATTTTTAGTAAGGTTTTAAGGGTCTAATTCTATTAATTTCAGTTTTATAATCCTAAAATACGCCTAGGGTTTTAGTTGAGAGTTCAAGAAGAGAAAAGAGGAGAAAAGAGGAGAAGAACAAGCGTTCATCGAGATTCTTGTGTCTTGTTGTGCATTTTCGCCATGGGTTTAATCCCTAAGAGGTATGTAAGCTTCCATATTGTTGGTTTTGTTCACCCACATGCCAAACATGTTATTTTCAGCGCAAATTTCATTCTTGAAGTTGAAAGATTTGAGTTCTTGGTGACTTCTTGATAGGTGTTCTTGGAGTTCATTCAAAATCTTGTTGTGTTGGGTTTTGAATGATTTATGGAGATCAAAGTGAGTGATTTAAGGGTTGTATTGAGTAGATTAGAGTGTACTTATGTTAAATAAATGATTCTAAGTGATTGGGGAAGAAACGGTTCGATTCTAGGCGAGTTAAGGTGAGAAACTAAGCAAAGAAATTCGTCGGGTTTTCTGGGTTGGGGCCTGGCGTGTCGCGCCAGCTAGAGTGCCCCAAAGTAGGCTCTGAAGTTTAGGGGCTGGCGCTCTGGGCCACCCATTGCCCCAGGGTTGCCTTCCCCATCCAGTTTGCAATCGGTTACTTCGTTAGAGTTCTTTTGAAGGGTACCTTCACTCTTTTTCGATTCTAACTACTCTAAGCTACTTCTAAACACCTAAAATCATTCCTAACATGATCATAACTTGAATTCATAATTCAAATTCAAGGTAGATTTAAGAGTTAAGTTTTGAGAATTCTTTCGAACATTCTAAGAAAGTCCCTTTGAGTCATTTTGTGGAGTCTTCTACAACTTATAGTAACTTGCTTCAAGACTCGAGCAAGTGAGTATGAAGATGAAGAGAATGTATTCATGAGTCTACCTTGTCATCAAGAGATCTTCCATGTCATGAACCAAAACTCTTGAATTCATAATTCACAATCAAGAGGGAGTCAAGAGTAGAGTTCAAGAAAGCCTTTGAGTTCAATTGTGAGTTTTTTGAGATCCATCATTTATTTGAACTAAGTTTTGAGGAAGTAAGTAAGACAATGAGAAGAGTTGTATACATGAGTTCCATGTAGTTATGTAAACCTTCGAGTCGAGTTGTTCATGCCCATAAATTCCTCATGGACTCCATAAATTGAGTATCATTGAGAGGAGTAGTATCTTCAAGTTCTAAATTTTGAGTATTAAGTTCCTAATCCCCTTTGAAATTATATTTCTAATCATGAAACTATTACATGTTACCCATGAAGTCCTTGAGTTGAATTGTTCATGTCCATAAATATACATGAACCCTATAAGTTGAACAGTCTTGAGATGAGAAGTGTTATTGAGTCCTTGAGTTGAGTAGTTCATGCTCATAATTCCGCATGAACCCTCCGAGTTGAGAGTTCTAGAAATGAGTAGTATCATTGAAGTTCTTGAGTTCCAAGTATTGAGTTCTATCTATAGTTATTGAAAACCTTGCATTGAGTTGTTCACGTCTATAATTCGGCATGAACCTCATTTTAAGAAGTCTTTTACAAACGTTTTAACTTTGTTTTAAGACTTAAGTTTTGAGTTAAGCAAAGAGTAAAGAGTAAAGAGTTGAGTTCATTTCTTCAAAAGAGTATATCGGGACTATGTATTCCCAAACAGTAAATGTTTTTCACATTTAAACAAGAAAGAAAACTGAGATTTCAAAGGAGACTTTGAGCTAGTTTTTCAGTAAAGAGGAAACTATGATTTCCAAGAGGGCTTTTAAGCTAAGTTTTGAGTAATTATCTCAAACCAATGAAAGAGTTTTGATTTTACAAACATATGATCGAAGTATATTTTGGGAGTAGTATTGAGCACCGATATGGGGATGCGAGTTCAGATAACTCAAGTTTTCATAAACCATATAGCCATCATGGGTGGTAAAGGATCATACTTTTTAGATGACTCCTTAAGATGCTTTTCGCATAGACTAGTGGATCCACTTAGTGAGTTAGGTTCTATACCCCCGACAAGGTATAGGACGGTCCTTGGCAGCATGAGGTAAAACGTTGTTTCACCACTTAGGCTCATAGTGGTGGTTGTCGGTTAGAGAATCTCCCACAAAGTTACATTGTATTTTTATATACATACTGAGTTTTACTGTATTTTTCAATGCATTGAGTTGCTATATACATTTTTACATCTCTTCATGTTTATATTGCATATTTTACTATTATATTATCCTTGATTATTTCGAGTTAAGTATCTTATACTTGAGTACTTCTGAGTTGAGTAAGTTTGAGTATCCTTGAGTATACCTCTGAGTTGAATATCTTATCATTGAGTTGAGCAATGTTTCTCTGAGTTGAGAAGAGATAAGTATGTTTCCTTTTTATCAAAGTTCAAGCTTATGTTTATGCTTTAGAATTCCTCTTACATGCTCGTAGATTCCATGTACTGAGCCATTTTGCCTGCATCGTCTCATGATGCAGACACAGGTTTTGAGGGTCATCAACAGGAGCTTCGTTGATTCAACCGAAAGTTCAATTTAGCTATGGTGAGCCTCCTTGTTTCCGGAGGATTTCATTTACTTTTCAGTTTAGTCAGGATGTCATGGGTCTTGTCCCGACTTCCATCTTTAACAATTAGAGGCCTCTTAGATAGTCGATATAGTTCAGAAGTCTGTATCATTTATTTTGTTAAATGTTGAAAGACTTAAGTTGCCTATTTTATGGCGAGTTGTATATTATTTTTATATTCAGAGTTGTTCATTTGAGTTAAAGTTTTGTATTTCAGTTTCATGAACTTTTATTCAATCCCTAAGCTTTTGTATGCTTGAGTTAGTCTTCCGCTTGTAGTCGGCCAGGATGAGGGTTTGCTTGGGGACCAACAATGGTTTTAGAGTGTCGGCCACGTCCAGGGTGTAGGCTCGGGTCGTTACAATATAACTAATTTAGGTTTGCTTATGTTTTCATTATTCTCCAGTGAGATTATACTTTATCCTTTTTAGGATATCAATTAGTGTTACGAATTGAATTTATTCATCAATTTGCAATTCCAGAAATGGCATAAACTAAACTAGAATCAAGCGATCAAGCATAACTCAAAATACATGAGATCACATTACTGCTCGAGTGAAATAAGGGAAACTCACTTTATGACAAAAATTTCATGAATTCTAAACATTGAGCACCAAAACTTGGCACCACAAATTCACTGGAATGAAGATGACTTATCTGACGAACTTTAAATTTTTGGACTCACCAATTAGTTAATCTAGAACAAGATATAGCTAAAATATGTCATGTTTCTCCCTTTTCTGTCACGATCCAATTTTTGAGGTCATTATAACACCTACTACATCTCACCGGTAGGTAAGCCTATCCCTTAGCCCGCAGCCATAAGCAACAAGCTACCAAGCAGAAACCAACAATAAAAAACATAAGCTTATATTAAGCGAAGAACGGATAATCAACAAAAAATAATATAGGAACCATCCCAAGAGCTGACATCAGTCAGTAGTTGAGCATCTAATAAAAAATAAGAGTACAAGGCTTCTACAAATACAAGTTAAGCACATGTTGTCTTTAAATACAACATAAGGACCAAGCCTAGCAAAAAATAGATGGAAATTGGCAACTCTGCGCGCTAAGAGCTCACCCAAGTCTCCGAAAACTCTAATTTGCTCCGCAGGACTCCACGTCAACGGTGATTACTTAAGATGAGATCTGTAGAGGGCATCAATGTAGTATGAGTACCAAAAATGGTACTGAGCAGGTAACGGCTGACTGAGCTCAAAAGATAGCACACACATTAATAATAAGTAATAAAGAAAGCAAACCCAAGGGACGAAGCCCTACCCCAATCACACCGCTCAAGTACTAGACAAAGCAGAGCTTGAACCAACCCACGGCTACGACGAACCACCAAGGTCGCAAGCATCAACGTAAGAAGAACGACCCAAAACAAGCCCTAAAGGGAGCAAATCATAGCTACTGGGGGATAAAACACAACCTAAATAATCTAATGTCCATCCAAGTCTAAGTTCACCATGAATCAATCCTAACAAGGATAAGTAAGATCATCTAAGCCACAAGCGAAGCCACAACCTAAATTAGGAATTCTAACATCTACAATAAGCTCAAAGCTCCTGCGGAATCAACACATGATGGAATTTAGTAAGTCAAGCGATCCAGGTTGTACGAGTTCATTAAAACCATTTTTAAATAAAAAATGAGTATAATAGTATTTCATCATGAATAATACATATACCAATGCATGTGTTGGGATCGTATCATAAGATTCTTGAAAACTAGCAAACAATGCAATGCATGCAATCACAAGCATTCAAGCAAGAAACTCAAAATCAAATAATTATACAGCCAATGAAACCACGCTACCAATGCAGAGAGTACTAACCTCGCATCCAACTGGTCCTCACATACGGCCTTAGGCACAACAGTATAATCATGAGCTCAATAAGGATACATCATTCCCACCGCTAATCAACAAGCAAAGGGACCTAAAGAGATTTCAAATAAATAAATGAGGACCAAACTCATGGGGAAGCGCCCTACCCTAATCAAATAGCTCCAGTCCCAGACTGTGCACAACTACAACCAACCAACGACTACGATGAGCCACCCAAGTCACAGGTATCATCACAAGGAGAACGACATAAAACAACCCCGAAATGGAGCAAACTATAATTATAAGGCTATAAATTACAAGCTAAAGCATCTAATGTTTAGCCTAGTCTAAGGAAACCACATATCCATCCTAACAAGGATAAGAAAATCATCTACACCACAAGAGAAGACAAAGTCTAAACTAAGGACCCCAACACCCACAATAAGCCCAAGGCTTTACGTAATCAAGAAAAGATAGGATAACAAGATAAAAGCAAATACCCGACAATTACCATATGAAATTACATGAAATCTATACCAGCCATTATCTAAGATGCTCAATAAAGAAATTACACCGAAGCCTACCTCAAAGCCGAATACGAGTGCTCCAAACACCGCGAAACTATCAAACTATCAATCACAATGTTATTACAAGTGTTTAGACACTAAAATTACAACAATTGGAAATAGACCCAAAATTGAGTCAAAATGGGAATGTGGAACCCCCACTGGGAATTTCAAAATTGACTCCATCAAAAAGGTCTTAAACCAAGTCTCGATCTTGTCTTCCAAAATTGAACAGAATCCGAGACCCGAAAACAACCCCAACAATAACATGGAAAATTAACAAGAAAATAAAGCTAAGGCAGTAACTTTAAGCTCAAATTTAACTCAAATAAAGGATCCTCACATCTTTTAATCAAATATCCAACTCGCTCCCAACGATCACACAACACTTCAAATCACTCAAATGGAAACTCGGATGAGGGTGAAATCGCCATTTAAAAATAAGGACCGAAAACTATATTTTTGTGATAGAAATACCTAAAATTGTTCACTAAAAGTAAACTTTGGTTCCTTAAAGTCTGATATCTAGTCGTTAAAAGCCTGCATCAGATATCAACATTTTAGTTGGTTTGCTCAAACTCCAAATTCTCCAACATAGTGTCCATGATTCGTTGGAAACCATGAGCGCGCAAACAAAATATGATACCCCATCAAATTAGGCATTCCAGACTCAACGTAACCATCAAAACATTCATTCGAGGTTGTTTCGACGAAAACTGGGTCCAACAACCAAGTTACGTCTTAAGCTAAAAACCACAAGAAGGCTAAAAATTAGATCACAAACCTAGAGAACCGCACGAAAGGTCGTTCTAGATGAAAGTCGATATTCTGGAGATAATCGCGCTGATGGAATTTTCATCCAAGCATGTTTACCAAGAATTTTGACCAAAGTCAACCCTTGGCTTAAGCTTCAAAGTTAAAATGCCTAACGATACAAACTCACAGCAGACGTCTCGACGCCCAAATCAACCATGCCCCTATCCTAAAATGGCCCTTCCATAGCTGATGATATCGTCAAAATTATATTTTGAAGCCGTCTTCTTGAACTTCCTACTGAAGTCAACCGTTTAAGATTCAAACGCTCCAAAATACGTGAACTTGTACAAAATCCAAATAAATGATCCGGTGACCGAACAATCAGTCACGACAAGTAATGACTTGTGGTTGCTACGGGAAAGCTCTAAATGTTGAAAAGATCAGAAAATGATGAAATTAACATGGGGGGTTATTACAACCTAATGACGGGGATCCTTGGTAGGTTGTGGATGAAGATACAAGCTTTGAAATTGCATATTGCTCCAATATTCGGAATAAGCAATTTGTTCCTACTAACGATTATTCCATTCTAAAGTTTTATCCATTTTTAATAAAAAAATAAAAGTTTATTTTATTCGTCTATTTTGCGTTCTTGATCATAGAACGTATTTCATCCATGATAATTTTTCTTTTCTCTTTTTTTTTATAGGAAAACATCCATCAGGATATATTATAAATTTTAAAATATATAATAATACTATGATATTTATGTCACTGATTAAGTTTGCAGAAAAAAATTCCTCGACGAGTTTCCTTTACTTCCTTGATGAGTTTCCAAACATCAACATTACACCCCACCCATTTGTAGATGGCCCTCAACCTCACCTAGTCCAGATTGTACCTGAGACTGGCCTAGGAAAAAAAATTTAAGTCACTCCCAAAAGTGTTCTAGCCCAAATTATTTCACTATTGGATAACTAATAACAATCGGGTCAGATCGTTACAGGTAGTGGTGATGGTTGCATTCGAATTGGTAATGGAGGGTACCATTTTTGGTGGGAGGGTAAGAAAACTTAGAACTCTGTGAGTAGATAAAAAGCTTTTTATACCATATAAAGGTTTGATATGTAGAAGAGAACAATGATTTTAGTCATGAACAATGTGTTCCTTATATAAAACAAATACAACACTGAAATACTAATCCAATGATACATCATGATCTGATAAGATACAATGCAACTAAAATACAGAACCTATTGGAAGTCCTAATGGAAAAAAAATACAAGAATACGGAAAACATATAGCTAGAAAATATGAAATAGTAGTGAAATCCTAAACTAAAGGATAAAAATTATTATCCATTAATATCTATGCCCAACAACTTTAGGTGTAGGCACACACGTCCTATGTGACATACACAAATCATTTAGAGTGTTGATGTTGTTGATACCAATTTTGATAGACCTATAAATCATTTTCGGATTTCTAGTTGATTAAATATATATTTAAAACTTATTTATTTTATTATATGCTTAAATTTATAATTAGTTTTGTCCAATTAACTATATACTTTGGTATTTATAATGAGGTGTATTTCTTTTATATGAAAAGTTTTGATTATCATTTATTTATTTCTTTTATTTAATAAGTGTAATATTTTATTATAAATAGTAATATATTCTTTCCTCCAAATTATTGAAGTCCTATCTTTTTTTATCCAATTTTATTTAATTCTAACTATGTTTATCAAATAGGACCAATATAAATCCCAATCCCCATCTTTTAATCATAGACATCTATCTCATCCTGATCAATGATCGAGATTAAATCCTCTACCTTTTTCTATTTATTCATCCAAAACCTAAATAAGTATTCATCTTTCTCCTCAGTCGAAGACGAGCTACCCCAAACCCTCACTATCCTTTCCCCATCTGTTACTCTACTATGAAACCACTGTGAAGAGCCGCCCGCCTCTGGTGAAACCACAATAGCTCCCTTCTCCTCCTTTCCCTCAGCTACGAACCACGGGAGACTAGCCACCAAAAAACCACCACACCTCTCTTATTGCCGCTCCTTTCTCCTCCTCCTTTTATTCCGGTGAAACAATAACTACCTTCGCCTCCACTCATCATTCGACAACCACCAACACTAAATATTCAATGTTCAAAATTTCAGAAATAATATCATGAAAATATCATTATAGATCCGTGAGTGACTCCCAAAACCTCATCTTCTTCACCATAAACCAGCCTAAAAAAATGCAACCATGGGAACACCATAATGAAACCACCATTCTAGCAAGGTCGAAAACTTAAAATTATGATTCTAAGTCCTTCTTAGTTGATGATTTTTAGAGTTGTTGATATAAGTTTCTTGACCTAAAGGTACATTTCTTTTGTTGCTTTTAAATTCATCTTGTCTTCTAATTTGGTGGATGTTTCAATTAGGGGTGGAAAAATCAAACCTAACCCGCCCAATCCATTTAAGTTTTGGTGGGTTATCAACCCGTCTATTTATTAGCTCAATCTATTAAAAATTGGGTTGATATGTAACACAAATGTACTCATGAGAAATTTTGTCAATTTTTTTTCTAATTTGATACTTTATATATAGCTATAATAAAGAAAAATAATAATTTTATTAGGTACATAAAACTTTAGAAAGAAGAGATGAAACACTTAAACTTTGTAAAAATTGAGTTTGGTTGAGTCTTGACCCGTTCTATAACCCATTATTTGACCCATTTTGACCCAAGTAAATTTGGGTTGGGTCTTGACCCGTTTATTTTCTTGACCCATTTTGACCCGGCCAAATTTGACCAAATTCGCCCAATTGTCATCCCTAGTTTTAATAAATTTAATCTTATATCTATGATAGCATGCCTTAGCTTTATTTTTATTATCTTAGTGTATTTGCCTATTCATTAATATTACTGGGTTCATTGAATTTAACGAGTTCTATTGGAAATGTTTAAGAATATTAACTATTAACGCTATATGTGATCATAGATTAACATTATTGAAATTTGAAGTTCACCTAAAATCTTGTCACTATAATGCTTACTAGTTTTAGTTTATTAAGTATTGATTTACATGAATTCATAACTATGTGATAGTTAGCTAGTTATTTTTAATTGTCTATATAGTTTGCAAATTCTCTTTTAGTTCCATTAGTTCAAGCTAGAATAATTAGGCCGTATAGAGCCCACTTAGTTTAATCGAGAGAAAAAATGAGATGAGATACAAATTTATTTCGGATCTTTTGATCTGCTTGGTTTGATGTGCTTACACATTTTAAACTCTTTTTCTTATTATGTGCTTACTTTGATTAAGAGTCTTTATTACTTTATTGTTTAACTAGTTAAATCTTCAGAACATTCATACTCTCACATCTTTAAATATTATTACATGTACATCATAATGGAATGACGTTGATTTAAGTTCAGCCACAATAAATGGAGATGTAAACGCTCGAAGAAAAACTCAAGTGGAATCATCTCCCTAGTGGAGGCCATGTACATTTGGTAAATAATAAAAAATGGACAGGCTATAGTTGGCTTCATCCAGGTACATTTGGAAAATGATGAAAAAGGACAGGCTATAACTGACTTCTTATATGAAGTGCACATATAGCTTTATAAAAATAAAGCAACTCGTTATTCCCTCCTATTCTAATTTTATATGTTACCCTTTTAAAAGTTTCAAAAATTTGACAACTTTTATTATTATGTTAAATTATCAACAAACTTTAATATAATACTAACATAAATGATATACATATATTTTAGCTTCACAAGACTTTTTAAATATAAATATATTTTATTTAATACTCTTGAATAATTTCTTAAAGAATTCTTTTCGTCTTGTCTCAAAGCATCTAAGAGAGTCGACCATAAAAAAAATTGAATAGAGGGAGTAACACCGAATTAGGTCCGTTTCCAGCCTTGGCATATCTTGATCTCATATTTTCTCTTACCTTTTTCACTTTATATATATATATATATATATATATATATATATATATATATATATATATATTGTTGATTTACTTATATATCTTCATTTGTTAAATTAATTGGCCTCCAAAGTCGAGGTGGAACCTATTTTATTAATAAGTTTTTCTCATTATTTATCGTTTACAATTACTTCATTTTAAGCTTAATGTATAAGTATTCATTTGACCAAGTTAGTTTCTCTACCCTTTACTCTTCTCATTTTCAACTTAGTTTCTCTTTTTATTTGTGTTATTCAATTACTTTATGTCTTCTTATGGGAAGCAACCAGATCAGTCTCTTTCTTCTTTTATTGTCAATATTATAAGTTTTTCATTTTATCTAATGGCATCAGAGCGTGCATTGTTTAATTGAACTCATGAACTTTATGGCTTAACTAGTTTTGTATGTATCATTGTCAGTAATCCAAGCCTAAAATCGCATACTACATAATTTCATCTTGTGTTTTAATGTTATGTGTTTGGAATAGCTAGAATTATGATATCTTTAGAATATGGTAATTTTTGTTCATGTAATAAATTTGTAGATTTGTTTAAAGTTATAATTATTTGTTAGTACAATATATTTTTCTTTAATGGCAAGTCTCATATTTCTTTTGTCTTTTTTTTTTTTTTTGCATCTAATTAGTTCATTTGATTAATATTTTTTTAAGCATGTTAACTAGTAAATGAAGTTTCATGTTTGGTTACTTGACTTTTTTAAACTACGTAAATTTCACGCAATGAAAAATTTCACGTTTGAAGTTGTTTTTACTAGATCTATTTAATTATAATTAATAAATGATTCCTTACTGAATAATTTAAGGGGTGTTTGGATTGGGTTTTTTTAAGTGGCCTATAAGTAAAAAGCCATATAGCATACGTTGGGAACTCCCAACTTTTGGTTTTTGACTTTGTTTGGTACTTTTAAGCTTTAAAAAAGTGCTTTTGTTTTACCCAAATACTTCCGAAACTAAAAATGTGCTTAAAAGCCAAAAGCCACATAAAAATAAGTTAAGTGCTTTTTTAAAGTACTTTTTAATTTTAGATGTATTTGGTAAAACACACTTTAGGCATCAAAAGTACAAAAAAAACAAAAAAAATTAAAAGTAGGTAGCTACCTACTTTTGACTTTTTAAGTAACTTAAAATGTTTATCTAAACACCCCCTTAGTCTTTTCTTACACTAATTTATTCAGTTTTTCATATTTTACCACATCATTTTTTTAATTAATGACATTTTTTCACCACACAGTTCCCCTACATAATTCACAAGATTTAGCTAGTACTCACATATTGGACCTCGAAAGGTGTCTAACACCTTCCTTTCGAAGTAATTTAAACCCTTACCCGGCCTATGATTTCACAGATTCTTTAAATTAAATTTATTTGTTAGTTTAGTGTAGAATGGTATCCTAATGCTCCTTTAATTCATTAGGTGGTGAGTCTTCTCTTTTTAAAACTCGATAAAGAGTTGTCGCGTCGTTGGCCCATCTTTCACAAGAAAAATAGGATGCAACAATTGTCACGTAGGAACCCAACTTCACAATAGGTTTTCTTTGGGGCATCCAATATAATGAAAATAAAATCAATAGGACAAAGCTATTAGAATAATTGCAAAGAGGGTTTCCCCACTACAATCATGATTCCTTAAAACAGACTGATCCATCTTGTAGAACAACTCGTTGAATAGAAACTAGAGTCTTGTTTATTTCACAACTTAGTAATCAATGAAATGACATTGCTTACTGATCACCATGTGGAATAGATCAGGTTCCATCTCAAACTTTGCAAACATTATAAGAACACAAAGATTATGTCTGGGTTTTGCAGTTCTATCATAATGGGAAGAACTTAGCCTCATCATCTGTTAATTTTTTGATAATTATACGGGAGGTTATGTTTGAAGCAGAAATTTTCTAGTCACGAGGAACCTGTGTCGTTTATAACATAGGGCCTTGAGGACAATCAACTTCTCACTTGTACTTCTCACTTGTCGAGTAGAGAAGGTTGTTTGACTGTGGGATGTAAACTCTAGTGAATGTATAAATATATTTATAGGCAAGTCGTCGGTTCCAAGAAATCCATATTTGGAGTAGAGAGGGAGAGTAAAACTCTTAGCCATATGACAACTTGATCTAGTCCACCAACGAAAGACAATACAATGAAACATTCTAACTTATGCGTGTGATACATGGCTATGAGTTTTGCATTCCTTTGTAAACTCCAAAGAAGAATTTCTTAGTTCTCAAGACTTACCTATGTATATATATTTATACATTCATAAGTGCTCACATCCTACAATCGAACAACATTCTCTAATCCACAAGTGAGAAGCTGATTGTAATCAAGGCCCTATGATATAAATGACACTAGTTCCTTGTGACCAGAAAATTGTTGCTTCAAACATTAACTTCGATATAATAACCAAAAAATCAACAGATGATGAGGCTAAGTACTTCCCATTATGAGAGAACTGCAAAAATTGTTGAAAAACTATATGCACAGCGGAAGCATACCATAATCATACAACTTATTACTCAGTTTAAGAGAGTCAATATAGATAATCAAAATTAGAGATTAAACTTTAATGACTTGTATTAATTTCATCCGTTATGGAGAAAGGTCTATGCCAACACATGAACAGAATACTTCACTAAAATTTAGTAATGAAGACCATTGAGAACAAACTCTATCACCTCTGTATCATAGTCGAGTAATTTTCAAGATATAAAAATATATATAAAAAAATAACTTCATCTAAACGACCTCAAATTGCCAAATCACTTCATAACTATGAATATTTTTAATTTGATTGTTTCTAATAAACCTACTGAATTTCAGATCAATTAGTGTTTAAAAATAATATTAATCTCCAAATTTATGATCAAATTCAGATTGAAACGATTTAAGAAAAATAATCAGATTCATATCCTTATCATATATCAATTCATGTTAACTCATCATGTGTAATCATGTACCACATTTAACATAAATGAAACTGATATAAATGATTACATTATCACATTTTAATTCCAAAGAGTGACTTAAAACCAATTTTAAGGGCCTCAAAACTATAACCACATAGCAATGAGTATTTCTTACTAGTCCATCACCAATGAACTAACCAAATTTCAGGTCAATTGGAGTCTATAAAAATATTTCCAAAGCTATGACCAAATTCAAATTCAAGTGGTTTAAGTATCTTTAGGAATTAAAACAATATGGCTTTATCATATTCAGATCAAATTTTAATCTGACAAACTACCTAAAACCCATCTAAATAATTTTCGATGGAACCATCAAATTTCAAGTCAATCAGAGATCAAAAAATTAAACACCTAAAATATGACCAAATTTGAAAAACAGTCATTTTAGACCATAGTTAAAAATTAAAATAGCATGATTCAGATTTTAATTCTCTTTTTATAATTATCTCATGAGCATGAAACATATGTTGTGTTATTCCTTTGGCTGAGGCACTCAATACCTTCTTATAATAAATTATTCTCTAAATTAATACACTTGAGAATCCAAGATATTATGTTTCTCTCTTTTGACTGAAAACCTCAATATCTCTTCTCATGAATTAATTAAGCATTACTAGTATTTTAAGGTAAATCAACATTTACGTAAATAAATATTTACCACTAATATTCATTTAGAATAATTTATACTTCATGAATTGAGGATGTTCTAATGACTCAAATACATAGATCATTTTAGTGAATCCTATTTATTAATCATAGTTCTCAATTCATCTATTACAAAATATATTATCACAAGTATAAAGTCTAAAGATTTTTCAACGATTTCAAATAAATAAATCGCTTTAAGCTATAACTATTTATTAACCAAAAAATTCTTAATTTATACAAATTGATATCTATGTAATGAATAACATGCACAAATAATTATTGAACAAAAAGAGAAAAAATAATTCAATTGACCTGAAGAGTGACTACCACCACCACTTAACAAGGTTTGGAGTCAACAATTAGTCAAGAACAAAATTTATAAAGTTAAAAAAAAACTTCACAATCAGTAGAACGATAATTTGTTCATCAACAACCTCTATGATTCCCTTTCTTATCAAGCTTTGCAAATTTGATGGATTAATAAGAAACAAACCAAAAAAAAAATTGCAACTAGCTGCCAAAAAAAAAATCAATCACATGTGCAGAAGTTCGTACTTTCATTTATTAAATAAAACAAATCCATTGAACTTTTAACTGATGAAAAGTTTTCAATTTGGGTTCCATTAATTTAAAAAATAAAGGGTTTCAAATAATCATTAGGACAAATGTTTACTATTGCTGTCCATTCCCAGGTGAAAGTGAAAAATTGTCGCCAACACATTTTGCCCTCTTGATCATCTGAAAATTTAAGAGCGTATGTACTTTAGTCAACGAATCAAAAACCTTAAACTTTCATTTGATTCATTTTTTTTTCGCGATAAAAATATATTTATCAACCATGAATCATACATACAATTGCACATACATATATTTTATGTTATCTATAAAGATGTAAGTATGGCTCTGATACCAATTGTTTGAAAACTATATGTACAGTGGAAGCATACCATAATCATACAACTTACATGAAGAATAAACAACACATTGTTTATATTAGAACAAGTACAATCATGTTAGAGCATATAAACTTTCTGAATTAATTTCAGAATTACCTCTTGAAGCGTGAGCAGATACCTTCAAGTGAATCCACAAGCTAATCGACATGCTAGAAACTTCAAGCAAATTCATAAGCTAGTCCACAAACTAGACCACGGTTCTACGGTCTTCTACAGTGATCCCAAGTTCACTTCCGAACCCTCTCAACACTTGGGTGGACAAATATTTTATGAAAAAAATTATCTTTTTCAAGGGTTAGAAGAATCCCTATTTATAGAGATTTCTTCTTAGTCCAAGGAAAAGGAATACCATGTCTTTCCTTAGAATAGAAAGACATGTACATCTCCCTTTCCTAAGAAAAGAAAAAGTCATGTCCTTCTTCTTTTCCTTAGAATAGAAAAAGTGATATACTTCTCCCTTGCCTTAGAACATTGAAAGATACATACTTCTCCCTTTCCTTAGAAAAGAGAAAGACACATACTTCTCCTTTTTCCCTTTACAATAAATTTTGAGTTCTAGATAAATATGGGCACGGTAGGGACCACCGAATTAATTATCGAGGCTTCCTATTATGAAAACAATTCCAAAGAATTAATTTGAATTATTTTTACCATAACAAATTACAAATCATTCCACTAGAAATTCGTAATTGCACTCCTCTATTTATATTTTGAAATTTCCCATAAGACACATATGTAATTCCCCATGTTAAGATTACAGATACTAATTAATAAATTAAATTACTGACGAACTTAATTCAATGATCAATTTCCTTTGGAGCATTGTTTAACTTATTTCATGTGTCGGATTCTTAAATCCACTTGCAAGATTTGACACGATGAAAACTTTTAAGCTTCTCAAAAAGGAATATCATCAATCTCTATATCGAGACATGGATTCCATCAACTAACTTATTATTTCACCAATATACATTATCATCATCCAATCTACCAAGAATATTGATCCATCTTAGAATCTCACCTTTTAATAAATCAAAACGATGATTAACATATACATATCATAATAGTTATATCAGGATTAAGAATATAAGTACATTTAATAGTTTAGAGAATTGCTTTTGTTAGTCAGTCTAAAGCAACTATCTCTACTCGGTACCGTTCAATACATACAAAATGCACTAGCACAATAAGTTGAAACTATATCATTCCCATAATCAAGATAACTACATATAATCTTGTGCTACAATCGTACCGATGGCATGTCCAATTTCCATCTTAAATTGTGAAAAAAATACTTTATACTTATAAGAACCGATGATTTAATCCTCTGTGTATAAGCTTAAACTCTATACACTAAATCATCTACTATATAAGTAAATAAGCACCATAAACGAATATATGATCTATTAAAATAAATAAATAATTATTCTATAATAAATACTATATCTAAACACGTGGTTAATAATATATATCCCAACAATCTCCCACTTAGACTTTTAACCATCACGATTGTTATAATGTACTATATCTAAATGCATGGTTAATAGTATATACCCTTACAATCTCCCACTATGATATTTAATCTTGAAAATTATTAGAATACTATTTTTAAACACATGATTAATAGTATATGCCCTAACAATCTCCCACTTAGACTGTTAACAATGCATTTACAACTTTCACAAATATTCCTTTTATATTTCTTATCAAAAGGATCTTACAAAGTTATTTTTTTATGCAACTTCGTCTAGTAATGTTGAGTCGTAATTTATCGTTTTTGTATTAGATCTTTAGAGGTTTATCATGAAAGTCCTCTTAAATATACAAAATCAATCAATCTTTGTTATGATTCTCCCACTACGACTAAGTTTTACTACAATAGTCACACTTTCATGTTCTTGAGTCTTAATATTTTCCTCAAAACCTTTTGGTAATGAAATATTAACTACTTTTCATGTAGTATTCTTTAATTTGTCCAACATCACTTTCACTACTTGAGGTAGTAGTATTGTTATGTCTAATAACGTTTCTCCCACTACGTAAATGCAATGGCACGTCAATTCTGACATACCAGTTAGATCTTCTTGAATGTCTGAATTTACAACTGACTCATATGTTATTTCTTTGTTCAATTCCTGTAAAACTAGTTTACTTCTAGGAACATGGCTTACTAAATGATCCTTTTCTAGAAATCAGACAGCTGTGTTAACAATTGTCTTATTTTCTTTAGGACGCTATAATAAACCTTCTTTCATTCTTTAGGATATCTAATTAACACACACATTCTGTTCTTAATCCCAATTTTCTTATTCTCCCACTCATCACATGTGCTGAACAATCCTATATTTGAACATGTCACAGATTAGACTTATGTCAAATCCAACTAGTTCTATAGTTGTTCAAGGTACTGATTTGAAAGAAATTGATGAATTCAGAATGTGATATGTAGTTATTAGAACCTATCCCAAAAGAAACAACATAACTAATAATAAGTCAATAATTAATCTTATCATCTTCATAAGAGTCTACTTCTTTTCTCTTCTACAACAATCTATTATAGAGTGTCTGGTGTAGACAGTTGAAATGCAATTATTCTATCAGATAAGTGACTTATGAGCTCAGCAGAGAGGTTTACGTCACTAAAATTAGATTGCAGTGACTTTATATATTTTTCATGATGCTATTTTCATGTGCCTTAAATATTTTGAGTTTATCAAGACATTTAGACTTACAAAACATCAAAAAATATATCCATATCATGAGTAACCTTCTTGAAAACTCAGAATACTCAAATTCACCGCTTGCCCAAATGCTCATTTACTACACAAATCAGAATAGATTAATTATAACTTATCACTACCTCATTTTCCTTTTCTAAGAGTAAATGTCTCTTAGTCATTTTTCCTTCTAACCAAGACTCATATGTTGGTAGTGACTTCACTTTCAATGAACTGTTATGTTCATCCATTAACGAACCTCAAAATTCTATTCAGAATAAATGACTTAGACACTAATGTACATATAAGTTTCATTCAATTTAAAAGATATTTTTCCTTATGAGACAGATTAATATAATTCAATTCATGAGAAATAATACTAATAAACGAATCACGCATCAATATACCACAAGAAATAAAATATTCATCAAACTCAATGATAGGAGAGTTACAACCAAAAATATTAAATACTCATCTCTTATCTAGTTAGAAACTGAAAATAATTCCTTATAACATAAGGTACATGTACAATGCATTCTTTGAATTAATATCTTTATCTCTACCAAAAGAAAAGCTTAAGTAGTACTAAGTGGGTGTGTAAAGTCTATTGAGAATATGAGATATAATACTTTAAATAGATCATAATATTTCGAATAATCCTAAATAACAAAATTTAGGGCTCATTTATACATATATATCCATGCATCTCGAATAGCCAATCGATGGGATTGGAGAACTACTCATGCAATACACATGTACAATGATCGATTATTCATTCCACAAACTTATACAGACCTAACTCAGATGGAGAGTCTACTGTTAGTTTAAGTCAAGTGAAAATCCTCTAGTTACATTGATCCAATCCTATATTACTCAGTTTAGGAGAGTTATTACATATTGTCAAAACTAGACGATTAAATACATAGTGACTTATGTCAATTTCATCCGATAGGGAGGAAGGTCTAAGCCAACACATAAAATTAATATTTCACTACTATTTAATCAAATATGATCAAAAACTCATATAACGATCCAAAAAAAAAAAGTTTCTTACTAGGTCGTTCTTATGAATCTACCAAATTCCAGATCAATCAGAGTTCTTTTTTTTTCGAATTCCAAAACTATGATCAATTTGGTTGAAAACGTTGTTTGGCCAAAGTAGAATTTAAGATTTTCCTGCTTAGTAATTCCTTATCATATATCATCATTTTGTGAAATAAATACACGAATTAAGAATAAAGAACGAAATTCTAAAATTTCAAAAGAAAAGCATGTTTATGTATACATTGAATATTAAAATTCAAAAACACACCTAATAGATATCAATGCATCTTGAACAATAAATTTTGATAAAAAAATGACTACTTATGCAACATACATATGTGGTGTCAGATATTCACTACAACAAATTTAGAACAAAAGCTAACTCAGATGGAGAGTATATGTTATTTTAGGTCAAGTGAATATCATTATCCGTAGATTCGTTGATCCAATCAAATATTACTCAGTTTAGGAGAGTCAATACAGAAAATCAAAATTAGAGATTAAACTTTAATGACTTGTATTAATTTCATCCGTTATGGAGGAAGGTCTAAGCCAACACATGAACTTATTACTTCACTAAAATTTAGTAATGAAGACCATAGAGAACAAACTCTATCACATCTGTATCATAGTAGAGTAATTTTCATTTAAATTAATTTTCAAGAAACAAAAATATATACAAAAAAACAACTTCATCTAAACGACCTCAAATTGCCAAATCACTTCATAACTATGAATATTTTTAATTTGACTGTTTTTAATGAACCTACTGAATTTCATATCAATTAGAGTTTAAAAATAATATTAATCTCCAAAGTTATGATCAAATTCAGATTGAAACGATTTAAGAAAAATAATCAGATCCATATCCTTATCATATATCAATTCATGTTAACTCATCATGTGTAATCATGTACCACATTTAACATAAATGAAACTGATATAAAGGATTATATTATCACATTTTAATTCCAAAGAGTGACTTAAAAATCATTTTAAGGGCCTCAAAACTATAACCACATAGCAATGAGTATTTCTTACTAGTCCATCACCAATGAACTTACCAAATTTCAAGTCAATTGGAGTCTATAAAAATATTTCCAAAGCTATGACCAAATTCAAATTCAAGTGGTTTAAGTATCTTTAGGAATTAAAACAATATGGCTTTATCATATTCAGATCAAATTTTAATCTGACAAACTACCTAAAACCCATCTAAATAATTTTCGATGGAACCATCAAATTTCAAGTCAATCAGAGATCAGAAAATTCATGACCACCTAAAATATGACCAAATTTGAAAAACAGTCATTTTAGACCATAGTTAAAAATTAAAATAACATGATTCAGATTTTCATTCTCTTTTTATAATTATCTCATGAGCATGAAACATATGTTGTGTCATTCCTTTGGCTGAGGCACTCAATACCTTCTTATAATAAATTATTCTCTAAGTTAATACACTTGAGAATCTAAGATATTATGTTTCTCTCTTTTGACTGAAAACCTCGATATCTCTTCTCATGAATTAATTAAGCATTACTAGTATTTTAAGGTAAATCAACATTTACGTAAATAAATAGTTACCACTAATATTCACTTAGAATAATTTATACTTGATGAATTGAGGATGTTCTAATGACTCAACTAAATAGATCATTTTAGTGAATCCTATTTATTAATCATAATTCTCAATTCTTCTATTACAAAATATATTATCACATGTATAAAGTCTAAAGAATTTTCAACGATTTCAAATAAATAAATCGCTTAAGTGATAACTATTTATTAACCAAAAAATTCTTAATTTATACAAATTGATATATATGTAATGAATAACATGCTCATATAATTATTGAACAAAAAGAGAAATAATAATTCAATTGACCTGAAGAGTGACTACCACCACCACTTAACAAGGTTTGGAGTCAACAATTAGTCAAGAACAAGATTTATAAAGTTAAAAAAAAAACATCACAATCAGTTCAATGATAATTTGTTCATCAACAACCTCTATGATTCCCTTTCTTATCAAGCTTTGCAAATTTGATGGATTAATAAGAAACAAACCAAAAAAAAATTGCAACTAGCCGTCGAAAAAAAAATCAATCACATGTGTAGAAATTCGTACTTTCATTTATTAAATAAAACAAATCCATTGAATTTTAACTGATGAAAAGTTTTCAATTTGGATTCCATTAATTTAAAAAATAAAGGACTTCAAATAATCATTAGGACAAATGTTTACTATTCCTGTCCATTCCCACGTGAAAGTGAAAAATTGTCGCCAACACATTTTGCCCTCTTGATCATCTCAAAATTTAAGAGCGTATGTACTTTAGTCAACGAATCAAAAACCTTAAAGTTTCATCCGATTCATTTTTTTTCGCGATAAAAATATATTTACGAACCATGAATCATACATACAATTGCACATACATATATTTTATGTTATCTGGCTCTGATACCAATTGTTTGAAAACTATATGCACAGTGGAAGCATACCATAATCATACAACTTACATGAATAATAGACAACACATTGTTTATCCGAGAACAAGTACAATTATGTTAGGGGCATATAAACTTTCTGAATTTAATTTCAGAATTACCTCTTGAAGCGTGAGCCGATACCTTCAAGTGAATCCACAAGCTAGTTGACATGCTAGAAACTTCAAGTAAATTCATAAGCTAGTCCACAAACTAGACCACAGTTCTACGGTCTTCTACAGTGATCCCAAGTTCACTTCCGAACCCTCTCAAATCTTGGGTTGATAAGTATTTTAGGGAAAAAATTATCTTTTTCAAGGGTTAGAAGAATCCCTATTTATAGAGATTTCTTCTTAGTCCAAGGAAGAGGAATACCATGTCTTTCATTAAAATAGAAAGACATGTACATCTCCCTTTCTTTAGAAAAGAAAAAGTCATGTCCTTCTTCCTTTCCTTAGAATAGAAAAAGTGATATACTTCTCCCTTGCCTTAGAACATATAAAGATACATACTTCTCCCTTTCCTTAGAATAGATAAAGACACATACTTCTCCTTTTTCCCTTTACAATAAATTTTGAATTCTAGATAAATATGGGCACGGTAGGGACCACATAATTAATTACCGAGGCTTCCTATTATGAAAATAATTCTAAATAATTAATTTTAATTATTTTTACCATAATAAATTACAAATCATTCCACTAGAAATTCGTAATTGCACTCTATTTATATTTCGAAATTCCCCATTAGACACATATGTAATTCCCCATGTTAAGATTACAGATACTAATCAATAAATTAAATTACTGACGAACTTAATTCAATGATCAATTTCCTTTGGAGCATTTCTTAACTTATTTCATGTGTCGATTCTTAAATCCACTTGCAAGATTTGACACGATGAAAACTTTTAAGCTTCTCAAAAAGGCATATCATCAATCTCTATATTGAGACATGGATTCCATCAACTAACTTATTATTTCACCAATATATATTATCATCATCCAATCTACCAAGAATATTGACCCATCTTAGAATCTCACCTTTTGATAAATCAAAACGATGATTAACATATACATATCATAATAGTTATATCAGGATTAAGAATGTAAGTACATTTAATAATTTAGAGAATTGCTTTTGTCAGTCAGTCTAAAGCAACTATCTCTACTCGGTACCGTTCAATACATACAAAATGCACTAGCACAAGAAGTTGGAACTGTATCATTCCCATAATCAAGATAACTACATATAATCTTGTGCTACAATCGTACCGATGGCATGTCCAATTTCCATCTTAGATTGTGAACAAAAAAACTTTATACTTATAAGAATCGATGATTTAATCCTCTGTGTATAAGCTTAAACTCTATACACTAAATCATCTACTATATAAGTGAACAAGCACCATAAACGAATATATGATCTATTAAAATAAATAAATAATTATTCTATAATACATACTATATCTAAACACGTGGTTAATAGTATATATCCCAACAAAATCCACACATCATCTTTGTGTCTTGTAATGTTTGCAAAGTTTTTTTTATCTTTTCGGCATGTGTTAAATGATTGTGTTTGAAGTGTCATGTGTGGTGAGATTTTACTCGGAAGAGTGTTTGTGAAATCCTAGATCTTGCCTTGTTAGTACAAGTGTCTAGCTTTGGTAAGTCTAAGGAATGATCTTGGGCAAAAATTTTGAGACTACCTTGTGAGGGTGTGCAACCATTTTGGCACTATTTGAGCCTAAACCAATTGTTGACAACCGCATTGTTTTCTCAAATTACTGATTACCATAGTTGGTGTGTTCCATTATTGATCAACAGATTCAACATCACTCATTCTAGCCTTATGATCTATATATAACGATGAAGGCAATGCAAACAATGTTGTGATCAGAATTGTAGTATGCATTAGTTAATGAACATTGATTCTACATATAAAGTTTCTAGTAGTTTGTTCAAGGATATATTGAGAGTTATTGCTAGAAACTGTTAATTTTATCAGAGGGGTAGGACGATGGCACCGATGAAACTAAATTACTGGTTATTGTGATTTAGAGTTTAGAATTTTTTCATGTTCCTCTCTGAGGATTTAACCTTGTAGCTATTGTCAATGTGTTAAATTTAATAGTTGCGTTACCAATTGTGCCTCTTAGCTTTTGCTTGACTTGTGAGTGCTGCCTGCGTTGTCAACATGCTTTGATTGATTCTATACGGGACTAAAATTGCTATTTTAATACATCAGAAGTTATATAACTAATTTAGGTTTGCTTATGTTTTCATTTTTCTCCAGTTAGATTATACTTAAACCTCTTTAGGATATCAATTATTATTAAGAATTGACTTTATTCATCAATTTAAAATTCCAAAAATGGCATAAACTAAACTAGAATCAAGCGATCAAGCATAACTCAAAATACATGAGATCATATTGCTTCTCGAGTGAAATAAGGGAAACTCACTTTATGACAAAACTTTCATGAATTCTAAACATCGAGCACCAAAAATTGGCTCCACAAATTCAATGGAATGAAGATGACTTATATGACAAACTTTAAATTTCTGGACTCACCAATTAGTTAATCTAGTACAAGATACGACTAAAATACGTCATGTTTCTCCCTTTTCTGAGATCATGACAGCACCTGCTACATCTCACCGGTAGGTAAATATAGCCCTTAGCCCGGAGCAACAAGAAATGAGCTACCAAGTAGAAACCAACAATAAAATAATATAAGCTTATATTAAGCGAAGAAAGGATAATCAACAAAAAACAATATAGTAACCATCCCAAGACCTGACATGAGTCAGTAGTTGAGCATCTAATAAAAAATAAGAGTACAAGGCTTCTACAAATACAAGATAAGCACATGTTGTCTCTAAATACAACATAAAGACCAAGCCTAGCCAAAAATAGATGGAAATTGGCAACTCCAAGCGCTAAGAGCTCACCAAGTCTCCAAAAACTCTAAGTTGTTCCGCACGACTCCACGTCAACGGTGATAACTCAAGCTGAGATTTGTAGGGGACATCAATGTAGTATGAGTACCAAAAATGGTACTCAGTAGGCAACGGCTGACTGAGCTCAAAAGATAGCACACACATTAATAATAAGTAATAAGGAAAGCAAACCCAAGGGATGATGCCCTACCCTAATCACACCACTCAAGTCCTAGACAAAGCAAAGCTAGGACCAACCCACGGCTACGACGAACCACCAAGGTCGCAAGCATCAACGTAAGAAGAACGACCCAAAAAAAGCCCTAAAGGGAGCAAATCATAACTACGAGGCGATAAAACACAACCTAAAGAATCTAATGTCCATCCAAGTCTAAGACCACCACGAATCAATCCTAACAAGGATAAGTAAGAACATCTAAGCCACAAGTGAAGCCACAACCTAAACTAAGAATTCTAACACCTACACTAATCTCAAGGTTCCTACGGAATCAAGATATGATGGAATTTAGTAAGTCAAGTGATCCAGGTTGTACGAGTCCCATTAAAATTAGTTTAGAATAAAAAATGAGTAAAACAATATTTCATCATGAATAATAAATATGACAATGCATGGGTTAGGATCGTACCATAAAATTCATGAAAATGAGCAAACAATGCAATGCGATGCATGCAATCACAAGCATTCAAGCAAGAAACTCAAAATCAAATAATTATACACCCAATGAAACCACGCAACCAATGCAGAGAGTACTAACCTGGGATCCAACTGGTCCTCACATACGGCCTCGGGCCCAACAGTATAATCATAAGCTCAATAAGGATACAACATGCCCACTGCTAATCAATAAGCAAAGGGGCCTGAAAGAGATTTCAAATAAATAAACGAGGAGCAAACTCATGTGGAAGTGCCCTACCCTAATAATAAAGCCCCAGTCCCAGACTGTGCACAACTAGAACCAACCAACGACTACGATGAGCCACCCAGGTCACAAGCATCATCACAAGGAGAACGACATAAAACAACCCCGAAATGGAGCAAACAATAACTATAAGGCTATAAAATACAAGCTAAAACATCTAATGTTCAGTCTAATCGAAGGCAACCACATATCCATCCTAACAAGGACAAGAAAATCATCTACACCACAAGAGAAGACAAAGTCTAAACTAAGGACCCCAACATCCACAATAAGCGCAAGACATTACTTGATCAAGAAAGGATAAGATAACAAGAGAAAAGCAAATACCTGACCAATACCACATGAAATTACATGAAATCTATACCAGGCATTATCTAAGAAGCTAAATCAAGAAAGTAGACTGAAGCCTACCTCAAAGCCGAACACGAGTGCTCCAAACACCGCCAAACTATTAAACAATCAATCACAACGTTATTACAAATGTTTAGACGCTAAAATCACAACAATTGGAAATAGAACCAAAATTGAGTCAAAACGGGAATGTGAAACCCCCATTGGGAATCTCAAAATTGACTCCGTCAAAAATGTCCTAAACTAAGTCTCGATCTTGTCTTCCAAAATTGAACACAATCTGAGTCTCGAAAATAATCCCAACAATAAAATGCAAAATTAACAAGAAAATAAAGCTAAGGCAGTAACTTCGAGCTCAAATTTACCTCAAATAGAGGATCCTCAACATCCTTTAATCAAATACCAAACACGCTCCCAACGATCACACAACACTTCAAATCATTCAAATTCGAGCTCGGATGAGGGTGAAATCGCCATTTAAAAATAAGGACCAAAAACTAAAATTTTTGGGTATAAATACCCAAAATTGGTCACTAAAAGTAAACTCTGGTTGCTAAAAGTCTTATATCTAGTCGCTAAAAGCCTACACAAGATATCAACACTTTAGCTGGTTTGCTTAAATTCCAAATTCTACGACATAGTGTCCAGGATTCGTTGGAAACACTGTGTGCGTAAACAAAATATGCTACCCCATCAAATTAAGCTTTTTGGACTCAGCGTAACTATCAAAACATTCATCCGAGGTTGTTTTGATGAAAAGTGGGTCCCACAATCAAGTTATATTTTAAGCTAAAAACTACAAGAAGGCTAAAAATGAGATGACAAGCCTAGAGAACCGCACGAAAGGTCATTCTAGACGAAAATCGACATTCCAAAGCTAAATGCGCTGAAGGAATTTTTATCCAAGCTCGTTTACCAAAGTTTTTGACCAAAGTCATCCCTTGGCTTAAGCTTCAAAGTTAAAATGCCTAACGATACAAACTCACACCAGACGTCTTGGCGCCTGAATTAACCATGCCCCCATCCTAATATGGCCCTTCTAGAGCTGATGAAACCATCAAAATTATATTTTGAAGTCGTCTTCTTGAACTTCCTACCAAAGTCAACTGTTTAAGATTCAAAGACTACAAAATATGAAAAGTTGTACAAAGTCTTCATTCGAGGACGACTGTTATCAAGGGGGAGAAAATATAACACACCGTATCCTAGATAGACCAAAATGCAGATTCTGAGAAGTTGCAGGTGCATCCCACGGTTGACATCCACGGACGGTAGGTCAGACCACGACATGTGCTGGTGGTCCATGGTTCACCACTGCAACCCCTCCCCAAACCCAGCTCAGAAAATTGGCTAAGTCTCGACCCACGGTCCGTAGATCAGACCACGGTCCGTGGACTGTGTCTGTGGATCGAGGCCCCCTTTACCCAGCCTGTGATGAAAACGATGGCCCACCAGTATAGACCGTCATTCGATCCATGGCCCGTAGGTCCCGTCTGTCGATCACTCCGATAGTAGTTAAGGCAGGGGTCTTTTGGTCTTTTCCTTTTTCGTTGGACCCCTAAGCTACGTCGTTGAGACCCTAAATTATGAGGTTTCAGTCAGTTTAAGCCTAGAAACATAACTAGAACTTACCTAAGTCAAATCATTAATCAAAACATAGAAAATTAAAACACTAAGAGGAGAAAGAAGTCAAGAGCCCTAGTTCAAGAACGCAATAAGTTTTCATCAGTTCCATCCCAAAAATAAAAGGATTTCTCCGTGAAATTCGTCACCACGTATGTGGGATATCACTAGTGGGTTCCTTCGCCTATTAGGTCCCTAGAATTAAGTCAGATTCTTGATTCCATGATTATGAACAGACCTAGAGTTTCTAGAATTTCAACAGATCATCATGAATTAGTTCTTTAAATATTCCAAATCAGATTAGTATGTTAATATTCAGTTTATTGCATGAAATCCAGAACCCTAGCTATGCATTTCTTTAGTTCTTGAATTACACATGCTAGGTCAGATATTTCAGTATTCAATTATACATGCCTCAGTTTATGAATGCATCATTATCAGATTAATTATTGCATTCTCAGTTAGCATGTTCAGTTCGAACTATCCAGTAACTTACATAAATTTAGTCATAATGTGTTAATTACTTAATCCATTGGGAGTAGCATAATACCGAGTTGGACTAGGGTTCAGCGTACCCAAATAGTCGCAGAACTAATAGCCACATAGGTTTGTAAGTCCCTCTGTGGGTATCATTTCAGTGATCACGTCAGCATGCCTCTATACCTCTGGCAGGGTATATTGGGTCCTCTCGATGGGGCGTATACATCGGACTCCACATTAAGCTCACGTGGTTTTATTATTAGTTATTAGTAGCTCCCACAGTTCAGTCAGACCCTATTACATTGACCATTTATCAGTATATGCAGTATTCAGTTTCGGCATGTTATAAATTGGTCACTGTATCCAGTTATCTCAACATTCAGTATCTATATCATGTTCAGATTATGTCATTGCTTATTTGCTTTGTTCAGTTATATGTTATTTCAGTTGTATTCTATCATGCATGCTCAGTACCTTTCAAGTACTGACGCATATGCGCGCTACACTTCTCGTGATGTAGGTCAGGTTCTCAGCATCCAGATCACGCTTAGATCGGTTCCCGATCTCCAGTTCAAAAGAATCAGTGGTGAGTCCTCATTCTCCGAGGACAATAGTCATGAGTCTCTTTTCAGTATTATTTTTAGTCCTTTAGTTTCAGTTTTTCTAGGCTTAGCTGGGACTTGTCCCAGCGTTTCTAGTCAGTTAGAGGCTATATTCAGACATAGATAGATTCAGCTTAGTATTGAGTTAATATCATCTTTGTATTAAACTCATCAGTTATCATTTGTCTCAGTTAAAGTATATGGATATTCCCCATCTTTTCATTTTTATTTATGATTTAGCTTCCGCATCAGTTTATTATCTTTAGTATGCTCATGATCAAGCCAACAGGGTTATCTTTGGATCACTTGTGGTCTGAGGTCCCATATTCGCGTCTCAAGGGTAGTCTCAGGGAGTGACACTAAAAAGACTAAAAATGAGAGAAAACATGTCCATCGTCCTCGAAGAATGAGGACTCACCACTGATATGGCTGAACTAGAGATTGGGAGCCGATCTATGCATGATCTAAATGCTGAAGACCTGAACCTACATCACGAGAAGACGTAGCGCTGACTATGCGTCAGTACTTGAAAGGTACTGAGCATGTAGGATAGGATAAAGCTGAAGAACAATACATAACTGAAATAAAGCATGCTGAGATATGATAGAAGATGAACATAATGAATATACTGAACATACTAAACATGAACTAAAATTAGTGCAACGACTAAGTACATAACATACTTAAATTGAATACTAAGATAATTGGTAACCTGGTCAATACACTAGAATCTGACTGTGGGAGCTACTAATATACCTTGCCAAGAGTATCAAGGCATGACTGGCATGATCACTAAATATGATGCCCATAGAGGGACTTAACCTATGGGGGCACATAGTTCTGGGACTATGAGGATGATTGACCCTAGTCAACACGGTATTAAGCCTACTCCCAACTAGGATGTATAAAATACAACATAACTACAATAAACTGGATAGCTCGAGATTCTGACATGATAACTGAAAATGCAACATTAAGTACTGATAATGAAACATTTGCAAACTGATGCATGTATATATATATAAACTAACCTAGCAACTGTAATTCATGAACTAAGTGAATCGACACAACTAGGGTTATCAATTTCAATCAAGAATTAAGCAACATATTTACGTAAACATAATATTCTGATTTCGATTAGTATAACAGCAAAATCAAAACAATAATATGAAGTTCTACAAACCCTAAGTCTAAACATAATAAAAGGAATCAATAATATGACTGAATTCTAGGGACCCAATGTGTGAACGAAATCCACTAGGGAAATCCCACATAAATGGTGATGAATTTCACGGAGAAATATTTTGATTTCGGGCCTGGAACTGGAGGAAACCTGGATATATTCTTGGAGAGGGTTGGTCGACTCTTTCTTCTCCATTCCGTTCAAATTGGTTGAATTTTGGAGAATGACTTGACTAGGGTAAGTTCTTATTAAGTTACTAGGCAAAAACTGACCAAAATGACGTAGTTTAGGGGTTAAACGACATAGTTTAGGTGTCCAACGCATAAGGAAAAGAAAGAATGATCCCTGAATTAAAATATATCGGGGCCAACCGATGGACCTGACCGACGGTCCGTGGATGGACCGATGGTCCATCCTGGTCAACCGTCATTCGGCTTTAGAAGAGGGGTGCTGAGGGTCTCGATCTATGGACTCTGACCACGGATCGTAGTCCCACCTACGGTTTGTAGGTCCTGGATTGGGTCGACCTTTGGCAGAAATTTGAGGAGTTTCTGGGGAGGGCTGTAGGTGGCCAACCACTGACCCCACTTACGGTCTGTGGGTCAAGCTACGGTCTGTTGGTGGCACCTGCAACTTCTTCAATTCTGCATTTCTGGTTTGTCTAGAATACGGGGTGTTACATTATCTCCCCTAGGGAATATTCATCATGGAATGAAGACTAAACTAGTTGAATATGGAGGGAAAGAGATGCAAACCCTACTACTAAGTACCGAAAACTAAAATCTGACTAAACTACGTTCCAAGAACATTCAAATACGCTGAAAATGCAAGTATAACTGAAGGAACATGATACTAAGACTGATTTTACGCATGCGTAAATGAAAGAGTAGAGAAGAACTATTACCTCAAGTTGAAATGGAGTCGAAAGGAAATAGATGATGATACATGTCCTTCATGGCTGCTTCTGCTTCCCAAGTAGCTCCCTCTACAGACTGACTTCTCCACAAAACCTTAAGTGAAGTGACTTCTTTGTTTCTAAACTTTCGAACCTGACGATCAAGAATCTCAACTGGCATTTCCTCATAAGTGAACTATCCTTCACAACCGCACTTTCCAATGGTACTATAGATGTTGGAACACCCACACACTTCTTCAATAGCAAAATGTGAAAAATCGGATGCACCGCTGCTAGTTGTGCTGGGAACTCTAACTCATAAGCCACTTTACCAACTTTTTTCAAAATCATGTAAGGGCATACATATCTAGGACTGAGCTTCCCTTTCTTGCCAAACCTTATCACCCCTTCATAGATGACACTTTCAGGAAAACCCAATCATCAATTTGGAACTCCAAGTCCCTCCTCCTTACATCTACATAGGACTTCTGGAGACTCTGGGTTGTCTTAAGTCTATCTCTAATGAGTTGAACTTTTTCCATCGAACCGAATCTGGCCCTATCAAAGCTGATTCACCTACTTTAAACCAACCAACTGAAGATCTACATCTACGCCCAAACAATGCCTCATAAGGGGCCATTTGAATGCTAGAATGGTAGCTATTATTGTAGGCGAACTCTATAAAAGAAACGTGATCATCCCAACTACCCTTAAATTCAATCACGCAAGATCTCAACATGTTCGTTAAGGTTTGAATAGTACACTCTACCTGACCATCCATCTTTTAATAAAATGATGTGTTGAGGCTAACCAGAGTACCAAGACCTTTCTTAAATGAATTCTAGAAATGAGAGGTAAACTGAGGACCTCTATCTCAAATGATAGACAAAGGAACCCCATGGAACCTGACTATCTCATTAATGTAAAGCTTGGCATAGTCCTCTGTCAAATCTGTAGTCTTAATAGCCAAAATGTGAGCGGACTTAGTAACTCTGTCGACTATCACCCAAATGGAGTCATGTTGTCTGCGAGTATGAGGTAAAGCTATAATGAAATCCATGTTTATCACTTCCCACTTCCATGTAGGAATGTTAATCTCTTGTATCATACCTCATGGTTTCTGATGTTCTACCTTCACCTGCTCACAATTAGGGCACTTAGCCACAAAATTAGTTATATCCCTTTTCATGCCATTGCACCAAAAGACTTCTCGTAGATCACGATACATCTTAGTGGTGCATGGATGAATAGAATACCTAGAGTTATGGGCTTCTGTAAGGATCTCCTATTTCAACTCACACACCTTAGGAACACATAAATGACCTGATAGCGGAGAACACCATCTCTCCCTTGGGAGAAAACCTGAACTTTTTGCTGATGAACTGCACCTTTCAGTGGAAGCAATAGAGGATCATTGTCTTGTTTTTCCTTAACCACTGCTACCAATGAAAATTCTATCCCATTTTGGACTGTCACACCACCATTAGACATGCTAATAAAGCAAACTCCCAAGATATCAAGCCAGTGAGTATCTTTTGCTAGTTCTTTCCTTTCTTTCTCAACACGTGTCACACTACCCATAGATAGTCTGCAAAGAGAATCAGCTACTACATTGGCCTTGCTAGAATGGTAAAGCACATTCATATCGTAGTCCTTGAGTAACTCAACCCATTTCGTATGGCGAAGATTCAATCTTTCTAGGTGAACACATACTGAAGGCTCTTACGATATGTGAACACATCTATGTGAACACCATACAAGTAATGTTTCCAAATCATAAGGGCAAATACTACGGCTACAAGCTCGAGGTCATGAGTCAGATAATTCTTCTCATGCACCTTAAGTTGTCTAGAAGCTATGTTATAACATTACCTCGCTCTATCAACACACAACCCAAGCTGACTCTGGATGCATCCTAGTAGATTACATAACCGTTTGAACCCTCTAGTAAAGTCAAAACAGGAGTTGTAGTCAACCTACTTTTTAGTTTTGAGAAGCTCTTCTCACACTCGTCCAACCACTGGGACTTCACCTTTTTCTGAGTCAACTTAGTCAATGGAGAAGCTATGGATGAAATTGCTTCCACGAACCTTCTATAATAACCAGCCAAACCTAAGAAAATTCTGATATCTATGGGAGAGGTAGGTCAGGGCCATTTCTTCAATGCTTTTATCTTCTGAGAATACACTCGGATCCCTTCGCTAGCCACATATGCCCAAGGAAAGCAATAGATTGTAACCAAAACTCACACTCTCTAAACTTAGCAAATAACTGGTGATCTTTTAGAATTTGCAGGGCAACCCTCAAATGAGTCACATGTTCTTCCTCTTACCTAGATTAAGTGAGGATATCATCAATAAAAATGATAACGAATAAGTCCAAGTACTGCTTGAACACCTTATTCATCAAATCCATGAAAGTTGAATGAGCATTGGTTAGACCAAATGACATAAATACAAATTCATAATGATCATACCGAGTTCTAAAGGCCATTTTAGTATGTCACTATCTCTGACTCTGAGCTAATGATAATCGGTTCTGAGGTCTATCTTCAAAAAATTACTAGCACCCTGATGTTGGTCGAACAAGTCATCAATCATGGGAATAGGGTACTTATTGTTGATTGTGACTTTTTTCAACTATTTATAATCAATACACATCCTAAGAGAACCATATTTCTTTTAATGAACTACACTGGTGCACCCTATGATGAAATACTAGGTCTGATGAAGCCCTTATCTAGAAGGTTTTTCAACTACTCTTTCAATTCCTTAAGTTCAGTTAAAGCCATTCTGTAAAGAGGAGTAGAAATAAGCTGGGTATCTGGAAAGAGATCAATTCCAAATTCTATTTCCCTTTAGGGAGGAACTCGGGGAAGATCTTTTGGAAACACTTTTGGGAACTCATTTACAATTGGGACTGACTCAAGAGTTGGGGTTTTGGAGCTTGAATCCTTAACTCGAACTAGATTATAGAGATACCCCTTAGAGATCATTTTCTGGCTTTAAGGTAAGAAATGAATCGACCCATAGGCACAGACCTACTACCCTTCCATTCTAAGACTGGTTCGCTTGGAAACTGAAAACGAATGATCCTAGTTGTACACTCGACTGAGGCATAAAAGAAATGTAACCAATCTATTCCTAGAATGACATCAAAATCTACCATTTCTAAATCTATAGGATCTACTGAGGTGACTTTCTAGGAGACTGCGACATGGCAATTTATGTATACCCTTCTAGCTATAATTGGGTCACCGACTAGAGTAGAGACTCAAAAGGGTTCTAAGAGAGTTTCTGGACTAGCATCGAAGTTCATTGCTATATAAGGAGGTACAAAGGAAAGGGTAACCCCTAGATCTAACAAAGCATAAACATCTAATTGAAACACTCGCAACGTACCAGTAACCACATCAGGAGAATCTTCATGATCCTGGCGAGCCTGGAGAGCATACAACTTGTTATGGCACTAACCACCACATGTACCAGTCGTAGTACCTTGTTGAGTCGGGCGACGTGTTGCTGATGCTGAAGTTGTGGACTGAGCCCTACTAGTGTTACCTTCTTGACCTTGTTTCGAATAAGGGCAATTCTTCAACCTGTGACCAATCTAACCACACCCAAAACATCTATCCTCTCCTGCAAGACACTCGCCCGGATGGTTTTTACCACACTTTGGATAAGTTGGGTAGGTTCTTGAAGCACTCCCCTGGAAGTCCTGATGCCCTACATTTCTGATCATGTTTAAACCTGGGTATGGACCACTAGCTGATGAAGGTGATGGGGCTAAATATTTCTGCTGAAACTGCGAGCGATTTCCACCACCTGATTTCTGCTGAGAGTACTCATAGTTGTCTGTCCTAGCCTTTTTTGTCTTAAGCTAGTTATCTAAGCTTTTCTCCATTAATCTGTTGAGCATGAGTCCTGAGCCTAGAGATAGTCATATCCTCTAACAACATCGCATTTCTTCACTCTGGCTTCACCAAGTTAGATACTCCAAATAGGAACTTACATACGTACTGGGATTGGAAACCATATGTTGAGCATACCTAGAGAGTTGGGTGAACTTGAGTCCGTACTCTGGGACTGATATAGAGCCTTGCCTCAAATTCATGAACTTCTGAGCCTTAGCTTCTTTTAACTCTCTTAGAAAGAACCTATCCAGAAAAGCTCTTGTAAAACACTCCTAAGTCACAGGAGTTGCATTCTCACCCCTGTTTTCCTTCTATTGAGTGAACCAAATTTGAGCTACATCTTTGAGGTTGTAGGACACCAACTCTACCCTATCATTTCCAGTCACATGCATCACTCCAAAGATCTTCTTGACCTCATCAATAAAGTTCTGTGGATCTTCACCAACTTGCGACCCTAGAAATTTAGGTGGGTTCATCCTAACAAAGTCACAGACCCTAGCTGCCACTTATCCACCACAAGCATTTGCATGAAATGGAACCTACTGATTGTTTTGGTTGGCTACACTCTAGGGCAAGAATTGATTGGCATTCCAAAAAACTACATTCAAAACCTCATGATCTGGGACTGGAGGAGTTGCGCTAGCGTTGTGGGCATTAGCATTCCTTGGGTAAGCTCTATGAGAATGCATGATCTGAAAATGCATAATAGTTAAGTTAGAAAAAGGAGATCATACCCACGCATGATAAGAATAACAATAAAGTGAAAATTTTCCTAAAACACTTCGAAGCCTCCCCCTGCTAGGTGTGGCACGGTTCACACTCATGAAAGGGACTCTACTTAGTGCGGTTTTTCAGACATCCTAGGACTCTTAGACCTAGTGCTCTGATACCAAGTTTGTCACGCCCCAGGCTACCCCCTTGATGTGACACAGGACCTAGGATCACGAATGACCCCAAGTTAACCCTTAAGTGGCATATCATAAGCATACTTAAAGACTTACTGAAAATATAAATACTGAGCGGAAGCTTAAAGATCATATAAAATGAAATGAAGAGGAATACCATTCTAAGTCTGAATATATAAAATAATGAAAGTTCAATAACATATGAAAGGTGAAACTCCAAACTAAAACTGAATCTAACTATGTCTAAATAAAATCCTCTATATAACTAGAGATGTTGGGACATGTCCCTAGCTAACTCTAGCAAAACTGAAACTAAAAAGACTAAAATGAGAGAAAAAATGTCTATCGTCTTCAAAGAATGAGGACTCATCACTAAACTGGAGATCGGGAGCTGATCTATGCGTGATCTGAATATTGAGGACCTGAACCTACATCACGAGAAAATGTAGCATAGAGTATGCATCGGTACTTGAAAGGTACTGAGCATGTAGGATAGGATAAACCTGAACAACAATACATAACTGAAATATAGCATGATGAGCACTGATATAAGATGAACATAATGAATATACTGAACATACTAAACATGAACTAAACTGAGTGCAATGACCAAGTACCTAACATACTGAAACTAAATATTGAGAAATTACTGGTAACCTGGCCAATGCACTAGAATCTTACTGGGGAGCTACCAATAACTAACATAAAACCACGTGAGCTAAGTGTTGAGTCTGACGTATCACCCCATCGACAGGACGCAATATACCTTTCCAAGGGTATAAAGGCATGATTGGCGTGATCACTAAATATGATGCCCACAGAGGGACTTAACCCACGGGGGCACGTAGTTCTGGGACTATAAGTGTGAATGACCCTAGTCCACTCGGTATTTAGCTTACTCCCAACTAGAATGTGTAAAATACAACATAACTGTAATAAACTGGATAACTCGAGATTCTAACATGCTAACTGAAAATGCAATATTAAGTATTCATAATGAAACATTTGTAAACTGATGCATGTATATCTATATAAATTGACCAAGCAAGTGTAATTCATGAACTAAATGAATCTACACACCTAGGGTTTTGAATTTCATGTAATAATTAAGCAAGATAGTTAGAAAACATAATATTCTGATTTGGATTAGTCGAACAGCTAAACCACAACAATAATCTGAAGTTCTAGAAACATTAAGTCTAACCCTAATGAAAGGAATCAAGAATCTGACTGAATTCTAGGGACCCAATGGGTAAAAGGAACCCACTAGTGAAACCCCACATACCTGGTAAGGAATTTCACGGAGAAATCTTTTGATTTCGAGGTTGGAATTGGAGGAAACCTAGTTGCGTTCTTGGAGAGGGTTGGTCGAGTCTTTCTTCTCCTTTCCATTCATATTGGATGAATTTTAGAGAATGAATTGACTAGGGTAAGTTCTAATTAAGTTACTAGGCTAAAACTGACTAAAATGACGTAGTTTAGGGGTAAAAAGACGTAGTTTAGGTGTCCAACACATAGGGAATAGACCAAACGACCCCTAACTTAAAAGCTATTAGAGCCAACCGATGGACCTGACCGATGGACTGTGGATGGACCGATGATTTGTCCTGGTCAATCGTCGTTCGGTTTCATTTGAGGGGTGCTGAGTATCTCGATCTATAGACCGTGGTCCCAAATACGGTTCGTAGGTCCTGGCATGGGTCAACCCTTGGCTGAAATTTCTGGAGTTTCTGGGAAGGGGCTGTATGTGGACAACCAAAGACCCCACCTATAGTCCGTGGGTCAACCTACAATCCATAGGTGGCACCGCAACTTCTGGAATCCTGCATTTCTAGTTTGTCTAGAATACGGGGTGTTACAGGGTGTGTATCGTTAGGTCAGATATACATCACTATACTTGACATTACATTTCATTGCATTGCACTTCTTTATCATTGGTGAACTTGATCTTGTGTGATGCTGATCTTGTAAGTGCCTTTCGGTGCAACTTGTGATTGATGAATATTGAGCCTATTGTTGAAATATGAAATTGTTCGAGGGTCGTTGTTCAGCAGTGTGCTTTGTAAATTGTGAACAGTTAGGTTAGGCTGGTTTTATGCAAGTGGTAGTTTTGGAGGTTCGGTTGGGTTGTAAGGAGTACCCGTATGTTATTACCTTAGATTGTGTTTAGAAGTTTACTTGTTGAGCATCATGTGGTTTGGTACTCACCCCTTGCTTCTACATTTTTTTGTAAGTTACAAGCCTGGAGCTTGGTGATACTTTTTATTCCTTTCTTTTTTGAGGCTTCCTGTGGAGATTTATGAGCTAGTAGTTTGTCATCTCAGAGGACCTTCATACTCCTATTTATGACCTTGTTCTATTCTAGAAAAATGTCATTTAGGACTTGTGTTTTTTTCTTTTGAATCAATTGCAATACTTTAGAGGCTTGTACTAATGACCACCATGGTTTGGGGGTTTTATTAATTTGACTTAGTTATCCGCACTTATAATATTTTGAGATTCCAATATTTCTTACTTCTACATAGTTGGTGATATTTGAGTTTAAGGCTGACTTTTCTTGGTGGGATAAGACGAGTGTCTTCACGTCCATTTTTGTGTCGTGACATATGCATATATGTTTAACGTGTAAAAATCATAGGTGTGAGAGATTTTATGTGAAATTAATATAAATTGTTCAACATGTAGATGTCTACGGATAAAAAGAACAAGCATCAATGAAAAAATTTAATAACCTACATAAATTGATTTTAAAATAAAAATATCATGCAAAAGAGATTGGGGTAAGTTCGTCGACAAAGAGGTACCTCTATTTCAATATTGTATCTTATTCATTCATTAATATGTTGAATTCTTTTGAGAGTCTAATGATTAAAAGTCTTATCACGGGGAACAAAAATACAAACGACTATTTTCAACAAAGTTGTTCATGCATGGAACAACTCTTTTCTACTTAATCAAAATTACTACATTATAAATGGAAAATTAAAAGGAGCTAAACCAAACCTTTAATTTGTGCATAAGGACCTCAAAAGTAGAATTCATGAACAACACAGAGTTCGTAGATGTCACGACCAAGACCGCCTTGATTGGTACCCACACTAACCATCCGGTGGTGAACCACTACTACAACCCGACTAAGCAACTTAAAGAAACTAAACTATTTAAAGATACTTAAGCATGTTTAAATGAAGAATTAATTATGGAGTTCCCATAAACTCTAAAGGTTTAACAAAAACAACTAACATAATCATCGTGGAAATTCAACCCATAGAACCTTAAAGTCATTGTACCAAAACTCTACTAATCAACAAGTCTAAGAAAATTGGGGTGCAACCCCGAAAACTAAACATAAGTAAAATGTCTGAACATCTAGTCTGAGTCCAAAATGAATGGACTAAAACTAAAAATGGATCCATGGCAGCCTAAAAGAATTGGATCACCATCAAATCTGGTCTTGCTAAATGATCTCCTAACTGATCTATCAGTAGCCGCCTGAAGATTCCCTGTACTCAACAAAGAAAGACCAAGTGTAGTATTAGCACATCAAACCACGGTGTACTAGTAGGATCACGCGGCTACTCTGGTCAGCAAAATATAAGCAAGTAATTACAACACATTAAACACACATACACAAAATGCATAATTTAATTATAATTTAGGAGCAACATGCAATTTCCCAATATCAATGACAGGTAGATATGAACATAATAGTCACAAAAGGTCCTTTCATGGAACCCACACCGAAACTGTTAGTGTGTCAGAACGTGACACCCGATCAAGTATGCATATGTAGGAATGTGACACCTGATCCAATATATGTGTCAGAATGTTACACCGGTAGAATGTATGTGTCGGAACATGACACCAGTCAGCACAACCACGGTCACACACACAACCATAATGAACAGTGTATATAGTCACATAGTCAAGTAACAGGTACAGGGCATGTAATTGTTCGCACATAATCATTTCATTAGATTCGATTCACATTTCCCTATTCGCATACGTGCATACATACAATAAAGCAATTAACTGACATATATCACACAACATGAAATCGAACTATCACCTAGCTCGAAACCAAGCTTGAATACTCCTAAGACACGTGAGCCTTCCCTTTTCAGAGTTTTTCAGTTTGTTCTTGATCTAAAACAAGAAATTAATGCAAGGATCACTAAAAATGGTCTAATTTACACAGATTATTACAACAATATCAACCCAAGGCTAAACCCAAGATCCTAATGCTCAACTAGAGATTTTCCCACCATTAACTTCAAGCCAAAACCCCTCCCCAAAAATAATTACCCAAGATTCTAAATTTTAAAAAACTAAATATAGATTAGGGGAGTAGATATCTTACCTTTAGCGCTAAAATTCCTGGAAATCTGAGAAGAAACTGCCTTGGGTCGTCCCTTAGCTCATAAGAATGAAGTTTTGCAGAAAATAATGTTTTGGGGGTTTTTTCCCAATTTAAGTCGGGACTGTCCCGCCACAGCGGGGCCCATCCTACCATAGCGGCCCCGCCTTGAGGTATTTTCTAAAAAAACATCATTCTTATGAGCTAAGGGACGACCCATGGTAGTTTCTTGTCAGAGGTTTATGAATTCTAGCGCTAAAGCTAAGATAATTACTCCCCTTATCCATATTTAAATTCTTAGAATTTAGAATCTTGGGTAATTATCGCTAGGGAAGGGTTTTGTCCTGAAGTTAATGGTGGGTAAATCCCTAGTTGAGCATTAGAATCTTGGGTTTGGCCTTGGGTTGTTATTGTTGTTATAATCCGAGTAAATTAGACCTTGCTTAGTGATCCTTGCATTATTTACTTGTTTTAGATCAAGAATGAGCTTAAACACTCCAGAAAGTGAAGGCTCAAGTGTCTTAGGAGTATTCATTCTTGGTTTCGAGGTAGGTGATGGTTCGATTTCCTGATGAGTGATATATGCCGGTTAATTGCTTCATTGTATGTATGCATGTATGTGAATAGGGAAGTGTGTTTTAAATCTAATGAAATGATTATGTGCGAACAATTACATGCCCTGAACCTGTAACTTGATTGTATGACTATATACACTGTTCATTATGGGTGTGAGTTTGACTGTGGTTATGCTAACTGGTTTGGGTTTCACATTCTGACACATAAATTTGACCCGGTGTGACATTCCAACACATATATTGGATCGGGTGTCATGTTTCAATACATCTATACTGGATAAGGTGTAACATTTCGATACATCTATACTGGATCGGGTGTCACATTTTGACACACTAACAATTTTGGTGTGGGTTCCATGACAGGACCACTTGTGATTATTACGTTCATATCTACTTGTCATTGATATTGGGAAATTTCATTTTTCTCCTAAATGATAATTGAATTATGCATTCCGTGTATGTGTGTTTACTGTGTTGTAATTACTTGCTTATATTTTGCTGACCGCAGTAGCCACGTAATCCTACTAATAAATTATGGTTTCGTGTGTATTAATACTGCACTTGCTATTTCTTTGATGAATCTAGGGCATCTTCAGGTGGTAACTGACAGGCCTCATTTAAGAGATCATTGACTGAGACCGAATTCGAGGGTTAGCCAATTCTTTCAGGCTACCATGGATTCATCTTTAGTTTTAGTCCATTCTTTTCAGACTCAGACTTGATGTTTAGAAATTTTACTTATGTTTAGTTTTCGGGGTTGCACCCCTTGTTCTTAGACTTCTTGATTAGTAATGTTTTGGTACAATGACTTTCAGGTTCTAGGGGTTGAATTTCCACGATGATTATATTAGTTGTTTTTGTTAAACCTTCAGGGTTTATGGGAACTCCATATTTAATTAGTCATTTAAACCCGCTTCCATATCTTTAAATGGTTTAGTTACTTTAAATTGCTTAGTGGGGTTGTAGTAGTGGTTCTCTCACCGGAGGGTTAGTGTGGGTGGTAATCACGACGGTCTGTGTCGTGACAAAGTTGGTATCAAGTCATTACAATACATACCAATTTACCCACCACTCGTCCCCGAGTGATAAACTAGGAGAACTGACGAAGGCAAGATTAGAGTAGTACTTGAATTGTCGAACAACTAGGGACACTTGTCTTGCATGTCCTTCTCAGTTTCCATGGTAGTTTCCTCACTCGGACGATGCTTCAATTGAACTTTCAGCGACTTTATATCATTGGTCCTCAACTTTCGGACATCGCGATCAAGTATTGCAACCGGTTCCTCCTCATGTTGAAGGTCTTTGTCTAAGAAAAATGAGTCCCACTTTATGATGTAATCTCCTCCCCATGATACTTCTTCAACATGGACATGTGGAACACTGGATGGACTCCCAACAGGAAAGAATCTCAAATGGTCCAATGTATCATGGACTAGGCTTACCCTTCTTGCCGAATCTGATCACCCCCTTTAAGGGTGACACTTTTAGAAGAACTTGCTCACCAACCTGAAATGTTATGTCCCTTACTTACGGTCTGCATACTTTTTCTGTTGACTTTGGGCTGTTAGAAGTTTAGCTTGGATGTTTCACACCTTATCTTGAGCATCTTTTACCAAATCAACCCCCAAAGGTTTCACATCTACAGCCTCAAACCACCCTATGGGTGATCTACATCACCTCTTATAAAGTGCCTCGAACGGTGCCATGTCAATGCTATAGTGGAAACTGTTGTTATAAGAGAACTCACTCAAAGGTAGGAACTTATCCCAGTGCCCTACAAAGCCAATCACACATGCCCTTAACAAGTCCTCTAACACTTGAATAGTTCTCTCTGACTGTCCGTCCGTCTGTAGATGAAAGGTTATGCTAAAAGTGAGTTGAGTGCCAAACTCCTAATGCAATTTTCCCCAAAACTTGGATGTGAACTATGTACCACGGTCCGAGATTATGGAAAGGGGCATCCCATGCAACCTCACTATTTCCTTCACATAAACCTTAGTCAACTGTTGAGCATTATAGTCTATTTTGATTGGAATGAAGTGGGATGATTTAGTCAGTCTGTCAACCACCACCCAAATGGAGGCAGACTTCCCTAAGGTCTTGGGAACACCTACCACGAAATCCATAGCTATCTTATCCCACTTCCATTCAGGAAATGGCATTTGCTGAAGCAAACCTGCAGGCCTTTGGTGCTCATAGTTTACCTCCTAATAGTTTTGGCACTTAGCTACAAACTCGTCTATGTATTTATTCAGGCCAGGCCACCAATAAAGTTGTTTCAAATCTCGGTACATCATGGTCACACCCGGATGAATGGAATTTCGCGAACCATGGGATTCTTTCAACATCTTCTGAATCAAGTCATCTACTCGAGCAACACAAATTCTTTTCCTAAAACTGAGCACACCACCCGCCTCCAGAGCCACCTATTGTGCCTTCTCAGACACTATCTTCTTTCTAAGATTATTCAAGCTCTCATCCTCAAATTATTTGGCCTTTATCTCCTTAATGAATGTGGGCCTAACCTCAATGTTGGCTAACACCCCACCTTTCTCTGAAATGCCCAGGTGCATGAACTTAGACTCCAATGTCTAAATCTCTTTGGCCAAAGGTCCCTTGGACACACTCAAGCAAGCTACACTACCCATACTCAACATCTTTCAGCTTAATGCATCTGCCACCACGTTAGCCTTATCGGATGATACTGGATGGTAACATTATAATCCTTCAGTAATTCCATCCAACTTCGTAATCTCAGATTCAGGTCCTTCTGAGTGAATACAGTTTGTCGGCTATGACGGTCAGTAAACACCTCACACTTTACACCATAAAGCTAATGCCCCTAGATCTTGAGGGCAAACACGACCGCTGCCAACTCCAAATTATGTATCGGGTAGTTTCTCTCATGCACCTTCTGCTGCCGCAATGCATAAGCTATTACATTCTTATCCTACATCAACATAACACCCAAAACCGAATGTGAAGCATCACAAACTAAATAATTAAATCTTTACCTTCCACCGGCAGTGCCAGAATAGGTCCTGTGGTCAGAAGGGTCTTTAGCTTTTGGAAGCTCTCTTCACACTTGACAGTCCACTCGAAAGGCACCTCATGTTTGGTCAGCCTTGTCAGATGTGTGGCTATAGAATCAAAATTCTTCACAAACAATCTCTAGTAGCTGGCGAGCCACACGAAACTCCTAACTTCTGGCACAGAGCTAGGACTGACCCAGTTCTTGACTGCTTCGATCTTTTGGGGATCTACCATTACCCTTTCCCTTGAAACTACATGCCCTAAAGAGGCAACTAAAGTCAACTAGAACTCACACTTGGAAAATTTGGCATACAACTTATGTTTCCCAAGGACACCCAAAATAATACGAAGATGGTCAGCGTGCTCTTCCTTTCTCTTAGAATAAACCAAAATGTCATCAATAAAGACGATAACAAAAGAATCTAGGAATGGTTTGAACACACCATTCATCAAACTCATGAAGGTTGCAGGCACATTGGTCAACCCAAATGACATTACTAAGAACTCATAGTCCCAATAGCGGGTCCTGAATGTTGGTTTTGGTATTTCCTAAGGCTTAATCTTTAGCTGATGGTAGCCAAACCTTAGGTCAATTTTAGAGAAAACTGATGCACCCTCTGGCTAAAGAGATCATCTATCTAATTGAGGCAACAAATAGTTATTTAGAATGTCGATAGTCTATGCACATCCTCATACTACCATCTTTCTTCTTAACAAACAAGACAGGATCACCCCACGGAGAAGCACTAGGACGGATAAAACCTTTATCAAGAAGCTCCTGAATTTTCACTTTAATGTAACAACTTGGAAAATGATAGGTTAAACTAGAGCCTAAGCGTGGGGTTGCCTTAGCTTGTTGGGAGGTGTTGCAAGTTGAGGGATCTGCTGCCCCAAAGAACACGGGCACCACCACGAGTCGTGGTGCCCTAGAAGGTACGTCAACTTGAGCGTGAGGCTCACTTAGCCTCAAAGGAGGCAAGGCAACTTTTCCTAGTTGCTTCCCCATAGTTCATGAGCATCACCACGACTCGTGGTGTTGACCATGGATCATGGGAGTGGACTTGCCTTGGATTTGGAGGGATTGGCAAGGAAGGGAGGCATACTGCCTCAAGGACCATGGGCATCACCACGACCCGTGGTGCCCCTCACGACCCATACAAGTGGGTGTGGTCCCTGAAAGGGCTGCCTTATTTAGGGGTTTTTGGTGATTTCTTATTTAAGTTGTATTGATGTGGGGACATTTTATATATATATATATATATATAATTTCATTTTTTTAACACCTATTTTACCTCATTAATCAAAGGACCCAAATCAAAACCCTAAAGTTCTTCTCTCTCAATATTTCTCCCTCTAACTCAAGGAAAAAGAAGAAGTGGGAGCTAGGGTTTGGAGTCAAGGTTTTCTTAATCAAATTTCATGGGAAAATCGTAGCAAAAAGTATGGTGATCCTTCATCTAGGGTTAGTTTTCACCCTAGAGTCAATTCCAAATAAGTTTTTCAAAGTTTTCAAGTTCATGAAATTTCAAGGGTTTTACTCAATCTCATGGGTTCTTCTATTAAACGATTTTAAAGGTTTACTAATGTCATATTAAGATTATATTGATGGTTAATTGATGATTTAAGATGATTTCACTCTTTGAACCCATGATTTCTCTAAATTCCTAAAGTTGGCTTATGAAGTGGGTTTTATGATTTCGAATGAATGTTGATAGAATTGTGCTTAGATTGAGTTGTATTATTGATTACTATTATTATCTACACCTATCTATGGTGAATTGTGGAGTATTGAGTAATGGTGGTTATGGCTTTGGAGAAGGATAAGTTGTGACCTAATTCTCATGTAGTAGAGTTACTCTTAAATTGTTGATCCACTAGAAAGGTAGAGGTGTTTACATTACAATATATATTGATCCACTTGAAAGGTGGAGGTGTTTATTTACAGGTACATTGTGATTATGGCCTTGAAGGCATTATGAGGAATTGATGCATTGTCATGATATTGTGTACATGATTGTAAAATGTGAAGGAGTTACATGTGATTCAATGATATAATGAGGAACATGTATTCAATGCATTTTATGTTAGTATTGAAAGGTTATTACTCTACTTGACACACATGAATGATAATGTTGGACGGTAAAGAGTTTCTATAATGTGAATATTGAATCTAGAATTGGTAGGCTCATGCACCCTTTTCTTGTAGTATGAGTGTGTCTTGACTTGATGGCTATGAATTGATAGGCTTTATGTATTCTTTTCATAAATGATCTAATGTAGTGAAGACTCTAGAATCGATAGGCTAGTGGCATTCCTTTCTTAATGAGTTAATGTACCATGAATCAATAGGCTAGTGGCATTCCGTTCATGAGTATAAGCATGTAATGAGGGACCATGAATCGATAGGTTAGTGGCATTCTTTTTGTGAGGACCCTAGAGCTATCTTTTAATGTACCATGGATCGATAGGCTTATAGCATTCCTTCCATGTTAATGATGTATCATGGGTCGATAGGCCTATGCCATTCCTCCTTAATAAATTAATGTAATGTGAATGAAATAATCTATGTGAATGTAGGCTAAGCACTGAGTGGATACGGTTAGATGGAAACTCTCCCAATGTTAGGCTGGAGTTCCAATGAACATCTTTGTATCCCATAACTATGTGCCCACATAGGCTATTAGCTAGAGGATTTCATCCAAGCTAAGGATTTATCCGAGCTCATGTTATCATTCTACCTTAGGTAAGTGGAACACCTCTTTATGGTGTAGGGATATATGACACCGGATTCCATGTCTAGCTTGCATGGTCTATGTCGGTTAAACGCTTATTCCCATCATGTGAGATGTGCACTCTAGTTACTTGATAGGTTTTACAAAGTGTAGGTAGTAGTATGGGATGCTATCTATACATTGCACGAGTAGGCTTTGAAGGTGCTATAGTGAGTTCTCTAAGTCTTAAGGACTAAATATGTGAAAGTCCACTAAATTCATGAAGGTGTCCTAAATGAATTAAATGAAGATTGTTGACTTATTGCGTAAATGAAATGATGAATGAGTAGCTTATAATGATGAAATTAGTTACTTAGCATGTTGTGTTGAATTGTAAAGGTTCTTATTTTTCTTTGCCATGAGGAACAACTAGTTGTGTATTGAAGAGGTAGTATGGGCTGCCACTTCATGTCTTACTTAGGTGTATCTGGTAACTTTAGATATAGGTCCTAAGATGATGAAATGACTTACTTGACGAATGTTCGTATGTCTTGTTGGTTGGTTGTAACTTATGATATGCCTCTTTGATAAAGGTTCCTGAAGTTTTACGAAAATGGCATAAAGTATGACTTTCAACAAAATTCCCCTTTTTAGCATGTTTTTGCATGGTCATCATACTGAGTACATTTTTGTGTGCTAATCCATATTTCTACCTTTTTAACTACATGTGTAGGTTCCGACAGGTGATTGCATTCTCTATTGAATCTTGGGATTAGAGTTTACTCTTTAGACCTCTTTTGGTATTTCCTCATTTGTCGAGGACAAAGACTTTCATTGTTTCTAGTTCTTTCTTATTTTGGACTATTGTTAAGATTTCAATTGTAAAGGGATGTGACCCTATCTTGTTAAAGTTTTGGTTAAGATGGCCATGTGAGACTTAGTCTTTCGATGTGTCCTTTAAAGGTTGTTTTTAATGAAGTTTGAATGTTTGAATTTAAATAAATTCCACGCTATTTTCATTATTGAATGCAATGAATGACTATGAGGCTTGTATAAGACCCCTTCGTGGTCGAGTACGCCGTGTTACGACTAGGGGGTGCTCTCGGGTCGTGACAAACATGGTATCAGAGCATAAGATTTTGGAAATGGTTTTTAGGATCAAAGTGTCACAAGCCAGGTCTAGTAGAGTGTTGTTCATCGGTGTGAGTCGCGAGAGTCTATAGGACGTTAGAACTTACCCTTCTTTCATATTCTTAAAGTCGTGCCTTAGAGTGGAATTCTAAAAGTGTCCTTTTTCTAATCCTTCCTCCTATGTTCACACGAAATGAATACAAGGGCTAGCCCAAGAAGGGCGGATGAGGAGATGGTGAATGAGGGAGTCTCTCCCCAAGGTAATCAAGGTCTTCAAGGTGACCAAGTTCCTCTAGACAATCAAGAGAATGAAATTCCGGTGGTTCCCCCGGACATGACCAATTAGGAGATTGGGGCGGCTTTTCTAACCCTAGCCCGAGACATGATGGCTCAAGACAATAGAGATGTGGGGCCTAGAGTTATTGGTAATAAGAGTACCATAGTCTCGAGGTTGAGAGACTTTGTGAGGATGAACCGTCCTATCTTTTTTGGCTCTAGAGTGGGAGAAGATCGCCAAGAATTCTTGGATGAAGTTCATAAGATTGTAGATGCTATGGGAGTAACTTCTAGGGAAAAGGCAGAGTTGGCTTCCTACCAATTGAAAGAGGTGGCCCAAGTGTGGTTCACTCATTGGAAACCCAATAGGCCGGTTGAAGTGGATCATATAGAATGGGAGGAGTTTAAGAGAGCCTTCATTGGTAAGTACTTTCCCTGTGAGAAGAGGGAGGTTATGATTGAGGAGTTTATAAACCTTAGGCAAGGTAATATGAGTGTGGAGGAATATTCCTTGAAGTTCACCCTATTGTCTAAGTATGCTCCATCCTTGGTGTCTAACCCTAGAGATGAGATGAGTAGGTTTGTTACCAGTGTATCTGACCTAGTTAAGGAAGAGTGTCATACGACGATGTTCCATAATGATATGGACATTTCTAGACTCATGGTGTATGCTCAATCTATTGAGGAGTCCAAACTGAAGAGGGTGAATAGGGATTTGAAGAGGGGTAGATCCGATGAGCAAGGTCAACCTAGGTTCAATAAGAGGCTCCTAACCAAGATTCTTCTAGTGTTCCTAAGGCTAATGAAGAGAAAAGTGGTGGATTTCAATCTTCTAAACCTCTTTGTGCCACTTGTGGGAAGAGGCATCATGGGAAGTGCCTAGCCGGTACTAGTGGGTGCTATGGATGTGGTAAAAGTGATCATCAAGTGAGAAATTGTCCTACTCTTACAGCTAGGGGAAGGGAGGCCAACAAGCTTCTTATATTGGCCCAGATCCTAATGCTTCAAAGAAAAATCGTTTCTATGCTCATGAAGTCAACAAGGACGAAGGAGTTAATCTAGATGAAAGTACCGGTAAGTTGTAGTTCCTTTTTGATGTAATGAGATTCTTTTGTTGTTGTTCATAATATCCTTAGTTGGGTTTAACCTTAAGTGGGGGATGGTATGTTGAATAGTATGTTGTGGTGAGTTTCATTATCTTTATCTCTTTCCTCATATTCCTATTCAAGCTTGACACCAAGAGTTCCTAGTAGCTTGTTGCATGTTTTAGAGTATTATGTGAAAAAAATTGGGTTTCCATGGTCTCCTTATGTTATGCATGTTTTAGTGAAGTTTATGTTCATATGAGAAAATGAGTTTTCATTATTATGTTCCTCATGTTGATATGCATCTATGATGAGTGCCTAAATGCTTCATGAGTTGACTTGTTGAACATACTTAAATGTGTTGTTGAAAGAGTTGCATAAGTTTCTTATAATGTGGTAATGAGCATGTTGTGATGTGGAGAAGGAAGTTCCTCCAATAAAATGAGAAATGTTGTGTGTTGAGCTTATTGATGTAGAGTTGATGTTTCCTCCTATGATGTTGTGCATTTTATGGATGTGTCGTGATGGTTTGGCTGCTAGTCTTGAGTCGTTATCTCCTTAAAGTGTGTAAGTGTCATTCGAGGACGAATGTTCCTAAGTGGGGGATAATGTATAGACTTGGAAAATGGTAGGTTAAACTAGAGCCTAAGCGTGGGGTTGTCTTAGCTTGGTGGGAGGTTTTGCAAGTTGAGGGAGCTATTGCCCCAAAGACCACGGGCACCACTACGAGCCATGGTGCCCTAGACGGTCCGTCAACTTGGGCGTGAGGCTCACTTAGCCTCAAAGGAAGCAAGGGAACTTTGCCTAGTTGCTGCCCCTTAGTTCACCAGCATCACCACGAATTGTAGTGTTGACCACAAATCGTGGGAGCTTCCGTGGACTTGCCTTGGTGTTGGAGAGATTGGCAAGGAAGGGAGGTACACTGCCTGAAGGACCACGGGCACCACCACAACCCGTGGTGCCCCTCACGACCCATACAAATGGGCGTGGTCCCTGATGGGGCTGCCTCATTTAGGGGTTTTTGGTAATTTCCTATTTAAGTTGTATTGATGTGGAGTCCTTTTAAATAGATATGTATCATGTATATATATAGTTTTAAGTCTTTTAACACCTATTTTACCCCATTAATCAAAGGATCCAAATCCAAACCCCAAAGTTCTTCTCTCTCAATATTTCTCTCTCTAACTCAAGAAAGAAGAAGAAGTGGAAGCTAGGGTTTGGAATCAAGGTTTTCTTCATCAAATTTCTTGGGAAAATAGTAGTAAAAGGTATGGTGATCCTTCATCTAGGGTAGTTTTCACCCTAGAGTCAATTCCAAATAAGTTTTTCAAAGTTTTCAAGTTCATGAAATTTCAAGGGTTTTACTCAATCTCATGGGTTCTTCTATTAAACGATTTTAAAGGTTTGCTAATGTCATATTAAGATTATATTGATGGTTAATTGATGATTTCACTCTTTGAACCCATGATTTCTCTAAATTCCTAAATTTGGCTTATGAAGTGGGTTTTATGATTTTGAATGAATGTTGATAGAATTGTGCTTAGATTGAGTTGTATTATTGTTTTCTATTATTATCTATGCCTATCTATGGTGAATTGAGGAGGATTGAGTAATGGTGATTATGGCTTAGGAGAAGGGTAAGTTGTGACCTAATTCTCATATAGTAGAGTTACTCTTGAATTGTTGATCCACTTGAAAGTTGAAGATGTTTACATTACATTGCATATTGATCCACTTGAAAGGTAGAGGTGTTTACTTACATGTACATTGTGATTATGGCCTTGAAGGCATTATATGAGGAATTGAAGTATTGTCATGATGTTGTGTACATGATTGTATATTGTGAAGGACTTACATGTGATTCAATGATAGAATGTGGAACATGTATTCGATGTATTTTGTGTTAGTATGAAAGGTTCTTACTCTACTTGACACACATGAATGATAATGTTGGATGGAGAAGAGTTTATATAATGTGAATGTTGAATATAAAATTGGTTGGCTCATGTACCCTTTTCTTGTAGTATGAATGTGTCTTGACTTGATGGCTATGAATTGATAGGCTTTATGCATTCTTTTCATAAATGATCGAATGTAGTGAATACTATAGAATCGATAGGCTAGTAGCATTCCTTTCTTAATGAGTAATGTACCATGAATCGATAGGCTAGTGGCATTCTTTTCGTGAGGACCCTAAAGCTATCCTTTAATGTACCATGGATCGATAGACTTATAGCATTCCTTCCTTGGTAATGATGTATCATGGTTCGATAGGCCTATGGTATTCCTCCCTAATACACTAATGTAATGTGAATGAAATAATCTATGGGAATGTAGGCTAAGAACAGAGTGAATATGGTTAGATGGAAACTCTCCCAATGTTAGGCTAGAGTTCCAATGAACAACTTCCTATCCCATAACTATGTGCCCAAATAGGATATTAACCAACGGATTTCATCCAAGCTAAGGATTCATCCGAGCTAATGTTATCGTTCTACCTTAAGCAAGTGGAACACCTCTTTACGGTGTTGGGCTATATCAAACCGGATTTCATGTCTAGCTTGCATGGTTTATGTCGGTTAAATGCTTATTCCCATCATGTGAGATGTGCACTCCAGTTACTTGATAGGTCCTACAAAGTGTAGGTAGTAGTATGGGATGCTATTTATACATTGCACGAGCAGGCTTTAAAGGTGCTATGGTGAGTTCTCTAAGTCTTAACAACTAAATGTGGGAAGGTCATCTAAATGCATGAATGTATCCTAAATGAATTAAATAAATAGTGTTGAGTTATTGTCTAAATGAAATGATGAATGAGTAGCTTATATTGATGAAATGAGTTACTTAGCATGTTGTGTTGAATTGTAAAGGTTCTTATTTATTGTAGCTGTGAGGAACACCTAGGTGTGTATTGAAGAGGTAGTATGGGCTGCCACTTCATGTCTTACTTAGGTGTATCTTAGGGTAACTTTAGATATAGGTCATAAGATGATGAAATGACTTACTTGATGAATGTGCTTATGTCTTGTTGGTTGGTTGTAACTTATGATATGCCTCTTTGATAAATGTTCATGAAGTTTTACGAAAATGGAATAAAGCATGACTTTCAACAAAATACCCCTTTTTAGCATGTTTTTGCATGGTCATCATACTTGGTACATTTTTGTGTACTAACCCATATTCCTACCTTTTTTCTACAAGTGTAGGTTCCGGCAGGTGATTGCATTCTCTAGTGAAGCTTGGGATTAGAGTTTTCTCTTAAGACCTCATTTGGTATGTCCTCATATGTCGAGGACAAAGACTTATTGTTTATAGTTCTTTCTTATTTTGAGACTATTGTTAAGATTTCAATTGTAAAGGGTTGTGACCCTAGCTTGTTAAATTTTGGTTAAGATGGCCATGTGAGACTTTGTCTTCCGTTGTGTCCTTTAAAGGTTGTTTTTAATGATGTTTGAATGTTTGGATTTAAATAAGTTTTAAATTTTGCGCTATTTTCATTATTGAATGCAATGAATGACTATGAGGCTTGTATAAGACCCCTTCGGGGTCGAGTACACCAGTTACGACTAGAGGGTGCTCTCGGGTCGTGACATTTAACCTCTCTCAATTATGTCGGAGCCATGGAATAAGGAGGAATGGAAATGAGATGAGTGCCCGGTTCTAAGTTAATGCAGAAATCTATATCCCTATCTAGAGGCATACTAGGCAAATCGATAGGAAACACTTCCTTAAATTCAGATACTATAGGAATAGACTCAATAGAGGGAGACTCGGCATCAACATCATGAATATGAGCCAAATATGCCAAACACCACTGCCCCACCAGTTTCCTAGCCCGAACGAAAGATGTGCCCTTAGCTGGTTTAGGCTTGTACAACCCCCTCCACTCTAACTTTTCCCTTCCCGGGATCCCTAGAGTTACTGACATAGCATTACAATTAAGCACATCATAATAGGGAGATAACCAAGTCATGCCTCAGATTATATCAAAGTCAGTCATATCCAGAATAACCAAATCAACCCAAGTCTGAAAATCCATAAATAGGATAGGACAAACATGATATGCATGGGTGACTATCATAGACTCTCCAAATGGGGTAGAACTATGGATGGGATCATCAAGCACATTACAAACCACATCAAATCCCAAGGCAAACTAAACTAAAACATATTAATAAGTAGAACGCGGATCAAACATTAGACATTCGGTCACATACAAGAATAGTACTTATGATCATTGCATCAGACGTCTCAACCTCGGTCTTGTTCGGAAAGGCATTAAATTAAGCCCTGTCATCTTGACGGGCAACTTCCTAGCCTGGCTGCACTGCTCCTCTACCTGCATTACCATTTCGCCGGCCTCCACGACCTCGTTAATTCCTTCCTCACCCAACTTATGGATGTCCTCTGCCATTACTACTGCTGCGCGTAGGTACCACTTCTTTAGTCTGCTGCTGCACGGGGTCAGACATGCGCAGATAAGGACAATCTATCCTCATATGTCCAGGCTCTTCATAATTTAACAATTGCGGTCAAAAGACGGCCTATTGCCAGAGGAAGGTGTGTCTCCCTAACTATCTTGAATAGGATTTTGTTGTGGAGTTCCCGAGTAACCACCTGTAGAAGCGAGCATGGTTGACTAAATTGACTGGACTACAAGTGTCGGCCTAGCTGAACCTCTGGAGTAGAAACCATGAAAGGTACATGTTCTCTTGGGCTTCTTAACCAAAGTCGTATCCTGCCCATCACATCGAACTCCTTCCACTTTCTTCACAAAATCTGTCACCTCATTAAAACTTTTACCTGCAGAGGTCAGGTTCACTGACAATACTTGTAATTCGGGGTTCAGTCCCTTGACAAACATCCAATTTAGTTCAAAACCCTCCCCCAACAATATTTAATCAAGATTCCACGTTCTATGGATCAAAAAATAGATTCGAGGAGTAAAAACCTTACCTTTGGTGCTAAAAGAGGAGTAAAAGCTGTCAACAAAAAACCTGGGGTCGTTCCTTAGCTCTCAAGGTTGAAAAGTGCAGAATAAAATATTTTTGGGGTTTATTTCCGACTTTAGTCATGTTTGTCCCGCCACAACGGTCCTCACCTCGCTACAACGGTCTTGCCCTGGCGGGAAAATATTGCCTTAACGGCTTGCACGGAAACAGTGAGCAAATTTATGAGTTTCAAACCCCCATTTCACAACACACCTTCATCCCATGACATTCAGAAAATACCTGTTCACGCTAAGATCAGTTTCGGGAGTTCTACTCACCCGAATTCAATTTCTTAAAGTCGTACGGGTTCCTTAACGTCTTAGCTATCTATTAATGTGATCAAAATCATAATTAGATCTTCCATTTGTTACCAAATTTCCCTAGACCTCACTGACTCCGATTTCATCCAAATCTGGACTAGGTTTGGAAATTTCAAGTTACTACGAAAAAGTTTTCCGGCACAAAATTTTCCTCGTTGCCTTTTCTATTACGATAGGAACAGGTCATTACAATAGTATACCAATTTACCCATCACTCATCCCTGAGTGACAAACAAGAAAAAATGGGCCAAAGTTAGAGTAGAGTAGTACCTGAGTCAACGAACAACAGGGGATACTTGTCTTGCATGTCCTTCTCGATCTCCCAAGTAGCTTCCACAAAAGGACGATGCTTCCATTGTACCTTCACGGACTTAATCTCTTTGGTCCTCAGCTTACGCACATCATGATCAAGAAATGCAACCAGTTTCTCCTCGTATTAGAGCTCCTTGTCTAACAACACTGAGTCCCACTTTATGATGCAATCCCCGTCGCCATGATACTTCTTCAACATGGATACATAAAACACTCGATGAACTCCAGATAAGTTAGGTGGTAAACCCAACCTATACGCCACTGCCCCTACATAGTCAAGAATCTCAAATGGACCAATGTATATAGGACTAAGATTTCCCTTCTTTCCAAATCTCATCACCCCTTTCATTAGTGATACTTTTTAGAAGAACATTCTCACAGTCTAAAATGCAGTGTCTCTTACCTTATCGTCTACATACTTTTTCTGTCTATTTTGGGCTGCTAAAAGCTTATCTTGAATATTTCTCACCTTATCTTAAGCATCCTTTACTAAATCAACCCTTAAAGGTTTTACATCTCCAACCTCGAACTATCCTATGGGTGATCTACATCCCCTCCCATACAGTTCTTTAAGCAATTCCATATCAATTATGGAGTGGTAACTATAATTATAGGAGAACTCACACAACGGTAGGAACTTATCTTATTGTCCCCCAAAGTCAATCACACATGCCTTCAACATGTCTTCTGACACTTGAATAGTCCTTTCTAATTGTCTGTTCATCTGCGGATGGAAAGTCGTACTAAAAGTGAGTTGTGTGCCCAATTCATAATGTAATTTCCCCCAAAACTTAGAGGTAAACAGCATACCACTGTCTGAGATGATAGAAAGGGGAACCCCGTACAACCTCACTATCTCTTTCACATAAACCTTAGCCAATTATTGGGCATTATAATCTATTTTGATCGGCATACAATGGGCTGACTTAGTCAATATGTCAACAACTACCCAAATGGAATCAAACTTCCCCAAAGTCTTGGGAAGACCAACCACAAAATCCATAGCTATCCTTTCCCACTTTTATTCCAGAATTGGCATTTTCTAACGCAAACCTACAAGCCTTTGATGTTCATATTCCACTTGTTGGAAATTTTGACACTTAGTCACAAACTCCGCTATATCTTTCTTCATGCCAGGGCACCAATAAATTCTCTTTAAATCTTGGTACATCTTGGTCACACCCAGATGAATGGAATACCACGAACTATGAGATTTTGCCAATAAATTTTGAATCAAGTCACCCACTCTAGGAACACAAATCCTCCCTTTAAAATTGAGCACACCCCCCCGCATCAAGAGTGGTCTATTGTGCCTTGCAAGGCATTATTTTATTTTTGAGTTCTTTCAAATGCGCATCCTCAAATTATTTGGCCTTGATCTCCTCAATGGATGTGGCCCTTACTTCAACGATAGCTAACACCCCACATTTCTCTGAGATGACCAACTGTATGAACTTAGACTCCAATGTCTTAATTTCCTTAGCCAAAGGCCGCTTGGATACACTCAACTAGCTAGACTACCCATACTCACCGACTTCCAACTTAGTGCATCTACCACCACATTAGTCTTTCCCGAATGATACTGGATGGTCACATCATAATCCTTGAGTAACTCTATCCACCTTCACCGTCTTATATTTAGATCCTTTTGAGTAAACACATGTTGCAAGCTACGATGATTAGTAAATACCTCACACTTGAAACCATATAGGTAATGCCGCCAGATCTTAAGAGAAAACACTACTGCTGCAAACTCTAAATCATGTGTTGGGTAATTCCTCTCATGCACCTTCAACTATCGCGATGCATAAGATATAACATTCTTATACTGCATTAATATAGAGCTCAAACCCGAATGGGAAGCATCACAGTTAAAAATAAAATCCTTACCTTCCACGGTAGTGCTAGAATAGGTGTTGTGGTCAATAGGGTCTTGATCTTTTGAAAGCTCTCGTCACACTTTTCAGTCCATTCAATGGGTACCTCCATCTAGGTTAGTCTAGTCAGATGTGTGGCAATGGAAGTGTCACGACCCAAGCCTAGGGCCTAGACGTGACATGGCGAATGAAGAACCCAAAGGAACCCCATACATAGATAGGACGGGGGCCATGACATACTACCGGCTCCCCTCAAAGTCAAAATACAATTGCAAGCTAAAGTCTCAAAACATTGGAGTAGGAAACATAACATAGCCCTCGAATCATTGAGGACTCACCAACAAACTCGGATAAGCACCGTACTAGCCACATGAATGGAGAGAAAGATCAAGAGTAGCTCCGGTCCCTACATGGTGACATCATGTAGGCAAAATATGCGTTAGTACTTGGAATGTACTAAGTATGCGGGGTGCAACACAACAATAGACAAGGACACAATCGAAATACAAGAAATAGTTTCATAGGCATTATGAATAACAATATGAGGATGCATGATCAAAGTGAAGTCAAAACATGTTTAAGTAAATCTATACTAATAGTAGATATCATATGTGTATGCATGATCCAACCAATCTATAACCCCAACTTAGGATGGGGGATGCCGTTCACACCCGGACACCCTGGTGGCAAGGTATAAACCCCTCACATGGTTGATGTTGGTCACACCCCAAGCATCCTAGGTGGTGAGATATAAACCTCTCACATGGTTGATGTTGGTCACACCCCAAGCATCCTAGGTGGTGAGATATAAACCTCTCACATGGTTGTCCGGTTCTTTTCCCCCGGACCGGGCATGGTCATGCAACACTTTATATAGGAAATTCCCATTAGGCTCTAATGCAATCTCACGTATGGAATGAACATATACACAAGCTTAGTTTGTCATCAACACATCTCTGGATTGCCATACATCTCATAACTCAAGCTTTAAAGCATCGATTCATCAATTCTCCATAGTTGGACATTTTGTCAAACACCTTGAAGGCATGTAATGGAATCAAAGAGCATGGAAAATAGGGTAGTAATTATGCAGCCAAACCAGTGAACAACCTACAACAACACCTTTTAACACCCACAATACCACATGAAAATCTCCACATCCATTCCAAATTTAGATTCAAGTTCTAGAGTCACAACATGCTCAAAACAATCACTTTTCATGTTTAAAATTCAATGTGCAGGAAATTATTACAAAGAACAAGACTAATTTATGAATCTTAACTTAAACCATGAATTAGTGAGTAGAATAGAGTCTAGGCACTATGGGTGGAAGGACCCATGAGTTCAACACCACATACCTTGAGTTCTTATGAAGGTCTTGAGAGTGTCTTCAATGGAAGCTTGGAACTTGGAGCAAGAGTCTCTTCAATCTTGAGGAAGGTTTTGGATTAGGGTTCTTGAGAGAACTTGAGAGAAAATGTGTCTAAGTATGGGAGAGGTGTTTTGGGAAATGTTTTAGAGATGGGAATTGAACTAATGGTATATAGGAAATAACATATGCCCTTTGGAAAAATGGTCCAACACTTAGAAAAAAAAATGAGGCGGGTGAACAGTAAAAACGCTCACTGGAAATTGCATTTCCTGCCGGACAGATTTTACGAAAATGGGCATAACTTCTTCGTCCGAACTCCGAATGAGGTGAAACGAAGTGCGTTAGGTAGCTAACTCAAAGGGCTTTCCATGGATATGTTATGGGCCACCCAATTATTTGTGTGCTAGGAGATATGACCCTCCAAAGTAGACCCTCGAAAAAGGCTTCACTTGGAAATTTCGGATTTTGATACGGTTGCTCTAAAATTTGGGTTAGACCCATTTCCCACTCAATTTGACCCCCTAAACAAGAATATGAAGTCGGATTTTCGAAAAACGAAACGGATTTTTTTTGATATAGCTAAACAAGTTTCCGGTAACTTCCGAAGCACATTTTTAAGAACCTTTTGGGTCATTTCAATATCTCCCCCTTGGGAACATTCGTCCCCGAATGTGGAAGAGACGTACAAGGCAAGACTTAGTAAGAACATATCAGCCCCAACATGAATGCAAAAATTTTATTTAAACATCACTTCAAGATTTCAAAACTTAGTGTAAAGCATCCATAACTCATCAATTTAAACATATATGCACATTAATGATTCAGGGGCTGAAATGTAAGACTCAATGGAGTACAAAGGACTTGATTTAATACCTTAGGCTTGAGTGGAGTTGAATAGATAAGGATAACGTCTTTGCATGTCCGCTTCGGCCTCCCAAGTAGCACTCTCCACTTGTTGATTTCTCCAAAGCACCTTAACGGACGCCACTTCTTTGTTCCTCAACCTTTTAACTTGTCTATCTAAGATCTGAACCGGGACTTCTTCATACGTCAAATTATCTTCTACAACACCCACAACCTCAAGAGGTACAATAGCGTTAGGATCACCAACACATTTCCTCAACATCGATACATGGAATACCGGATGAACTAATTCCATCTCCTTGGGCAACCCCAACTCATAGGCTACTTTACCAACCCTTCTTATTATCTCATAAGGACCGACATACCTAGGACTTAATTTCCCCTTCTTACCAAAACGAACCACACCTTTCATTGGAGAAACTTTCAAATAAACCCAATCACCCACTTTGAATTCAAGATCCCGTCTCCTCACATCGGCATAAGACTTTTGACGACTTTGGGCTGTTTTCAACCTCTCCCTAATCATCCTTACCTTCTCAAGAGCATCCATGACCAGATCCGGACCCAACAAGGCCACCTCTCCAACTTCAAACCACCCAACCGGTGACCTACACCGTCTACCATAAAGTGCCTCAAAAGGAGCCATACCGATACTAGAATGATAACTATTGTTGTATGCAAATTCAATCAAAGGAAGATGATCATCCCAACTACCTTTCAACTCCAATACACAAGCTCTAAGCATATCCTCCAAGGTTTGAATTGTTCTTTCGGCTTGGCCATCCGTTTGAGGGTGGAAGGCCGTGCTAAGCTTTACCTTTGTACCAAGACCCCTTTGGAATGACTTCCAAAAGTGAGAAGTGAATTGGGCACCACGATCCGAGATGATAGACAAAGGAATCCCATGCAACCTTACCAATTCATGAATGTACAACTTGGCATACTCTTCAGCCCCGTAAGTAGTTTTAACCGGTAGGAAATGAGCCGACTTTGTCATCCGATCAACCACCACCCAAACCGAATCAAAGCCTCTTCTAGCCTTGGGTAAGCCCACTACAAAATCCATGTTGATTTCTTCCCACTTCCAAGTAGGTATCTCAATGTCTTGAGTTAGGCCACCCGGCCTTTGATGTTCGGCCTTGACTTGTTGACAACTATGGCAACCCGAAACAAATTTTGCAATGTCCTTCTTCATACCGCCCCACCAATACACATCCCTCAAGTCTCTATACATCTTTGTTGACCCCGGATGAATAGAATAAAAAGAATTATGAGCCTCATCAAGGATTCTTTCCCTCACACCATCCACACAAGGAACACATAATCTACCTTGGTACCTAAGGGCACCATCTCCCCCTTGGGAGAAAACCTCCACCTTACCACTACTCACCGAAGCCTTTAATTCTACCAAAGAAGGATCAAGATCTTGCTTGACTATCACCTCATCAACCAAGGAAGACCTTGAACCATCAACAACAACTACTCCTCCACTATCCACCCCTTCTAACCTAACTCCCAATTTGGCCAACCGATGGACCTCCTTAGCCAACTCTTTACTACCTTCCTCCACATGAGCCAAGCTACCCATGGACACTCTACTCAATGCATCCGCCACCACATTAGCTTTCCCCGGATGATAGTGAACACTCATATCATAATCCTTAAGGAATTCTAACCACCTCCTTTGTCTCAAGTTAAGATCTTTTTGCGTGAACACATATTGGAGATTCTTATGGTCGGTGAAGATATCAACATGCACCCCATACAAATAATGACGCCAAATCTTTAAAGCAAAAACCACGGCGGCCAATTCAAGATCATGGGTTGGGTAATTTTTTTCATGAACCTTAAGTTGCCTAGAAGCATAGGCTATAACCTTACCACTTTGCATCAACACACAACCCAAACCAATACGGGAAGCATCACAATAAACAACAAAACCTTCTAACCCATCCGGAAGTGACAAAATAGGAGCGGACACAAGCCTTTCTTTCAAAGTTTGGAAGCTTTCCTCACACTCATCCGACCACACAAATTTAGCCTTCTTTTGAGTCAACTTAGTCATAGGAGAAGCAAGAGAAGAAAACCCTTCCACAAATCTCCTATAATAACCCGCTAAACCCAAGAAACTCCTTATATCCGACGGGGTCAAAGGTCTAGGCCAATTCCTAATAACATCGGTCTTCTTAGGATCCACCTTAATACCATCCCCCGACACCACATGGCCTAGGAAAGCAACTTCCTTCAACCAAAACTCACACTTTTCATATTTAGCGTACAACTTCTCTTCCCTCAATCTTTGGAGTACAACCCTCAAGTGACCCTTGTGCTCTTCCTCACCCCGAGAATAGATCAAGATGTCATCTATAAACACCACCACAAAAGAATCAAGGTAGGGTTTGAAAACCCTATTCATCAAATCCATAAAGAGAGCCGGAGCATTAGTCAACCCGAAAGACATCACCACAAACTCATAGTGCCCATACCTAGTACGAAAGGCCGTCTTGAGAATATCACACTCCCTCACCTTCACTTGATGATACCCTGACCGAAGATCAATCTTAGAGAAGTGACTAGCCCCATGCAATTGGTCAAATAAATCGTCAATCCTTGGAAGAGGATACCTATTCTTGACGGTGACCCTATTAAGTTGTCGATAATCAATACACATTCTAAGAGACCCATCTTTCTTCTTCACAAACAAAACCGGAGCACCCCAGGGAGAATGACTAGGTCTAATAAACCCCTTCTCTAACAAATCTTTTAATTGCTCTTTCAACTCTTTCAACTCCGCCGGGGCCATACGGTAAGGGGGGATAGAAATAGGTTGAGTATCGGGAAGGAGGTCTATACCAAGATCTATCTCCCTTTCGGGAGGGACACCGGGAAGGTCTTCTGGGAAGACATCTAGAAACTCATTAACAACCGGAATAGACTCAATAGGAGGGACTTTAGACTCCACATCATTGACTCTCACAATATGGTACAAGCACCCTTTGGAAATCAACCTATGGGCTTTAATGCAAGAAATGAATTTCCCCTTCACCACAACATCCCGGCTCTCCCACTCAAGGACGGGTTCATTAGGAAATCGGAACTTGACTTTACGAGTCCTACAATCAATAGAAGCATAATATGCATGCAACCAATCCATCCCAAGAATAACATCAAAATCCACCATGTTCAACTCAACAAGATCACAAGGCAACAACTTATTTAATATGCAAACCGGACAATTTCTATACACTTTTCTAGCAACAATAGAGACACCAATGGGAGTGGATACTTCATATGACTCATGCAACAATTCCGACTCGACATGAAATTTTCTAGCAACTAAGGGGGTAACAAAGGAAAGGGTGGCACCCGGATCAATCAAAGTATAAACATCAAGATCAAAGATTTGCAACATACCGGTCACCACATCCGGAGTCTCATTAACACCTTGTCTACCATGCAAAGCATAAAATCGATTGTCCCTTGGGGCACCACTTTGAGAAGCACCTCTACCCAAAGGAGTAGTGTTAGCACTTCGGACCTTGTTGCGGATCTTGGGACATTCAAACCTCTTATGACCCACTTCTCCACATTCAAAGCAAGCACCCAAACCCCTTCATGCAAGAACCACCATGCTTCCTCCCACACTTAGGGCATACATCCATAGAACCCACTTCACCTCCCCCTTGAGGTCTAGGAACATTGATAGCAAATCCCCGGTTGACATGAGGGTTTCCTCGGCCTTGATGAAATCTAGCACCCTTAGGGAACCTATTCTCCAATCGGGCCCTCTTGGCCTCGTGCCCCCTTCTCTTCCTCAATTTCTCCTCCTCCATTTGCTCGGCATAAGTCATCAATCGAGACAGATCCATGTCTCCAATGAGCATAGTGGACCGACACTCCTCACAAACCAAGTCGGATACACCCATCACAAATTTGTTCATCCTCGACCTAGAGTCGGCCACCAAGTGAGGTGCATACTTGGAGAGTTGGACAAATTTGAGGGCATATTCCCTCACACTCATAGCTCCTTACTTCAAGTTCATGAACTCCACCGACTTTGCCTCCCTAAGCTCAAGAGGGAAGAACCTATTAAGGAAAGCAAGTTTAATCTCCTCCCACAGCACCACATAGCCATTACCTTTCTCACCCTTCCATTGATCAAACCAAATTTGAGCAACCACCTTGAGTTGGTAGGCCGCCAATTCCGCCTTCTCACAAGCACCAACATCCATAATGGTCAAGATTTTGCATACCTCATCGATGAACTCTTACGGGTCCTCATCCACCTTTGAACCATGGAAGACCAGAGGGTTCATCCTCATGAAATCTCTCACCCTGTCCCCCGGGGTGGTAGTTCAAGGATCTTGGGCTCCTTGTTGCACTTGGTTAGCTACCACTTGTACAAGCATGGTGAGTGCATCACGGAGCTCACCATTGGTGGGTGGCTCTTTCGGTGATCGGGCCCGCCTTCCCCTCATGTTTGGCATGATGATCTAGCAATCCAAAAAACAAGCGTTAGGGAGGAATCACCTTATCGCACTCTAAGCACGACATAGAACATGAAGAAGAGAAACCTTTCCTAAATCATTTTTTAGCCTCCCATTCATAGTCGTGGCACGCTTCACAACGATGATTAGGACTCTACTCAACGCGGTGTGTTGGACTCCGAGGATTTAACAACCTAGTGCTCTGATACCAAGCTTGTCACGACCCAAGCCTAGGGCCTAGACGTGACATGGCGAATGAGGAACCCGAAGGAACCCCAAACAAGCCTCTCAAACTTGTCATCACACTTCATCGGTCGCGGAAGTACATTCAACATTAATTAACGGGAAATAGGGACTAAGGGCAAACCATTTCAAAATAATATCATAGAACAAGAGTCAAGCTCATTTACAAAATACTTGTCCAACGCACACCTCTACATACATAGATAGGACGGGGGCCATGACATACTACCGGCTCCCCTCATAGTCAAAATACAATTGCAAGCTAAAGTCTCAAAACATAGGAGTAGGAAACATAACATAGCCCTCGAATCATTGAGGACTCACCAACAAACTCGGATAAGCACCGTACTAGCCACGTGAATGGAGAGAAGGATCAAGAGTAGCTCCGGTCCCTACATGGTGACATCATGTAGGCAAAATATGCGTTAGTACTTGGAATGTACTAAGTATGCGGGGTGCAACACAACAATAGACAAGGACACAATCGAAATACAAGAAATAGTTTCATAGGCATTATGAATAACAATATGAGGATGCATGATCAAAGTGAAGTCAAAACATGTTTAAGTAAATCTATACTAATAGTAGATATCATATGTGTATGCATGATCCAACCAATCTATAACCCCAACTTAGGATGGGGGATGCCGTTCACACCCGGACACCCTGGTGGCAAGGTATAAACCCCTCACATGGTTGATGTTGGTCACACCCCAAGCATCCTAGGTGGTGAGATATAAACCTCTCACATGGTTGATGTTGGTCACACCCCAAGCATCCTAGGTGGTGAGATATAAACCTCTCACATGGTTGATGTTGGTCACACCCCAAGCATCCTAGGTGGTGAGATATAAACCTCTCACATGGTTGTCCGGTTCTTTTCCCCCGGACCGGGCATGGTCATGCAACACTTTATATAGGAAATTCCCATTAGGCTCTAATGCAATCTCACGTATGGAATGAACATATACACAAGCTTAGTTTGTCATCAACACATCTCTGGATTGCCATACATCTCATAACTCAAGCTTTAAAGCATCGATTCATCAATTCTCCATAGTTGGACATTTTGTCAAACACCTTGAAGGCATGTAATGGAATCAAAGAGCATGGAAAATAGGGTAGTAATTATGCAGCCAAACCAGTGAACAACCTACAACAACACCTTTTAACACCCACAATACCACATGAAAATCTCCACATCCATTCCAAATTTAGATTCAAGTTCTAGAGTCACAACATGCTCAAAACAATCACTTTTCATGTTTAAAATTCAATGTGCAGGAAATTATTACAAAGAACAAGACTAATTTATGAATCTTAACTTAAACCATGAATTAGTGAGTAGAATAGAGTCTAGGCACTATGGGTGGAAGGACCCATGAGTTCAACACCACATACCTTGAGTTCTTATGAAGGTCTTGAGAGTGTCTTCAATGGAAGCTTGGAACTTGGAGCAAGAGTCTCTTCAATCTTGAGGAAGGTTTTGGATTAGGGTTCTTGAGAGAACTTGAGAGAAAATGTGTCTAAGTATGGGAGAGGTGTTTTGGGAAATGTTTTAGAGATGGGAATTGAACTAATGGTATATAGGAAATAACATATGCCCTTTGGAAAAATGGTCCAACACTTAGAAAAAAAAATGAGGCGGGTGAACAGTAAAAACGCTCACTGGAAATTGCATTTCCTGCCGGACAGATTTTACGAAAATGGGCATAACTTCTTTGTCCAAACTGCGAAAGAGGTGAAATTAAGTGCGCTAGGTATCTAACTCAAAGGGATTTCCATGGATATGTTATGGGCCACCCAATTATTTGTGTGCTAGGAGATATGACCCTCCAAAGTAGACCCTCGAAAAAGGCTTCACTTGGAAATTTTGGATTTTGATGCGGTTGCTCTAAAATTTGGGTTAGACCCATTTCCCACTCAATTTGACCCCCTAAATAAGAATATGAAGTCGTTTTTTCAAAAAATGAAACGGATTTTTTTAATATAGCTAAACAAGTTTCCGGTAACTTCCGAAGCACATTTTTAAGAATCCTTTTGGGTCATTTCAGGAAGCAAAGTTCATTATAAGTCGACGATAGTAGCTAGCGAGCCCCACAAAACTCCAAACTTTAGTCACAGAGTTAAGGTGAACCCAATTCTTAACCGTTTCAATATTTTGGGGATCTACCATTACCAATTGTTATCAAACTACATGCCCCAAAAAGGCAACTGAAGTCAGCCAAAATTCACAATTAGAAAATTTCGCATACAACTTTTGTTTCCCAAGAACACCTTGAATATTACGAAGATGGTCGGCATGCTCTTCCTCACTTTTCGAATAAACCAAAATATCATCAATAAAGACTGACAAATGAATCAAGAAATGGTTTAAACACACCATTCATCAAACTCACAAAAGTTGCAGGCGCATTAGTCAATCCAAATGAGATAACTAGAAACTCGTAGTGCCGATAGCGGGTTCTAAACGCTGTCTTGGGTACATCCTCAGGCCTAATCTTTAACTGATGGTAACCAGACCTTAGATCAATCTTAGAGAAAACTGATACACCTTGCAACTGGTCAAAAAGATCATCTATTCGAGGCAATGGGTACTTGTTTCGAATTGTGATCCTATTCAATTGTCGGTAATCTATACACATCCTCATACTACCATTTTTTTCTTAACAAACAGGATAGGAGCACCCCACAGAGAAACACTAGGACGGATAAAACCATTATCAACAAGTTCTTGGATTTGAACCTTAAGCTCTCTCAATTTTACCGGAGCCATGCGATATGGAGGGATAGAAATGGAGGTGGAACAAGGTTCCAAATCAATGCAGAAATCTATATATCTATCTGGATGCCTACCAGGAAAATCCGTAGGAAACACTTCTCTAAATTCTGACACCATAGCAATAGACTAAATAGAAGGAGACTCAACCTTAACATCCTGAACATGAGCCAAATAAGTCAAACAACGCTGCCTACCAGTTTCCTAGCCCGAATGGAAGATATAATCTTAGCTTGCTTAGGCTTGTACAACCCTTCTCACTCTAATTTTTCCCTTCCCGAAATTTCTAAAGTCACACACTTAGTGTTACAATTTAACACAGCATAATAGGGGAACAACTAAGTCTTGCCTAAGAATATATCAAAGTCAGTCATATCCAAAATAACCAAATCAGCCCAATTATGAAATCCCATAACCAAGATAGGACAGGCAAGATAAACATGGGTGACTATGACAGACTCTCCAACGGGGGTAGAAACATGGATGTGGGCATCAAGTATATCACAAATCATATCAAATCCCAAGGCAAACTAAACGGACACATAAGAATAAGTAGAACCCAGATCAAATAACACATTAGTCATCCGATCATAGACGAGAATAGTACATGTGATTACTGCGTCAGACGCCTTCGCCTCGGTCTTACCTAGTAAAGCATAACACTGAGCCATGTCATCATGACGGGCGACTTCCCTGCCTAGCCGCACTGTACCTCTGCCTTCGTTACCATTTCCCTTACCTTCATAGCCTCGCTGATTTCCTCCCCGCCTACCTTATGCACGTCCTCGACCATTATTACCATTTCCCGCGGGTACCACTGCTCTAGACTGTTGTTGCACAAAATCCATCATGCGTTGGTGGGGATAATCTCTCCTCATATGCCCAGGTTGTCCACAATTATAACAAGTGCGATCAAAAGATGTCCTGATGGCCCGCCAAAGGTGAGGCTCCCTGGCTTTCCTGAATTAAATTTTGAGGTAGTGTTCTTGAGTAATTACCTATAGAGGCGGGCATAAAGGACTAAATTAGCTGGCTGCAAGTGTCGGCCTCCTTGAACCTCTAGAGTAAGAACCCTGAAAGTTACCTAAATTATTTGCTTTCTTAGACAATGCCTTAGTCGAACCGTCTCACCTCATATGCTCCACTTTCTTCACAAAATATGTTACCTCATTGAAACCTTTTCCTGTAGAGGTCATATGAACACACAATACCTGTAACTCAGAATTTAGTCCCTTAACAAATAGGCAGATCCTCTCTTCCTGAGTAGTCACCAATTGTGTAGCATATCTCGACAAAGCATGGAAGTTGGCCTCATAAGCAGCCACAGACATACCAATTTGCTCCAAAGCCATGAACTTATCCTTCTTACGATCTCTCAAAATCTGGGGCACATACTTTTCCAAGAACGGAGCATGAAATTGGGTCCAAGTGAGTGGGGGTAAAGCAGAAGATCTTCATTCCACATAAGCTCTCCACCACTGCTTAACCTCGCCCTGAAGTTGGAAGTTCACAAACTCTACTCCATGCTAATGGACAATTCACAACTTATGAAGCCTCTCATAACAATCTAGGATGAACTCATAAGCATCCTCACTCTCAGAGCCATGGAACACGGGCGGTTTCAATTTAAAAAACTTAGTCAACATCTCATGTTCATTACCAGTCATAACAAGACTCAACAAAGGATGGAAGAAAGCATCAGCACCTACAGTTCCACCTACCTTGGGGATAGTGATAGCAATAGTGGGATTGGTGGGAGCTTGAGTTGCTTGAACAGATAGAAGCAGTCCAGGACCAACCAATCCTTTCAGGAACGACATAATTTGTTGAGCTAACATTGGGTCTAATGGAGGAATACATGTAGTCTCAGCCTACACCTCTTCCTCTTGTCCAACAGTCTTCTCATTCTCAACCTCTACATTCTCCTCTGCCTCTTCATGATGTACAAGAGGAGCCTCATTTGTGGGAGCATTTTTAACTGGTGCTCCATCCCTAGTAGGCGTTACCCTTCCTCGGCCTCTACCCCTAACTCTTTCTTTACCACTGCCTCGACCGTGACCTCTTGTTGCAGATTGCTCAGCTGGCGCATTGACGGGAGCTACAGGCCTGACGCCGTTGAACATAGTGCTAACCATATGCGGACAGAAAAGTGAAGGAGATTAGATACCAATTTGAATCGCCAGATACCAATTGGAATCAAGTTATAGCACGAAAGAGACAAGAGAAAACATAGAGATTTCCTAAAGTCCTATAGCCTTTCGAAGAAAAGTATAGACGTCTCCATACCGTTCTGCAAGACTCTACTAGACTCGTTTTGGTACATCGATATCAACGAACCTAGGGCTCTGATACCAACTTTGTCACGACCCAGACCATCGTGATTGGCACTCTTACTAACCCTCTGGTGGGAGAACCATCAGTACAACCCAACTAACCAAATTAACAAAGACTAAAGTATTTAAAGTTACGCAAGCAGGTTTAAATGCCTAAAAAAATTAGGGAGTTCCCATAAGCACCAAAGTTCAAACAATAATAAACAATTAATGTGGAAGAACAGCCCCTAGAACCTGAAATTCATTGTACCAAACCTCTACTAACGACAAGTCTATGAACAAGGGGTACAACCCCAAAACCAAACAAACACCTTTAACAAATAGTCTGTGTCTGAAAAGAGTGGACTTAAACAAGAAAGATCCATGGTAGCCTCAAAGAACTGACTCACCCTTGAATCCGATCACGCTTAAAAGTCACCTAACTGAGGTCTGTCAGTAGTCGCCTGAAGATGCCTTGTACTCAACAAAGAAAGAGCAAGTGCAGTATCAGTATACAACCACAGTGTATTGGTAGGATCACGCGGCTATCCCAGTAAGCACAAAATATATATCAGAATCACAACAATGTAAACTTGACATGTATAGAATATATATACATATTGGTTATCATTTTAGAGCAACATACACATTTGTTATCATTTTAGAGAAACATACGATCTTCCAATATCAATCATCATTAGATATGAATGTAAAAATTACAAGTAGACACATAGCACAATTAAATGGTCTTCTCACGGAACCCAATTCAATGGTCCTCTTATGGAACCTATACCCAAACTATTAGTGTACTGGAACATAGTATTGGATCTCAATATATGTGTCGATATGTGGCACCCGATCCAAGTTAGTATGCTGGAATGTGAAACCCAATCCGATATATGCGCCAGAACGTGGCACCCGATCCAAGTTAGTATGTCAGAACGTGACACCTGGTCCAATCATCATACCACAATCACAATCACAATGTACATTTTCATAATCATACAGTCAAGTGTTGATTCATGGCATACGGTCATTCATTCATACTCATTTACATTAGGTTTGATCAATAGGCTTCATTCACATACATACATTCATTAAAATGAAGTAATTACTACCATACATCATTCAAAACATGAAATCACAACCATCACCTACCTCGAATCTAGGGTTGAATTCCCTAAGGCACTTGAATCTTCCCTTTCTGGATTCTTTTCGCTTGTTATAGGTCTACAAACAATTAATATATGCAAGGATCAATAATCAAAGGTTATCCGAATTATAACAAACACAATAACTCAAGACCAAACCTGTGATCCTAAGGTGCAGCTAAGGTTTTTTCCCACCATCCAATTCAGTTCAAACACCTCCCCCAACAATATATAATCAAGATTCCACGTTCTACAAATCGAAAAATGGATTCGGGGAGTAAAAACCTTACCTTTGGTGCTAGAAAAGGTGGACAAGTTGTCAAGAAAACACTTGGGGTCGTCCTTTTACTCTCAAGGTCAGAAAATGCAAAATAAAACATTTTTAGGGTTTATTTCTGACCTAAGTTGAATCTATCCCGCCACAGCGATCCTCACCTCGCTACAACGGCCCCACCTTGGCGGGAAAATCTCGCCTTAGCAGCTTGCATGGAAACAGTGAGCAAATTTAAGAGTTTCAAACCCCCATTTCACAACACACCTTCATCCCATGACACTTAGAAAATACATGTTCACACTAAGATCAGTTTCAGGAGTTCTACTCACCCGAATTCAATTATGTAAAGTCGTATGGGTTCCTTAACATCTTAGCTATCTATTCATGTGATCGAAATCATAATTAAATCACCCGTTTGTTACCTTATTTTCCTAGAACTCACTGACTCTAATTTTGTCAAAATCTAGAAAAGGTTGGGAAATTTTAAGTTACTACAAAAAAAATTCCAGCCCAAAATTTTTCTCTATTGCTTTTCTATAGTGATGAGAACAGGTCGTTACACTCAATGGAAGACTTACTCAATATAAGAAGAACACAAAAGTAACTTTACTCAACCGTCTCAAAAGGTAACTCAGAATATTTTAGAATTAAAACATTCACTAGCCAAAGAGGCAACTCAAGTTCGGAACATTAACAACTGAAAACGAAAAGAGTCATGAACTACTGTTTATCTATCTATGAAGTCTCTAGTACTATGAGGGATATCGGGATAAAAACCCCGATCTTCCTAAGAAAACTCAAATAGATGAAAATAATTAAGGGATCCTCCGGAAGCAAAGAGGCTCACCAAGAAAATCTAGAACTCGACTGGATCAACGAAGTGCCGGTTGATGATCCTGGTTACCTGTTTCTGCATCATGAAAAATGCAGGCCAAATATCATCAGTACATGGAATTTACGAGCATGTAAGGGGAATACTGAACATAACCTGCAAGCTTGAACTTGGAAAGAAGGAAACATACTCACCTCAATTCGAGTCAACTTAACCTCAACTCATGGATACTCAACTCAATGCATTATTAAAAACCAATAAAAGTGTAGCTTATTTAAAGCATTTTAAAAAGTAGATAACAAATCAATGTATTTGAAAATACATTAGGAACTCAGTTTGTATGTAAAGATACAAAATAACTCTATTTAGGAGATTCTCTAACGGACAATCATCATTATGAGCTATGTGACTCTACATCATCTCGTCCACGCTGTCAGAACTATCTTATACCCTGTCGGGGTATAGAACTCCTCAACTAAGTGGATCCACTAAGCTATGCTTAAAAAGAAATAAGGAATAATCTAAAAAGTATGACCCTTTCTACCCACGTTGGCAACATGGTTTATGAGGACTTTCAGTTATCTGAACTCGTCCCCATATCAGTGCTTAATACTACTCCCAAAATATAACTTAGATCATATGTTTAAATAAATTTCCTCATCTTCAACTTTGAGATTATTATTCAAAAGATTTCTCTGAAAAGAAACAGTACTTAAAAATCCTCATGAAATCCTTTGGAAATCGGTGTTTCCCCTCATTTTAAATGTAAAAATATTTACTCTTGGGGATACTTAGTTCCAATATATTCATTTTAAAAAAATGAAACTCAATTTTACTCATCCTCATATTCAAGTACTCAAGTCTTAAAACAAGTTTTATAACATTGTAAAAGACTTCTCAAAATGACTCGAAAGAACTCCCTTGAACTTTACTCTTAACTCTATCGTGAATTTGAAATGTGAATTCAAGAATTATGCTTTGGAGTGTAGGATCTTTCAATGATTTAGGAGGGTTAAGATAGTTGATCATAAGAACGAGTGAAGACCCAATTTAAAGAACGCAGGTGCGACGCGGAGATGGAATTAATTTTTTTGTCGTGAAATAATTTTTAAGGTAGAAGACTTTGTATCCTCTCTGTGACGCAAAGAGGGGGTAGTTATCTGGGGACAGAAATTGTAAAAGACTATCTTGAATTTGAAATGTGAATTCAAGAATTATTCTTTGGAATGTAAGACCTCTAAATGATTTAGGAGGGTTAAGATAGTTGATCATAAGAACGAGTGAAGACCCAATTTGAAGAAAATTGGTGCGATGCGGAGATGGAGTTAAATTTTTTGTCATGAAATAATTTTTTAGGCAAAAAACTTTGTATCCTCTCCACGACGCAGAGAGGGCGGTAGTTATTTGGAGACTGAAATTCTAAGAGCCTCTGCGACGCGGACCTGGATGCAATTATTTGTCTAAACTTTTCTTCTCCTTCCCATTCTTGATTCAACTCATACCCACTGCAAATTTAATGTCAAGATACCCCAAACGGACATATCTCCCTCATCCAAACTCAAAACTTAGAAACCTCAGTGGCGTTGAAAAAAGGATTCCAAGAACTTTCATTTGGTATCTTATGGGCCATCTAACTCGTCCTGTACTAAAAGTTATGGTGGTTTAAAGTTGACCCAAAAAGTCACAACTTAAGCATAACTTGAAAAATTCTCAATTTAGCTATTTCCAATTTAGTGCTTTCTAAACTTAAATCTTTCTAAGGCGGGATGTTACTATTTCATAATGTATCATATCATATTCAAATATCTGGTGGTTAGATAAACAAGACACAAATTTCATTGTATCGTTTTGAAAATTTATAATGAAATATAAAGTGTTGAAGAATATTCGAAAGCAGTTTATATATTTTCAATTGCTTTAAGATTTTGGCTTTTATGTACTGTTACTATATTCTTTCACTTGTCATAAGTTACGAGTATATTTTACAAGTTTACAAATGTTCTAGAACACACACAAATAACATTAAATTTTATATTGAAGTGCTTAAATTATATTGTACATGAGTATGAGTTAGATAATAAATATTTTCATATTGGCAAAGCTAAAAGTGGAAGGTCTTTTATTAAACATTGCTATATTAGGAAATATACATAATTGAACAAGGGAAAATTTAGAAAATATATAAATACAATAAAAATATTTACCTCAAAAATTATAATCTAAATATTAATTTACTAAAATATATGTCACAAAAGAATGACACAATAAAAACTTCTTCAATACTTCAATAACATAAATCTAATTAGGAAAATATGTAATTTGTAATTACTATTTTTATGGATTGACAATGATACAATTAAACTTAAAAAGAAATTTAATGAATATTATGATTTTGGTTCAAATCCAACCTAATAAGGAATCATCATAAATATTTTTACTTTTTTGTTATTTGAGTTCATTTTTATCAAATAATATGATGATTTTCTTCCTTTAAATACTTGGTTAGAACAGAAACCCAACATCACATTTTTCTGGTATTCTTAATGCAGAAATTTAACCATGAGAAGACGTAATGGCCGTTGAAGAATTGTAATTGTGAGGATGCAAAATTCGAGAAATAAACAAGTAACATTCTCAAAATGACGTATTGGCCAATTTAAAAAGGAAAATGAGCTATGTACTTTATGTGGTGCTTATGTTGTTGTTGTGATTTTTCTTCTAGTAACAGTATATTCATGTGGACTTCCTTCAGTCGATTTTATTGTGGATAAGTTTCTTGGAGAGAATCCTCAACCCGACTCTGATGCTCCCAACCCCCACCGTTGTAGCTCATCAAAATATCAATGTTGATGAGATCAATAATGAACTAAACAAGTTGGAGAATTCATTCGAAAGACAAAAAAAACATGGAGAAGCTCTCCAAGCGTTAAGGAACGAACTTCCATATGAACAACTCAGCTTTTCTGACCATAAAAAGTTGAGTGAGCTCTTGGGAGCTACAGATGAAGAAGTTGGAAGAGTAGCGGGCCAACTTATGGACTCTACTATTGAATTTCCATATCAAATTATAGGAAGTTCCTTTCCTCCTTTAAGAGTTGAGGAAAACCATTCATCCAATTTCGATAAAGCGCCATCTGGATCCCATGAATAGACTTTTTTTAGGTTTATTTAAAATTTAGTTACTTGATTGTATACTAATGGAGTTAAGTTTGTCATATCTATGATTATGTTTGTTATATTTATGATTTCAATTTTTACCTTTGAATATGTTTATCATGGAATGGGATGGACTTTTATTTAGTACTTCCTTCATTTTAATTTCTTTGTCTTACCTTTTTAGGTCAGTTTTAAAAAAAATGTCTTTGTTTCCTTTTTGGCCGCTCTTAGTTTATACTTTTCATATGTCATGTTTAAAACCACAAGAATAAAGAGCATTTTGTTACATTTCACATATCATTAATTTATGGCCACGAGATTTAAAAGTTATTTTTTATTTTCTCAATTTTCATGCCAAGTCAAAATCAGATAGATAAATTGAAATGAAAAGAATAAACAGTAATTTGTCATTTGAAATTGGTGTTTAAGGTTGAAAGAAAAAGTAGTAAGAGAATATTGAATACGAAAACGAAACTCATGTGAGATAGCTTGAAGTGCAACATATCTTATTTTAAAAAAATAAAATTCTTATAAATAAGGAGTTTATGTTATTTTAAATAAATTAACATAAATAAAATCTGTATTTGATAATACATTTTTTCAGTTGGATATGATGTGTATTTTAATCAAAGTAAAAACACTAAAGGGAGAAGGACAAAGCATAAGAGGAGAAGTAATTGTTACAAATGAAAGGTAACTTTATACTTACTATGAATCCTTGCTATAAAAAGTTTCACGTTATTAAACTTTTATCATAAAGATACATATTTTTACATATATAGGTATGATAAAAAAATCATGACTATATGGGGAGAATTATTTGAAATCGAAGGACAAATACTACAGAGCCTTAAAAGTGACAACCCAGTGCTTGCCTTTTGTGATGTGAAATGCTCCATTAACCAAGGTATAAATCACCTCAAATTTTATTTTTGAATCAAGTTTCATAATACATAAAGGTATCACATAGTTTATTATTCTTGACAAAATTGGGTATTTTGTACTTTCCACAATTTCTATTAGTAGTTTGCTAATCAATCCTCAATTTGAAAAGGTCAACAATCTCCAACAATGGTAAACAATACATCTTTCTTCACACATATTCCTATCATCCTTACATGCAACGTAATTGATGTTTTCTATTGATTACTTTTAAATTACAAGAATGATAACATGAAGGAACAAAAGATTAACATAAGTTCAATGCCAAGAATACAAATGCAAACAGTTCGCCTAGTGAAAATTATTGATATTTTAAATGGTTCACTTCTCATTGAGAAGGTACTTTCCTCTCCAAATATAAAACCCATTGTGTAGTCAAATTACATGTTAAGAATGTAATTAAGTGATTTTCCTAATTTGCATATAGGACATGTAGTATAAGTTCAATGCTAAGATTTTTGGCATTGACAGTAACACTAACCCATGGTATCCTGCTTGCAAGAAATGCTACAGGTCACTTAATGTTATAAACAGAAGTGCAAATTGCCTACTATAGCTAAAGATATCCATTATGAGGAGAGGTAAACCACACAAACGAGTGTCAAAAGTTATTACTTACTGGACCAAATAAAGTAACAGTCAATGATTAAATATTGAGATAAGCTTAAGATATAGGTATCAAAAAAATGAAGACAAATTAATTAAATCTTGAAATGTATTTTAGATATCGGTTAAAGATTGATGTCACTGCTGAGGAATAATTTCTAAGGATACACTGCTTGATGTGACACAATATGTCAAGCCCCGAGCTTCCCCGGAGCCGCGGACACGGGACCTAAGATCACAAGTTGCCCCAAGCTAACCCTGCTGGCATAATCATGAGCATACTAAAGATAAACTGAGAAATAAAACTGATGCGGAAGCTAATAATAAGTAAATCTGAAATGATGGGGAATACCCATATACTAAATCTGAATATCAAATTTGAGAGTTTAATACAAAATAAATATCAACTCGAAATACTAATCAGAATCTAACTATGTCTGAAAATAGTCTCTAACTGACTAGAAATGCTAGGACATGCCCCAGCTAAGTCTAGCAAAACTGAAACAGAAAGACTAAAAGCGATAAAGATAAACATGTCACTAGTCCTCGAAGAATGAGGACTCACCACTGATGCAGCTGAACTGAAGATCGGGAACCGATCTAAGCGTGATCTAGATGTTGAGAACCTGAACCTACATCACGAGAAAATGTAGCGCAGAGTATGCGTCAGTACTTAAAAGGTACTGAGCATGCAGGACAGAGTAAGGCTGAAATAACATCATAACTGAATAGAGCAAATAAGCAATAACGTAATCTGAAACATAATATAGATACTGAATACTGAGCTAACTGAATGCAATGACCAAATTTAACATGCTGATAGTTAATACTGATTATACTAAAATCTGGTCAATGTAATGGAGTCTGACTGAACTGTGGGAGCTACTAATAACCGATAATAAAGCTAAATGTGGAGTCCGATGTATACGCCCCATCGAGAGGACCCAATACACCCGCCAAAGGCGTACAGGCATGCTGGCGTGCTCACTAAAATGATGCCCACATAGGGGATTACAACCTACGTGGCTCGTAGTTCTAGGACTATATGGGTAACTGACCCTAGTCTAACTCGGTATTATGCTACTCCCAATAGATTAAATGTTTAACAGATTAAGACTGAATTCTATGATATATTGGATAGCTTCAAACTGACATGCAAACTGAGAATGCACATTTATATACTGATAATAACACATTCAAGACTAAGGCATGGATATCTGAAATACTGAATTATCTGACCTAGCATGTGCAATTCAAGAACTAAAGAAATAAATAGCTAGGTCTCTGAAATTCATGCAATAAACGAAGTAATAACATGATAATCTGATTTGGAACATATAATTAACTAATTCATAAGAATCTACTGAAGTTCTAGAAACCCTAAGTCTAGTTAATAATAGGGAATCAAAAATCTTGCTGAATTCTAAGGACCTAATGGGCGAAAGGAACCCAGTAGTGAAATCCCACATACCTGGTGATGAATTCCATGGAGAAATCTTTCGATTTCGGGGATGGAACTAATGGAATCTTGTTGCGTTCTTGAACTAAGGTTTGGTCGCCTCTTTCTTCTCTCTAGCGTTCAAATTTTCTAAGTTTGATAAAAAATCCGACTTAGGTAAGTTTTAGTTATGGTTCTAGGCTAAAACTGACCAATACCATGTAGTTTAGGGTTAAAACGACGTAGTTTAAGGATCCAATGAAATAGGAAAAGACCAAAACACCCCTACATTAAGTTGTAGACGGAGCTGACTATGGCCACTTTCACGGACCGTGAAAGGGACCACGGACCGTGAAAGCCCTCGTGGTCCTCACTTGATCTTGTGGTTTTGAAGGCTTGGTCCACGAGCAACTACAAAGTCCCGTGTGGATGACCACAGACCGTGAAGGTCCCCGTGGTCCTCTCTTAGGCTTGAGGGTTTGAGGGCTACTCTTTGCAGCCTAATGGTTAAGCCCCTACGGGCGCCACCACGACCCGTCATCAAGACCACGGACCGTGAAGGTGCCCATGGCCTGATGCCTGGGGTTGGTGACTTCCTAGTCATGACCACGGGCAGGTCAACGGACCGTGGACCCTTTCACGGTCCGTGAACCCTGTCGTGGTTCATTGCTTCAGGTAGAATTTCTGTAATTTTTTTCTAGGTCTGGTTTTCGAGGTGGTACAATATCTCCCCCTTGGGATCATTTGTCCTCGAATGAAGACTAAACTAGCTAAAATGGAGGGCATGAGCTACAACCCTACCACCAAACACTAAAGACTGATTTTTGACTGAACTGATTTCCAAGAACATTCAAATACGCTGAAAAGGCAAATGCAAACTGAAGGAACATGATGCTAAACTGATTTTACGCATGAATGACTGAAAAACTGAAGAGGAACTATTACCTCAAGCTAGAGTGGAATTGGAAGGAAAGAGGTGAGGATACTTGGATTTCATGGCTGCTTCTCCTTCTCAAGTAGCTCCCTCTACGGACTGACTACTCCACAAAAACTTGACTGAAGCGACTTCTTTGTTTCTCAATCTTCTAACCTGACGATCAAGAAACTCAACTGGTACATCCTCATAAGAAAGACTATCTTGCACAGCCACACTCTCTAATGGTACTACGGATGCTGGATCACCCACACACTTCTTCAGTAGTGAGATTTGAAAGACTGGATGCACTGCTGCTAATTCTGCTGGCAACTCTAACTCATAAGCCACTTTACCAATCCTTTTCAGAACCTTATAAGGACCTACATATCTGGGACTAAGCTTCCGTTTCTTGCCAAATATCATCACCATTTTCATAGGTGACACTTTCAAAAAAACCCAATCATCAACTCGGAACTCTAGTTCCCTTCTTCTCACATCTGCATAAGACTTTTGGCGACTATGGGATGTCTTAAGTCTATCTCTAATGAGTTGCACTTTTTTCATAGGTTAATAGACTGAATCTGGTCCTATAAAGGCTGCTTCACCTACTTCAAACCAACCAACAGGAGATCTGCATCTATGCCCATACAATGCCTCATAAAGGGCCATCTGAATGCTGGAGTGGTAGCTATTATTGTAGGCGAACTCTATAAGAGGAAGGTGATCATCCCAACTACCCTTGAAATCGATCACACACGCTCTCAACATTTCCTCTAAAGTTTGAATGGTACGCTCTGCCTGATCATCAATCTGTGGATGAAATGTTATGCTATGATTAACCTGAGTACCAAGACCTTTCTAAAATGACTTCCAGAAATGAGAGGTAAATTGAGGACCTCTATCTGAGATGATAGACAAGCGAACCCTGTGTAACCTGACTATCTCATTAATGTAAAGCTTGGCGTAGTCCTCCACCGAATCTGTAGTCTTGACCGCCAAAAATTGAGAAGACTTAGTGACTCTATCAAATATCACCCAAATGGAATCATGTATTTTGCGAGTACGAGGTAAACCTGTGATTAAATCCATGTTACTCACTTCCCACTTCCACGTAGGAAGGTCAATCTCTTAATTCATACCCCCTGGTTTCTGATGTTCTACCTTCACTTGCTAACAATTGGGGCACTTAGCCACAAAATATGTTATATCCCTCTTCATGATATTCCACCAAAAGACATCCCGCAGATCGCGGTACATCTTAGTAGTGCCTAGATGAATAGAATACTTGGAGTTATGGGCTTCTGCAAGAATCTGATGTCTCAACTTACCCACGTTAGAAACACATAATCGACCCTGATAGCGAAGTACACCATCTCCCCCTTCTGAGAATACCTCAACTCTCTTTGATGGATTGCACCCTTGAATATGAGCAATATCGAATCATTGTCTTGCTTTTCCTTAACCTCCACTACCAATGAAGATTCTGATCCATTTTGAACTGTCACGCTACCATCTGATATGCTCATGAGACGAACTTTTAAATGAGCAAGCCTATGAACATCCTTTGCTAGCTCTTTTCTTTCTTCCTCAACATGTGATACACTACCCATAGATAGTCTACTAAGGGCGTCTCCTACTACATTTGCCTTACCCGGATGGTAATGCACACTCATGTCATAATCCTTGAGGAACTCAAGCCATCTTCTCAGGCGAAGATTCAATTCTTTCTGGGTGAATACATATTGAAGGCTCTTACGGTTTATGAACACATCTACATGAACACCATACAAGTAGTGTCTCCAAATCTTCAGTGCAAACACCACTGCTGCAAGCTTCAGGTCATGAGTCGGATACTTCTTCTCATGCACCTTAAGTTGTCTAAAAGCATAAGTTGTAACCTTACCTCGCTGCATTAACACACAACCTAAGCTGACTCTGGATACACCACAATAAATCACATAACCGTATGAACCCTCTAGTAGAGTCAAAACAAGAGTTGTAGTCAACCTAGTTTTTCAGTTCTGCGAAGCTTTTCTCAAAATCATCTGACTACTTAAACTTGACCATCTTCTAAGTCAACCTAGTCAATGATGAGGCTATGGATGAAAATCCTTACACGAACCTTTTGTAATAACCCGCTAGACCCAAGAAACTTCTGATATCTACAGGATAGGTAAGTCTGGGCTATTGTTTCACTGCCTCTAATTTTTAGGAATCCACTCGGATCCCTTCGCTGGATACTATATGCCCAAGGAAAGCTACTGATTGTAACCAAAACTCGCACTTGTTAAATTTGGTGAATAACTAGCGATCCTTGAGAGTTTGCAGAACAACTCTCAATTGACTCGCATGATCTCCCTCATTCCTAGAGTAAATGAGGATATCATCAATAAAGATGATAACGAACAAGTCCAAGTACTACTTGAACACTTTGTTCATCAAGTCCATAGAAGTTGCAGGAGCATTGGTTAGTCCAAAAGACATAACTACGAATTCATAATGACCATACCGAGTTCTGAAGGCTGTCTTTGGAATGTCACTATCTCTGACCTTGAGTTGATGATAACTCGATCTGAGGTCTATCTTTGAGAAATGACTAGCACCCTGAAGTTGGTCAAACAAGTCATCAATCCTGGGGATGGGATACTTATTCTTGATTGTGACCTTGTTCAACTGCATATAGTAAATGCGCATTCTGAGAGAACCATCTTTCCTCTTCACGAACAATACTGTGCACCCTATGGCGAAATACTACTCTGATGAAGCCTTTATCTAGAAGGTCTTTCAACTGTTATTTCAATTCCTTAAGCTCAGTTGGAGCCATTCTGTAAGGAGGAATAGAAATAGGGTGGGTATCTGGAAGGAGATCAATTCCAAAGTCGATTTTCTTTTCGGGAGGAACTCTGGGAAGATCTTCTGGAAACACTTCTGGGAACTTATTAACCACATGACCTGACTCAAGAGTTCGAGTTTCGGAGCATAAATCCTTAACCCGAACTAGATGATAGAGACAACCCTTAGAGATCATCTTTCTGGCCTTAAGGTAAGAAATGAATCGACTCATAGGCGCTAAGTTACTACCCTTCAATTCTAAGATTGGTTCATTTGGAAACTGATAATAAAAAATCCTAGTTCTACAATCGACTGAGGCATAACAGGAATGTAACCAATCCATGCCTAGAATGACATCGAAGTTTACTATTTCTAACTCTACAAGATCTGCTGAGGTGACTTTCTGGGAGATTGTGATAGGGCAATTTCTATATACCCATCTAGCTATAACTGGGTCACCCACTGGAGTAGAGACTAAGAAAGGTTCTAAGAGAGTTTCTGGACTAACATTCAAGTTGACTGTTATATAAGGAGTTACAAAAGACAAAGTTGTCCATGTTGTCTTTCCACTGAGTGAACCATATGTGAGCCACATCCTTAAGCTGGTAGGATGCCAATTCCACCCTATCACTACCAGTCACTTGCATCACTCCAAAGATTTTTTTATCCTCATCAATGAAATTTTGTGGGTCCTCACAAACTTGCAACCCTAAAAACTCAGGCAGATTCATCCTAACAAAATCTCGAACTCTAGCGGCCACTAATCCACCATTTCTATTAGTAGGAAATGGAACCTGCTGATTGTTCTTATTGGTCATACTCTGAGCCAAAAGTTGAATGGCATTCTGAAACTATGTGTTCGAAACCTCATGGTCTACGACTAGAGGAATTGCATTAGCATTCCAAGCTTAAACTTTGCGAGGAGGCATGATCTTAACCGCATAACGATGGATTAGAAAGGAGTTTATACCAACGCGCGATAAGAATATTATGAAAGTGAAGTTTTCCTAAAACACTTCATAGCCTCCCTCTCATTAGATGTGGTGCACTTCACAACCATGAAAATGACTTTACTTAGTGCAGCTTTTTTAGACATCCTAGGACTCTTAAACCTAATGCTCTGAAACAAAGTTTATCACCCCCCGAGCTACCCCCGAGACGCAGACATGAGATCTAAGATCACAAATGACTCCAAACTAACCCTGCTGGCATAATCATAAGCATACTAAAGATAAACTGAGAAATAAAACTGATGCGGAAGATAATAATAAGTAAATCTAAAATTATGGGGAATACCCATATACTAAATCTAAATATCAAATCAGAGAGTTTAATACAAAAGAAATATCAACTAGAAATACTAAGCTGAATCTAACTATGTCTGAAAATAGCCTCTAACTGACTAGAAGTGTTGGGACATGCCCCAGCTAAGTCTAGCAAAACTGAAACTAAAAGACTAAAAGCGATAAAGATAAACATGGCACTAGTCCTCGAAGAATGAGGACTCACCATTGATGCAGCTGAACTGAAGATCGGGAATCGATCTAAGCGTGATCTGGATGCTGAAAACCTGAACCTACATCACGAGAAGATGTAGCGCAGAGTATGTGTCAGTACTTGAAAGGTACTGAGCATGCAGGATAGAGTAAAGCTGAAATAACATCATAACTGAATAGAGCAAATAAGCAATAATGTAATCTGAAACATAATATAGATACTGAATACTGAGATAACTGAATGCAATGACCAAATTTAACATGTCGATAATGAATACTGATTATACTAAAATGTGGTCAATGCAATGGATTTTGACTGAACTGTGGGAGCTACTAATAATCAATAATAAAACCACATGAGCTAAATGTGGAGTCCGATGTATACACCCCATCGAGAGGACCCAATACACCCGGCCAAAGGTGTAGAGGCATGCTGGTATGATCACTAAAATAATGCGCACAGAAGGGACTTATAACCTATGTGACTCTTAGCTCTGCGACTATATGGGTGACTAACCCTAGTCCAACTCGGTATTATGCTACTCCCAATAGATTAAATGTTTAACACATTAAGACTGAATTATATGATATACTGGATAGCTCAAAACTGACACGCAAACTGAGAATGGACATTTATATACTGATAATGACCTATTCAAGACTGAGGCATGTATATCTCAATTACTGAATTATCTGACCTAGCATGTGCAATTCAAGAACTAAACAAATACATATCTAGGGTTCTAGAATTCTTGCAATAAATGAAGTAATAACATGATAATCTAATTTGGAACATATATATAACTAATTCATGAGTATCTACTGAAGTTCTAAAAATCCTAGGTCTAGTTAATAATAGGGAATCAAGAATCTTACTGAATTCTGGGGACCTAATGGGCGAAAGGAACCCAGTAGTGAAATCCCACATACCTGGTGACGAATTCCATGGAGAAATCTTTCGATTTCGGGGATAGAACTAATGGAATCTTGTTGCGTTCTTGAACTAAGGTTTGGTCGCATCTTTCTTCTCTCTAGCGTTCAAATTTTCTCAGTTTGATAAAAGATCTGACTTAGGTAAGTTTTAGTTATGGTTCTAGGCTAAAACTGACCAACACCACGTAGTTTAGGGTTAAAACGACGTAGTTTAGGGATCCAACGAAATAGGAAAAGACCAAAAGACCCCTGACTTAAGTTGTAAACGGGGCTGACCACGACCACTTCACGGACCGTGAAGGCCCTCATGGTCTTCACTTGGTACTGTGGTTCTAAAGGCTTGGTCCACGAGCCACTACCACAGCCCGTGTGGAGGACCACGGACCGTGAAGGTCCCTGTGGGCCTCACTTGGGCTGAGGTCTGGAAGTTCAGGTCTGAGTGCCTACTGCTGGCCTTCACGGACCCTACCACGAGCAGTGTGGATGACCACGGACCGTGAAGTTTCCCGTGGTCCTCACTTAGGGTTGAGGGTCTGAGGGCTAGTCTTTGGGCCTACTGGTTCAGCCACTACGAGGACAACCACGGCCCATCATCAAGACCACGGATCGTGAAGGTGCCCGTGGTCTGATGTTTAGGCCTGATGACTTCCAAGTCGTGACCACGGGAAGGTTAATGGACCGTGGACCCTATCACGGTCCGTTAACCCTACTGTGGTTCACTGTCTCAGGTAGAATTTCTGCAATTTTTTTCTAGGTCTAGTTTTTGAGGTGTTACATAATACTATTTTATTGCGATGTAAAATACCATGGTCACTCTACATCTGAGAAGGTAAATCATTTAATCTATAAAATATCAGCCCATACAAATAATGTTATCCTTTTTTAGTGAAATACTAATATGTTAGGGTTTTCTATTCCACAGAAAAACAAATCTGAATACTATCGTAAGTTGGTATTAAGTAAGGGGAAGAAATTCAGTATATGTGTGAAGGTTGATCGTAACTTTTCAAAGGTGTAGAAAAACATGAATATGATAGCTATGGAGATACATGAGGTTGAAAGAAATATGAAGCAGATGAAAGCAAGGTCTAAATCCTGATTAAAAAACAAAGAATCCAGATGTAACACCTTGCATTTTGGAAAAAAAGAAAGGCTTTCATTTTTGGATACTATTTGTATTGTACGTGTCAAGACTATGGGTCGTAAATGCTTCTACGGACCGTAGAAGGCATCTGTAGAAAGTGTGCTGAATTTTTAGAAAAAATCAAGTTTCACTATCTCATTCTAGGGTTGACCAGAACGGTTCGTCAAATAATCTACGGGTAATAGATAGGTCTCATAGAAAGGGAGCGACTTAGTGAAATTTTAGGGTAAACATTGAAGTTCTATGGTTGGGCTCTACGTACCATTGAAGGTTCAATAGGTCATAGACCAATCTCATCAATGTTGGCTTGAATTTAGGGTTTCAATACTTTGGTCTATGGTAGACCAGTACGGAGGTCACACCCGTAGACTAGTTCGATGGTGCATTTTTAAGGGTTTTTGGGTCTTTTCCCTATGTGTTTAGTACCTAAGGTATGCCATTGTGACCTCTATTCGAAACCATATATAAGTATTTTATGTCCTAAAATTACCCATTCTAATTTCCAAATCTCAACCACATTCATCCCCTCCAATTCCCTCTGAAGCTAAGGAATAAGAAGCTAGGGTCTAAACTAAGGATCTTCAATTCACCATATCTATTGGGCTTTGATCATGAAAGTATGTTAGTATTCACCAATAGAATCATTTCCTCCATCGAGTCCCCAAATATCCCAATTGTACAAGTTCAATTCTTAATTCAAAGATTGGGTCTTCTTCAATCTCCATGGGTTCTCCTAAATCATGATTAAATTATTTATCTTCTATATTTTGATGCATGAATTGAATTGTTTACATGATTTTGACTAAGAAAGCATGATGAAGCTTGTGAAATATTAGTTATAAATTTGTGAAGATGTGCATGCTTTTATGATATTATATTGATGCTTATGACTTAAGGATGCTTTTAGATGAAAGTATCAATGAAATTGTGAAAGTTTTTTAACACATTAATATGATCATGATTATGAAAGGATTTCAGACACAAGGATACATAAGGTTGAAAGATATTTTCACCTAAGTTGAATCATGTTTAAGGATCTATTCTAAATGACTTTAGCTTGGATTAGTAACCTAATGGTTATTTTCCATAGATGATGAAGTGAATATGACAAATGAATATTTCATGGGATTTTACTTACCACTGAGAAGATATTGAGATGGAGATTTTCCAGTTATTAGAGGTCGGGTCTCTAGTATTGATCTCATAGTCCCGAACTACGTGCCCCCGTAGGATGTAATAGCTAGTGGATCCACGTAAGCTAGAAATTTATGATCCCTACCTTTGCAAGTAGGACATCTCTTTTCGGTGTAGGATAGACACCGGATTCCATGTTTTAGCTCACATAGTCTATGTTGGTTAATAGTAAACATCCCTCACAAATGAACTAGGTTACTTTAAAAGTATTTCAACAAGTGTTTTAACATGTTCAACTTGCAATAACCATGATTATGACTTGTGTTTTCTAACATCTTACTTTGTGTTTTAGCTTGGTCATTGCATGTCATGTAAAGTCCTTATAGCATTCATTTATGCATTGCTATCATACTTAGTACATTCCATGTATTAATACATACTTATGCGTACATTCTCTCATAATGTAGGGTCTGATGCTCCTACCTCGCATACTTGTGGCTAGTTGTTCTCTCTCGTCGATTCGAACATTGGTAAGTCCTCGTGTTCCGATGATCAAGACACTTTTATAGCTTTTCTTTATTTCAATTTTCAGACATTACACGTGGTTTATGAGTTATATCCTAACCACTTCTTTGATGTATTAGATGGTTTGTTAAGACTATGTTAGACTTTCACTTTGTCAAATTCTTTTGATACGAAAATGCTCTTCTGAACTCTCTTTATTTCTATTATCTTGTATGATGTATGATAAGTGGCTTGTGTAGGGCGTTTTAGGGTTCTATATGCCATATTACACCTTGGGTATACTTTGGGTTGTGACACCAGAGGATCAAGAACGTAGAGATAAATTAAAAGATGAAAGGGATAGGTGCGGGGATGCCTCATGTTGAAAAAAATCAAAACTTTTGAAAGTGAGATTAAAATCCCGAAAATACAACACACAAATGCAAGAGGACCATAAAAGTTAAAGAAGCCACTGTAGAGGAACATTCAGTGAAAGTGAGGATACATGAGGTTTGAAAACACAATGTACCAGAGGAAACCCCGATAATTCCACTACAATTAAAAAGGACTAGGAAGGTTAAATGAAAAAATCTCATGCCACATCTGATGAAAAATAAGATTGGTTAATTGATTTACTAAACATTCAATATATGCACATTATTACTTTCAAACAAATCAACTACACTCTTCTGTACAAATCTAAAGTTCATACGACTGAAAAGGTATCAATGCATCCTACACTATAGGTATTTCTTAACTATATATGGAAAAATGAACACTACAAAATAATAGGTGTCTATTGCTTATATATGGAAAATTACACACTTGAAAGACTAACAATTGTTATTAATGATTTCGCTATGTTATAGACCATTGCAAAATTACATATTCCCTCTGGGATAAGAAAGAGAAGTGTCACACCAACAATCCAAAATTTGTCACCACCAAATCAAGAGATGGCACATACCAACATCGGGGTTTATCTAAAAGGTTTAATACTTATCATAGTTCAGAATTAAATCTTTCCCTTCTGCTCAATTAACTTCACATATGATAAAGGCAAATCCATTACTTCTGGACGTAAAGTTAATCAGCCAGTCAAAACAACAATAGATCAAACACACTATACATGTAAGATCTCAGACAATCTCCCCAGAAAATCCATCGTTCAACAATGTGTGTCTTGTCTCTCTTTACGAACGACTACTTAAGTAACTTACATTTAGATTTTATTTTAAAAAATGATTTTTTTAAATACACATTTCATGTATGTATTAAATATAATATTGGCTCTATCTTAATCTATTAACCAGTGAAAACTATTGCCTTTCCATATCAAATCTAATAGGTGATAAAAGAAAAGGCATTCCTTCTACCAGTAAAGGTGATCATCATGACAACCATACAATAAATGATATAAGCCACACATGTAAGAACATAGATAATCATGTAAAATTCTAGATACCTAAGAAGTCCCTACAAGGTCGACACATTTGCATACACACATATATAAGTATTACATTCTTTGTATAAATGTATAAAAATGTGCTTCCTCTTATAGAGAAAAGACAACTTCGAAGTGCATTGTGAAAGGTGAAAAAGTATATATTAGCAAGCCAAACAATAACAGATCTAGAAGGTGAACATCCACGTTTAAAGAAGCAACCTAGAGTAAATTGGCTATTTAGAGTATTATCCTAAGAGTTTGAAGCTGGAAGTACAAAGAAAAAAAACTATTCATATCCTACATAATATGAACATTCATTATCTTTATGAAACTAGAGTTTTAACATATATTTCCCACCATATTTATATATGTCGCAGCTTTTTCTTACAACTTCTCTTTATCATATCAATACGTGTTTTTTATGCATTCAATATGCTGCAAAAGGATTTGGACATGAACCTTGAACATTCTATTGTATTTAAGTAAATTTTAGTAACACCTATTTGTCATGCCACAACTCTTAATCCTAATACGTTGTTGGTACTAACCTTTATTGGTAAAAGACTTTTATAATTTGTCATCATTATGATATCTTTTGTATGTGTTTTTTATCAGTATCTAAAAATGTGAGTAAAATTTCATTATAATAGGGCAGAAAGTGATACACGATACCTTGATCCTCGTTGGTTAATATTGCATCAACTGATATGAATGTGGAAATATCATTGGTTAGAGTTTGGGAGTGGTTGCTTCTTGTGTGATGTTTTGTTTTGTTATTATATTCCTTGATGACATCCTCCTTCGCCTTTTTGTTAGAGCAAAGGATATTGCAGGGTCATAACAGTTGTAATAGTGTTTGACTCTATGCTTGTACCCTGAATGCTTGTGACTAATGATTTCTCGCTCTAAAGTTATATTTGGATTGTTTTTATCAATCAAAATTTCTTCAACTTGAATTAGTGGGGGTGTTTGTACACTCATTGATCCAAAGAGGTATTTGTAACAATTTGAAGATGGAAATTATGGAAACTGAATTGGTCTTTTAGTTGGCAAAAGATTTGCGCATATGAGTTTCCCTCCATTACCTATTTGATATTTTTTGGGATTATATCCAACAAAATTCCTTCTTTGACTTTTGATATCCTATTGTCAACTCGTTGTCTGTATGAAAGAAGTATAGTTGGAAGTAACAAGGATTGTTATTAAACGGTACCAATGTTGGTAGATCGAGATAAATTTGACTTTGTGCCCTGAATGTGTACAATCCTTTTCTTGTAGATGTAATTTCCTTATCCAGGTTAACATCAAAAGATGTAAAAGAAAAGATGTTTTTATATGCACGAATATTTTTGTGAAACTCTATAGCGTCTGCAATAGTATCCAAAAACATTTCATATAGTTCTGTCAAAGCTTTAGTGGTTGTCAATTTGATATCCACTTGCACACTAGCCAAAAGTATCCAAGGTAGGAGTGTCAAACCCTTCATTATGAGACTGTGTAGAGACAAGTAAGCATTAGTGCATGGAATGTACTGAGTACGATAGGAATGCACAATGATATGAAATCATGCTAAAAGGGCTTTACATGACATGCAATTACCAAGCTAAAGCATCAGATAAAAGTATAGAAAACACAAGTCATAATCATGGTCAATGCAACCTTAACATATAAAACACTTGTGAGATACTCTAAAGTAACCTAGTTCATTATTGTGGGATGTTTACCATTAACCGACATAGACCATGTGACCTCAAATATGGAATTTGGTGTTTATCCCACACCAAAAAAGAGATGTCCTACTTTCCAAGGTAAGGACCATACACTCTAGCTTACGTCGATCCGCTCGTTAAGACATCCTACGGGGGCACGTAGTTAGGGAAAAGGAGATTGCTACAAGAGACCCTACCTCTACTAACGGGAGAGCCTCCATCTCAATATCCTCTCGTTTTTAAGTAAAATCCCACGGAATAATCATTAATAATATTTATTTCATTATCCATGGAAAGCCACAATTAAGCTACCAATCCAAGCTAAAGTTATTTAGAATAGCTCCTTATATTTTGATTCAGCTTAGGTGAGAAAACCTTTCAACCTTATGAATCCTTATGTGAGAAAACCTTTCACAAACTCAATGATACTTTCATATAAAAGCATCCTCAAGTTATATCAATCAACTTCATAAAAGCATGTATATCTTTATAAATTCATATGTCATAGTTCATAAGCTTCATCATATGATCATAGTAAAAAATCATGGATCTAGGTTCTTATGAATTAAACTCAAAATCATGTCAATACTTCAATTCGTACATTAGAAGATACAAAATAGACAATTGAATCATAATTTATATAACCCATGAAGATTGCAGAAACCCCTAACTTTGATCAATTGAGTTTTAACTTGGAGAATTTGGATTTTTGGGGACCCAATGGAGGAAGGACTTTATTGGTGAATGCTAAAATACCTTGATGATCAAAGTCCAAAAGCTATGTTAAATTGGATACCTTGAAGTGAAACACTAGCTTCTTCTTTCTTTGCTTGTGAAAGAAATTTGGGGGAAGAACTTGGAAGGAATTTTGGATTTAGAAGAATTATTTTAGAATGGGTAGTTTTAGGAATTAAAATACTTATATATGGCATAGAAATAGGGGTCCAATTGACATAGCTTAGGTATTATACACATAGGGAAAACACAAAAAAAAAACCTTAAAATAATTGTCACACTGGTCTACGGGTGTAAACCTACAGACTATAGAACTTTCTATGGTCCGTACTAGTCAACCGTAGACCAAAGTACTGGAACGCTAATATTTTAACCAATTAGACGAAACTGGTCTACGACCTGTATAACCTTCTATGGTCTGTAGACCCAAATGTAGAGCTCAACTTTGACCCTACAATTTCACTAAGTCTGGGAAAACATTTGACAGACTATCCTTGTAAATCATAGACTGAGATACCTAAACTTGGTTTTCTCGAAAATTCAACCCCCTTTCTACGGATTGCTTCTACAGCCCATAAAAGCTTCTAAGGTCCGTAGACTGGATCCCTAGAACACAAGCAGTAGCCAAAAACTATAATAGTTTCCTTTTTCCATAATCCAAGGTGTCACAATATCTCCCCCTTGGAAACATTCGTCCTCGAATGGGACTCAACCTAGCATAAAAAGGGTATGGGAAAGAGATCTACCAACCCAAAATGAATGCAATCACATAAATGGACATAGCCAAGGAGGAAATTTGACTCCAAGGTAAAACATACTCAAAACATCTTTACATAGAACATACATGCATACATATGGAAACATGAGAATGACTAAGACACATGAATCCATAAGAATGAACCATGAGGAACTAAATACCTCAAGCTAGAGTAGGATCGGAGGGAAAGAGATAAGGATATCGGGCCATCATATCGGCTTCGTCCACCTATGTAGCACCCTCAACCATTTGATTCCTCCACAACACCTTACGAATGCAACCTTTTTGTTCATCAACTTCCGAACTTGTCAACCTAAAATATCAACTGAAACCTCTTCATAAGAAAGCCTTTCTTTATACCAAGACTCTCCAATGGTACAATAGATGTCGGATCTCCGATACAATTCTTTAATAAGGACACATGGAATATCGGATGCACCAATGATAAGTTGGAGGGCTAGTCTAATTCATGTGCCACCTTTCCTATCCACCTCAAAACTTTATAAGGACCAACAAAATGGGGACTAAGCCTTCCTTTCTTACCAAACCTCATGACACCCTTCATAAGTGAAACTTTCAAGTAGATTCAATCATCAATATCAAACTCAAGGTCTCTTCTTCTAATATTTGCATAGGACTTTTGTCGACTTTGAGCCATTTTCAACCATTATTTAATAAGATGGACCTTTTTCATTGCCTCATAGACCAATTCGGGCTCTATCAAAGCAAACTCAGAAACTTCAAAACAACCTATAGGAGATCTACACATACTATCATAAAGTGCCTCAAATGGAGCCATATGAATACATGAAAGATTGTTATTATTATATGAAACTCAATCTAAGGCAAATGATCATCCCACTAACCCTTAAAGTCAATCACACAAGCTCTCAAGATATCTTCCAAAGTTTTGATACTATGCTCCGCTTTCCTATCAATTTGAGGATGAAAGCCCGTACTAAGTTTGACACGGGTACCAAGAACTTTTTGGAAAGACTTCCAAAATTGAGAAGTAAATTGACTACCACAACCGGAGATAATGAATAGGGGCACCCCATGCAACCTAACAATTCCTTTTAGATACAACTTAGCATAATCTTCCGTTGAATAAGAAATCTTGACAAAAATGAAATGAGTTGATTTCGTCATACGACCCACAATAACCCAAATTCAGTTATGTTGCCTCCGGTTGTGGGGGTAAACTAACAATAAAGTCCATAATCAAATATTTCCCCTTCCAAGTAGGAATACTAATATCTTGGGACAGACCTCTCAATTTTGATGCTCAACCTTCACATTTTGATAATTAGGACACTTAGCCATACATTCTGCAATATCCTTTTTCATCCCATTCAACCAATAGACCTCTCGCAAGTCACGATACATCTTGTTGGCTCTCGGGTGTATGGAATACTTAGAACTATTAGCTTTTGATTAAATTTGCTCCCTCAAATCATCAATATTGTGAACACACACATGACCTTGATATTGAAGCACACCATCTTCCCCTTAGGAGAGAGCCTCAATGGACTTTTTAAGCATTGCTTCCTTCAACTGAGCCAAAATAGTATCAAGACTTTTCTTGGCTTTCACATACGACACAAAAGACGACGTTGAACTATTTTGAACAAAAACACCACCCTCATCAGAATCTACCAAACGAACACCTTGTCGGGCTAGTTTATGAACATCACAAACCCATTCTTTCTTATCATCTTCAATATGTGCCACACTACTCATAAAAAACCGATTTAAGACATCGGCCACCACATTCGCCTTGCCTGGGTGATAAAGGACACATATGTCATAGTCCTTCAAAAGTTATATACATCTACGTTGGTGAAGAGTTAGATCCTTTTTAATGGATACGTATTGCAAACTTTGGTGGTCGATAATGACATCAATATGGATACCATCCAATAATGCCTCCAAATCTTTAAGGCAAAAACAACTGCCGCTAGTTTCAAATCATGGGTAGGATAATTCTTTTGGTGAATCTTAAGTTTCCTTGAAGCGTAAGAAATAAATTTCCCATTTTGTGTAACAACACACCTAATCCAATTTGTTAAGCATCATAATAAACAATGAACTCATCGAACCCTTCTGCTAAAGTCAACACTGGAGTGGAGGTAAGCCTTTCTTTCAACTCTTGAAAACTCTTTCCATATGCTTCAGACCATAAGAACTTAACCTTTTTTTGGTCAATAGAGAGGGAATAGAGGAGAAACCCTCAACAAACCTTCTATAATACCTATGTAAGACCAAGAAACATCAAATATCAGAAGGGGATAGAGGTCTAGGACAATTCTTACTTGTGTCCATCTTCTTAGAATCAACCTCAATTCCCTTACCGAAAACAATGTGACTAAGGAAAGCTATAAATCTAAACCAAAACTCGCATTTACTAAACTTTGCCAATATTGTCAGTCGTTGAGGACTTGTAACATAATCCTCAAATGATCGGCATGCTCATCCTCATTATGCGAGTAAATCAAGATGTCATCAATAAACATTATCACAACCATACATATTGTCTAAATACTCTATTCATCAAGTCCATGAATGTGGTCGGAGCATTAGTTGGACCGAACAACATTACCAAAAACACATTATGACTATACCAATTTGAAAAAGTCATCTTCGGAATGTCACTCTCATTCACCCTCAATTGGTGATAAATCGATCGAAAGTCAATCTAAGAGATGTAATTCACTCCTTGGAGTTGATCAAACAAATCATCAATCCTTCGAAGAGGATATTTATTCTTAATAGTAAGCTTATTCAATTGTTGATAGTTGATGCACATTGGAAGAGAACCATCCTTCTTTCAAACAAAAAACACCAGAGCACCCCATAGTGAGATACTCGGTCAAATAAAACCCTTATCCAACAAGTAAATTAATTGATCCTTTAACTCCTTAAGTTATGTCAGAGCCATACATAAGGAGGAATATAGATAGATTGCGTATCTTGGAAAAGGTCAATACCGAAGTCTATTTCCCTTTCGGGAGAAACATCAGATAGATCATCAGGAAACACCTCCAGAAATTCATTTGCAATGGGAACCGACTCAAGAATTGGGGTTTCAGAATTTGTATCCCTACCCAAATAATATGGTATACGCAACCCTTAAAAAATTATTTTTCTAGCTTTTAGATAAGAAACAAACTTACCTTTAGGCATCGATTTTCCCCCTCTCCACTCTAGAACGGGCTCATTCATAAATTGAAACTTAACCATTGGGTTCTACAATCAATAGAAGCGTAACAAGAATGAAGCTAATACATACCAAGAATACTATTTAAATCCAACATATCAAAATCTACAAGATTAACATAAGTGACGCTATGGGATAAGGAGACGGGACAATTTCTATAGACTTTCATAGTCACGATAGATTCACAAATAGGAGTACAGATAGAAAAACGATCTAACAACACATCTGGAGAAACATAAAATCTCATAGCCACATATGGCGTCACAAAAGACAAATTAGCACCGGGATCAAACAAAGCATATACATCAAGATGGAAGACTTTCAACATACCAGTAACCACATCGTGAGAACCCTCTTGATCATGTCAAGTTTGAAGTGCATAGAATTGGTTTTGCTTTGGAGCAGTCAAACTCGAACCACTAGTTGGAGCTTGACTACCATATTTTCCCTTAGTAGTGGCAAGTGACAGGCAATCCCTCATCTTGTGACCACTCTTACCACAACTAAAGCAACCATTCATATTGTCTAAGAATTTACTATCATGCTTCCTTTCAAACCTAGCACAGGTAGACAAAGAAAATCCACTACTGTTTCCTATTTTGAGGCTTAGGGTTAGACACTCTATCTTTATTAAACTTCGGTGCCAAAGCATTAGAGGAATCTTGACGGGAAAATCTTTGTTGGAATCTAGAACAACCATGTCCATCGGACCTCGACTGTGAAAAGTCACCATCATCGGGTTTTGCTCTCTTTGCCTCCCTAGATCTTTCCTTAAGCTTCTCATCTTATATTTGTTAGGCATGTGTAATCAAATGGGAAATATCCATTTGCTTAATGAGCATGGCGGTAAGACATTCCTTAACTACCATTTTGGACACACCTGAAACAAACTTACTCATCCTTTCCCTATAATCAGTAACTATGGAAGGAGTATATTTGGATAATTTTGTGAATTTTGAGGCATATACCTTCACACTCAAATTCCCTTGATGAAGGTTAATGAACTATAGTACATTTGCCTCCCTTATCTCAAGGGGAAAGAACCTATCAATTAAAGCAACCTTAAACTTCTCCTAATCAAGACGACCCGCAATAACCGCCCTCTCTTCCTTCCATTGGTTTAAAAAAACATGAACAACACCCTTAAGTTGATAAGCAACCGATTCCGCCTTTTCCATCGGCGTCACTCCCATGATCATCAAAATCTTGTGCACCTCATCAATTAACTCTTTAGGATCTTCCTACGCCTTGAAATCATGAAACTCTAAGGGATTAATTCTAGTGAAGTCTCTCACTCTAGTTGTCGTCGTACCTATATTTTGGTTCACGAGGACCACCATCTCCCTATTGGCTTGCACCATCATGGCTTGGGCCTATATTTAAAAAGTAGCTCGAAACTCCGAACTAGTCATATGTTGGGCCAAACGGTAGGCTATAACTTGAGGAGCTTCTTGTTCATCATTCTCACCCGCATTCCTTCTAACGTATGCTCTTCGAGGGGTCATATCCTGAAAAGCATTGGAGAAGGATTAGGAGAGAGATATAGAGTTACACTCTATCGTACAACTTCAGAATTATAACAGAAGTAGAATTACTAAACATCTTATAGCATCCTATTCATAAATGTGACGTGTTTCACACTTATGAAAAAGAATCTACTCGACGTGACTTGTGAGACATCCTAGGACCTTTCTAAGCCTTGTGCTTGGAATACCAAGTTTGTCAAGACTCAAAGTATACCCTATGTATAACATAGGGTACAATGTTCCGATAGAGCTCTACACAATTCACTTAGCATACATCATAAAAGATAATAGAAATAAAGAGAGTTCAAAAGAGCATTCTCATATTAAAAAAGAGTTTGACAAAAGAGAAGTCTAACATAGTCTCAACAAGCCATCTATTACATCAAAAGAAGTGGTTGGGAAGTAACTCATACACCACGTACAATGTCAGAAAACTTAAATAAAGAAAAACTATAAGTGTCTTGGACCTCAACACATGGAGAGATCAACTAGCCAAAAGTATGCGAGGTAGAAGCGTCAGACCCAGTATTATGAGACAACGTAGGCACAGAGTGCAATAGTACATGGAATGTACTAAGTATGATGGCAATGCATAATGATATGAAATCATGCTAAAAGGGTTTTACATGACATGCTGTGAGAAAGCTAAAGCATAAGATAAAAGGGTAGAAAACAGAATTCATAATCATGCCCAATGCAAGCTTAACATGTTAAAACACTTGTGAGATAATCAGAAGTAGCATAATTCATTATTGTGGGATGTTTACCATTAACAGATATAGAACATGTGAGCTAAAATATGGAATCCCTTGTCTATCCCACACTGGAAAGAGATGTCCTACTTGTTACACCCTTTTTTAAATCGAGGTCTAAATGGTGACAACAATATAGGTGATTTTTAAATTATTAACTAACTTAAGAAGTCGCCACCTAATTAATTACGGTTAATTAGGGCACCTTAAATGATTAAAGTTATTTTCTAAAGTTAACTTCATTTTATGGTCTACTAAACATGAAATTCTAGGGAAGGGTTCAACTAATCTTAAGGGAAGGGATGAGACGTCCATTAAGATCCATTAAAAATGGTTAACCGACCGAACTTAATTAATTAATTAGGCTAAGGTAAAAAGTTAAAATGCTAAGCATGAAGATGTAAAAAATGTATAAATGCTAAATCTCAAGTAACTTAAAAATCAATGCTTGGAAACACACTTCTTATGAAAAATTGTCTTGTTGTAAACTGTGGAAGTAAAATAGTTTTGTAAAAATTAAACTAGTTTATTGAATAATAAATGATGACTTGACTCCATTTAAATTCAATAAGAAATAGGAATTTTATCAAAGAAATGAAGTATTAGTAGTAAAAGAAGATATAGTGAACTTAACTAAATTTAGAGCGAAACGTTTAAGATTTGAATAAATTCAAGAACTTACAAGTTAAGGAATAAATTTTATAATAAAATCTGTAAATGTAAACCCAAAAAAAAAAAAAGTTGGGGCAGAAAACGTTGTTTTGGATTATATTTTACAAAAGTAGGTGAAATCAAAGTGAGTAACTGTAAGAAAAATAATAATGAGAAGCATCTCTAACTTAAACATATTAAGCTTTCTAAAAATGAAGGCCCTCTTTTATGTGATAAAAGGAGGAATTCATAGCTACTATATGGGGGCTAAGAAAATTCTTATATATAAGGGAATACATATTCTGTATCTATCCATCTATCTATATCTTCTATACTACCTTAAAAGCATGAACTCCCAAACATGAATGTTAAATTACTATAATACCCCCAATTAAAAATACTTAATTTATTTTATTTATTTGATTTAATTATATTATATTAAAAGTAGATGTCATTTCACACTAAAGAATTGTGACTTTTCCGATGAGTTGTGACTTTTCCGAAGAATTGTGATGTTTTCAAAGGGTTGTGACTTTACCAAAGAGTTTTGCCTTATCCGATGAGTTGTGACTTTCTCAAAAGGTTATGACTTTCCCGATGAGCAGTGACTTTTCAAAGGGTTGTGACTTTTTCTTATAAGGAACAAGCAGTACCTATTAATACTACTACTTGTTAGCTATAAATAGAGGGGTTTCCTCTAACTTTTAAACTATGATATTTTTTAGGTTTTCTATTCTTCTTCTTCTTTTTAAAATATCCCAAGATTTATTTTCAACAATTGATTAAGTACAAAATTCAACAAACTTGGAGGTACCACATAAGAAAGAGTTGGGGAACAAATTGTAACAAATCATTCATCAATTCACACTCATATTTTCCTCATAAGATTTTCATCACATACATACTTAAATATTATATCTATTATTTTCGATCATTAATACCATTTTAATTAACCTACATATTTTATTTATTAAAAAAGACTAATTTCCTACGAATAGTCACAACAATTTCTACCTTCATGTTTCTTCGGTAATAAATCACAATCATTCACTCCTTATAAATTATTGACAATTTGAGATCATTTAATATTTGCATGTATGATTCATCCCCAATCCAATGATATGTTTAACTTAAGTTCTTAGCATTGGAATTTAGGTATTGACTTTCTATTAAAGAAGAAAAGAAAAGAACAAAGAAATGTGCAATCATCTATGAACTTTGCTTTACACAGAAAACTTCTATATATAGTGCGCGGTAATTTTCATTTTTTTTTCTTGTTTTGTTTCTTTAATTTATTTCTTTTGTGTCTTCATTCGACGGAGAATTTAATAATTAATGTTCACATAAAGAGTGAACAATGACAAATACACACATTGTGGATTATTTTTTCTAAAAAAATAAATAGATCAAGTTATGGGAGATACAATAATAATAAACAAATACCAAAAAAGACATATGACTGGGGTAAGATATTTCTTTCTTCTTTTTTCATTTTTTATTCTTTTAACCTTAAAGGTAGTCCATTGAATTATTAGTTTTGATCTTAAGTCCTCTATTTGTAAAATAAGTTTTCACTTTTACTTCTAATATTATAATCTAGCCATGATAACATTATACATATATATGAGAAAGTAAAGTGTTGGTTGCAAGAGATTTCAATCAAATGGAACACTAGAGTGAATACAGCATGAACATATATTTTTGTCTTCCTTCTTCATTGGCTATGAATTTTTCCATATATTTTTATGAGAAAGTAAACTGCTGGGGGTAAGAGCCATGATAATATTATATATATATATATATATATATATATATATATATGAGAAAGTAAAGTGTTGGTTGTAAGAGATTTCAATCAAATGGAACACTAGAGTGAATATAGCATGAACATATATTTTTGTCTTCCTTCTTCATTGGCTATGAATTTTTCCATATATTTTTATGAGAAAGTAAACTGCTGGGGGCAAGAGATTTCAATCAAATGGAACACTAGAGTGAATACAACATGAACATATATTTTCATCTTCCTTCTTCATTGGGTATGAATTCTTCCATATATTTTTTTTCTTTTTTATATTTATATTGTGTATGAATTTTTTAAGTATGACTTTCATGTTATTTGTGTTTATTTTGATCTAAAAAATGTTATGGTACAAGATACACTCCTTGCTAGCTATAAAAAAAAAAAAGAGATAAGAAAATAGTGCTTGATCACAAAATGATCTTAAATTAAATTAAAGATTCTATAAATGATACTTTAAATTTTATTCATCAATTAATTTTTTTATTGAAAAAGTTTAATGGTTTATATCACGATACAACTTCTATACGATACTACATACTCTCATTAGACAACCACTATATGATATGTATGTTGCACAAAAAATAATAAGATTACAATTTCGCAAAGATAAGGTAGAAACTTAAAGAAATTAAAAAAAATCACCATAGGTGATGTTGTTCATATATAAATAATAAATTAAGCTACATATATATATATATACACACACACAAAGATTTTGTAAGTTAAATATTTGACATACACTCAAATCTCTATTTAATAATCATTCGTTATAATAACATGTCACTGTAACAACCTAATTTTCATTAGAGCTAATTTTTTATGTTATAGTGGTTGTCTCTATAACATTCTATTTATAACAATGTTGAAATTCTCTTTAGAAGTACACTTTTTATAAAATTACATCTCTATGATAGCCTTACTCAAATATTAACTGAGTAATAATATTTTATATAAGATATATTATGTATAAAGATGAAATATTGCAATATTTATGGTAATCATTATTACTATCATGCACACATCAAATTTCAAGTATTAATATTTAAGAGAAAATTGTACTTAAATGATGTCCATCATTTATGATCATAACCTCAAGAGGAAAGGCTCTTAGTGACCTTTTTTATATTGATATTATTTATTTTATTTTGTTGGTTAAGTTTGTTGACAAAATTGAGTAATGTGAAAAAAATTATTACTAAAGAAATGTAACTTTCTCCCCATATTAAAATTTTGAATGTATTTTGAATTTTTTCAATGAAATCTGGTCATTTTAGTCTAAAAAAAATAACTCTATGACAATCTGCATCATTTTAAAAGCACTTGACCACTCTTCTTTCAATTTATAATTATTTACTAAAAAGCTTTAATTTAGTAATATTAATTCTATTATACAATATTGTATACTATATAATATGATACACACGTGCAACGCACGTGCCATAAAACCAGTAGAGATAAAAACATCAATCACATTAACACATACAAATAAAATAAACTAAGAAAAATGAGGTGATTAATAGTTGTGCTAGACTTTAATTGAAGGAAAGAATGTCCTCCATTATTCGATGTCTGAACAACGTGCCACGGGAAAGAATAAAGATGTGCGGACTCCATGTATAGGATATTCAAGCTCCATGTGACAATGGTATCGTTGAGTGTCATAAGAGGACTCATCGGCTCCGACATTCGTGCAAAACCGAGAAAAAAAGGATGCAGTAGATAGAACAATAACTTGACTCTTAATAATAAGAAAACTCGACTTCTAACTTAAAATTGATCCTTTAACTCCAATATACACATTAAAGAAAAAAAAAACATGAAAGAGTAAACTTAATGAAAAATCCAGCCTATATCAACTTAAGTATTTCATAACTTTTGAGAATCCAACTCATAAATCATTTATACATTTAGACAAAACAAGCAACAAGTAAAATTAAATGAAGATTAAGAAAGTGACTTTGGTCATAACACTTTTAGGCAAAACAAATACGAAATCCTTTTAAAAGAACAATAAACTACAAATTCCTTACTACTATAATCTGACCAGATGAATATTTAACTTAAAAAAAGAAAAAACAACAACAATAACAACTAAAATCATGTAAATATGTAATCCTAAAGCCAACAATTGTTACTTCAGATTTCTACATGACTCGAGCTAATAGAAATAGTTTTAAAAATATCATCGTTATTATGGCGAAAGTCAGTTATCATGGCTGAAGTGAGAAGAGATCATTTTTATATACATAGCCTTCTCCAAATAAGCATCACATTTTAACACAGTATAATGAAGAAACAAAAAGAACGGACATTTTAACACGGTAATGAAGAAACAGAGAGAATGGGAGGTGAATATCACCTGTTGCGGGGCAATGAACCGATGTCGTCGTCTTTGAATCTACTCTCTCGTTATGAACAGATTCGGACTTCAAACTAAATGAGTTTTTAAAAAAAAGTAAACAAAAAATGCAAGAGTTCCAATAAGGATAATGGTAGCTAAATGTTATGTATAAGTTTGACCTTATATGGTGATGTTCTTGTGAGTATCTCTGCCCCCTTTCATTGAAGATATTAGGTCGTATTTATTGGAGATAAAAGCTGAAATTTTGGGCGGGATTTGAAAGGTTTGGTTGAGTCAAAAGACCAGTTTGAAATTTGAAAGAAAAGGCTGTTGAATCTGCTTTCATTAGAGCTTTAAAGTTTTTTGGCCTCATGTGCTGATCGAATCCTTGAAGGTGAGAAGGTTGTCAAGGCTTGCACGAAAATGGAATGGTCAAAATCTGCCATTGTTGACAAGCTGAGTTAATGCACGCAAATGGAAGAGGGAGAAAATTGACGTTGTAGCGGCTGATACAGCTACGTTGAGCGTAATGGACCTGTTCTCTTAGTTGGGCTGCTACATTGGACCAAGAATTTGGATGTAAATCCGATGGCCTTTTCCTTTCTTTAAAAATGATTCTTTTGGGCTTTTAAATTTAATAACTAGTATAATATAGTGAAAAATTTTATAAATGACATGGACTAATAATTTCAAGTTATGACCGTATAATAATTCTTTAAAGTTGTAACAATAAAAAATTGCAGGTTCTAACATTTTATTAAAATAAAAAAAATGCTTAAAATAATAATGAAAATAGATTATTATTTTTAGAAAAAGAACAAAAGGTAAAAAATGGATATAGTTATAGTAATAAATTTGAATCCATCAATGATAATTAATATTTTTCATAAAATTAGGAGATTTAAAACAAAAGAGGAATATTTGTTTTCCTTTTTCAACTTAAATCAGTTAAAAAACTAGTAAAAATTAATTTGGTTGGAAAAAATATAAGGTAAAAAAACGGATATGTTAGTACTAATTAATTTTGAATTATAATTAATATGTGCCATAAAATTAGGAGACATAAAAAAAAATTGTTTTCCTTTTTTTAACTCAAATCAGTTAAATTTCATTCAAAAACAGATTATTATTTTTCAAACGTCTGTCTCTCCTCTCAATTTTTTCTGTCAGTCACAACTAGTTCCAGTTGATTTTTATTCAATAATTTTCATTTGTGTTTTGTGTTGTAATGGACGGCTTCTTATCAATATTAATAAAGTATGGTGGTAGATGGGATCCTTCGGGTTGGTGTTCTTTGCGATTTTTTATTTGTATTGTTATACAACTCAAAACGTAAAAAAATAAAATAAGAACAATGAAACTGGAAGGAAGTTTTCATATTTTGGTTGTGTATAATAGAATTTAATTGTGACGCTTTTGGTATGAACGCTCATTTTTTTTAGATTACATAATATTTGTTTGAAAACGGAAAAGATTTTGGTATGAATTTTTTTCTTAATTAATGATTTTGGTAAAAAAATAAATTACATAAAATCTATTTCTTATTGGTATACTGGTCATACCACTTTTTTGTACAATTTTGGACTTATATTTGAATGAATTATGTATGCTGGTTAAAAAATTATTCAGATTTTGTTTATGTATAATAATTTTAATTATGGCGTATGAAAATTACAAAAAATTTGTTTGAAATTGGTATAGATTTTGGTATGAACATTCACTTTTTTTTTTATGTTTCTGGTTTAAAAAATTACATATTTTTTAACAAAAAATTGGTATACTGGTTATACCATGTTAGTATGATTTTGGCATTATATTGGAATGAATTTCATATATTGTTTATCTAATAAATGACAATTAATTGTTAGAAGTATTATTAATTTTTTGGTATGATTCAGGTATAAAAATGGACGCAAATTTTGTATGAAATTGGTACTCCCTCCGTCCCACATTATATGTCACATTTTCCATTTGCACTTGCATTAAGAAATGAGGTAATTTTACCCTTATGCCCTTATTTAATGTTTGCTTAAGACAACTTTGTAATAAATGATGAATATGTTAGATTTCACAAATATAAATGCATTTGGATGACTATTTAAATTTTAGAGTTTATTTTCTGGAGCCAAATGTTTTCACCAATTGATTGAAAAAAATTTTAAAATCAAATTTTTCCCACCTCAATTTTCCTATATATTTTGTGTAAAATATTTTTTTATATTTTTATATATAAATTCTTAAAGCAAACATGACAACATCACAAAATATTCAAATTCCATTACTTCAAATTTATCTAAATTTTTCTGTTGAATCTGATGTTATTGATAATGAAATTAGACGACAAATGAATTTTAGTTCTAGTTCGACAAATCATTTGTTTTTTTGATTTAAACACCGAGGTGCATATTGAAGAAGATTCGAATACAAATGATGTTATTTTTAATTTGTTTGTTGATATTTTTTTTCAAAATCAGATTTTATAGAATAAGTAGTGAATAAAGAAAGTAGTTAATTAATGAATGAAGTACTCTCCCAATGACCTCCTTTCTATTTAAAAAGAAAATGACTCAGATGGAAAAATTACGATAGAAATAAAGCTTGGAAATTAATTACTTGTAAATTTCCTAGGTTAGTCAAAGTAAATACATTTTCAAGATTAATTAATTAATCTATCAAGGGTATAATGGGCAAAAAATGGTAATTTATGCATAAATTTTATAAAATGACATATATTGTGGTCCAGCTATTTTTAGAAAGGGATGACTTACGTATAAAATGGGATGGAGAGAGTATAATAGTAAGATCAAATTTGTATGAAAATTTATAGTTTTTATGGCGCGAATCTGGTATGATTCAATTTCTATTTTTTGCAATCTATTGGTTGGAATTGTGCATAATAGTGGGATGAAATTGGTATATTGTTTATTTAATAAAATATAATTACTAGTTATAAATTATATGATTTGATATTTTTTTTGCATGAATCTGGTATGAATCAGTGTTTACTTTTGGCATGAAATAGGTATAAAACGTATGCATAAAAATGGTATGAAATTCGTATACTGATATAACATATGTATAAAAGTTATTTGTACTTTTGTATCCTGTAATACCGACAATAATTAATGATGGAACAGGAAAATATTCAATTCAAAAAGTGTCGGAGCATAAATTATTGTCGTCTGGCTCAAAAGGAATTGTAGGAAGACCACAACTTGAACGTTAGAAAGGGCTTGCTGATGTGAAGTTCAAGAGATCTAAGGTTAGTGCAATACATGTCCTCTAGAGGGACACAACAGGAAGACATGTTCAAATTACCCTGCTGAAAAAAAAAGACATAATTTATTTTTATTTTGATTTGGTTATTTATTGTGACAAAGTCATGTTTTTGATTTATTTTGTCTTTTAATTAATGAATTATAATTTCATAACATTTATTATGTGTACTAGCCAACCTAAAAGTAGTTAATATTGTATCCAATTTGTATATATTTGGTATCAAACTAATATTTCATTGGAAAAGTTGAAAAAAAAACATGAAATTGAGATATCAAACGAATTAGCCAAGCTAAAACTAGTTAATGTTGTACTCAATTAGCATACATTTGGTATCTAACTGTATCCAATTGGAAAAATTGAAAAAAAACGTAATTGAGATTTCAACTAAATTAGTCAGCCTAAAACTAGTAATAGAAAAAACAAGACGTAATTGAGATTTCAACAAAATTTGCTAACATAAAACTAGGTATTGTTGTATCCAATGGTATATATTTGGTATCCAATTGGAAAAATAGGAAAAGTAAGATGTAGTTGAGATTTCAACCAAATTTGTCACGCACCGAGCTACCCCCAAGACGCGGACACGGGACCTAGGACCACAAATGATCTCAAGCTAACCCTGCTGGCATGATCATGAGCATACTAAAGATAATAAACTGATGTGGAAGCTAATTCATAAATAAATCTGAAAAGATGGGGAATACCCATATAATATAACTGAATATATCAAATCTGAGAGTTTAATACAAAAGAAATATCACACTCAAAACACTAAGCTGAATCTAACTATGTCTGAAATAAGCCTATGAACTGACTAGAAATGTTGGGACATGCCCCAACTAGATCTAGCAAAACTGAAACTAAAGACTAAAAGCGATAAAGATAAACATGTCACTAGTCCTCGAAGAATGAGGACTCACCACTGATGCTGCCGAACTAAAGATCGAGAACCGATCTAAGTGTGATCTGGATACTGAGAACTTGAACCTACATCACAAGAAAATGTAGCGCACGTATGCGTCAGTACTTAAAAGGTACTGAGCAGGCAGGATAGAGTAAAGTGGAAAGAACATATAACTGAACAAAGCAATAAAGCAATGAAATAAGCTAAACATGATATAGATACTGAATACTGAGCTAACTGAATGCAATGACCAATTTATAACATGCTGACTGAATACTGAATGAACTGTAAATGTGGTTAATGTAATAGAGTCTGACTGAACTGTGGGAGCTACTAATAACTGACATAAAACCACATGAGCTAAATGTGGAGTCCGATGTATACGCCCCATCGAGAGGACCCAATATACCCGGCCAAAGGTATAGAGGCATGACTGGCATGATCACTAGACTGATGTTGCCCACAGAGGGGACTTACACCTACGTGGCTCGTAGTTCTGGGACTATATGGGTACGCTGAAACCCTAGTCCAACTCGGTATTATGCTACTCCCAATAGATTAAGTGGTTAACACATTATGACTGAGTTTCTGTAAATACTGGATAGCTCGAAACTGAACATGCAAACTGAGAATGCAACAATTAATCTGATAATGATGCATTCACAAACTAAGGCATGTAAAACTGAATACTGAAATATCTGACCTAGCATGTGTAATTCAAGAACTAAAGAAATACATAGCTAAGGTTCTGAAATTCATGTGATAAACTGAGCAATAACATGATAATCTGATTTGGAACATTTAAATAACTAATTCATGATGATCTGCTATAATTCTAGAAACCCTAGGTCTGTTCATAATCATGGAATCAAGAATCTGACTGAATTCTAGGGACCTAATGGGCGAAAGGAACCCACTAGTGAAATCCCACATACCTGGTGACGAATTCCACGGAGAAATCTTTCGATTTTGGGGCTGGAACTGAAGGAACCTCGGTGCGTTCTTGAACTAGGGTTCTTGACCTTTTTCTCCTCTCTTGTTTCTAATATTTCTAAGTTTTGATTAATGAATTTGACTTAGGTAGGTTCTAGTTATGTTTCTAGGCTTAAACTAATTAAAACCTCATGATTTAGGGTCTAAACGACGTATCTTAGGGGTTAAACGAAATAGGAAAAGACCAAAAGACTCGTGAATTAACTGTTGTCTGAGTGACTGACGGAATGGACCTACGGTCCGTCAATCAATTGACGGTCCGTCGATTGGGTCCGTAGGTCGAGTCTGCCCGACAGGGCTTCACTAAAACGGGAATACCTTTTTACTCGGAGGTCGGAATTTAGCAAACTTGGTGACGTTGGAAAGATAATTCAATTATCTATCTAACCACAGGTTATGGTACACAAAATTCATTTTGTGCTAAGATTTATGACCATCTGAAGTTGACCTATCAATATTTTTGAACTAACTGGCTGTTGACCCTCATCTACGGTCAGACCTACGGACCGTGGATTGAATGACGGTCAGTGCTGGTCGACCGTAGTTTGTGTCAGAGGCTGGGTAAGGGAAGTCTCAATCCAGGGACACAGACCACAAACCGTGGTCTGATCTACGGACCGTGAGTCGGGACTTAGCCAAATTTTCTTACTAAGTTCTGGGGAAGTTTTCTGTCACGGACCACGGACCTGCACGACGGACCGTGAGTCCATCTACGATCCGTGGATGGTGTCCATGAGTGCCACCTGTAACACCAGAAATCTGAAATCTCTATTTTCGGATACGGGGTGTTACATTATCTCCCCCTTGGGACCATTCGTCCTCGAATGAAGACTAATCTAGCTGAAATAAAAGGAGAGGGCTGCAATCCCTACCACTAAACACTGAGAACTAAATTTCTAACTGAACTGAGTTCTAAGAACATGTAAATACGCTGAAAATGCAAGTACAAACTGAAGGAACATGATTCTAAGACTGAAGTTTCGCATGTATGACTGAAAAACTGAAGAGGAACTATTACCTCAAGCTGGAATGGAATCGGAAGGAAAGAGGTGAGGATACTTGGACTTCATGGCTGCTTCTGCTTCCCAAGTAGCTCCCTCTACGGACTGACTCCTCCACAAAACCTTGACTGAAGCGACTTCTTTATTTCTCAACCTTCTAACCTGACGATCGAGAATTTCAACTGGTACATCCTCATATGAAAGGCTATCTTTCACGGCCACACTCTCTAACAGTACTATGGATGTTGGATCACCCACACACTTCTTCAAAAGAGAAATGTGAAAGACTGGATGCACTGCTGCTAAATCTGCTGGCAACTCTAACTCATAAGCCACTTTACCAATCCTTTTCAAGATCCGGTAAGGGCCTACATATCTGGGACTGAGCTTTCCTTTCTTGCCAAATCTCATCACCCCCTTCATGGGTGACACTTTCAGGAAAACCCAATCATCAACTTGGAACTCTAGTTCCCTTCTTCTCACATCTGCATAAGACTTCTGGCGACTCTGAGCAGTCTTAAGTCTATCTCTAATGAGTTGCACTTTCTCCATAGCATCAAGAACCGAATCTGGTCCTATCAAGGCTGCTTCACCTACTTCAAACCAACCAACTGGAGATCTACATCTACGCCCATACAATGCCTCATAAGGGGCCATCTGAATGCTGGAATGGTAGCTATTGTTGTAGGCGAACTCTATTAGAGGAAGGTGATCATCCCAACTACCCTTGAAGTCGATCACACAAGCTCTCAACATGTCCTCTAAGGTCTGAATGGTACGCTCTGCCTGACCATCCGTCTGTGGATGAAATGCTGTGCTAAGATTAACCTGAGTACCAAGACCTTTCTGAAATGACTTCCAGAAATGAGATGTAAACTGAGGACCTCTATCTGAGATGATAGACAAAGGAACTCCATGCAACCTCACAATCTCATTAATGTAAAGCTTGGCGTAATCCTCCGCCGAATCTGTAGTCTTGACCGCCAAAAAGCGAGAAGACTTAGTAACCCTATCAACAATCACCCAAATGGAGTCATGTTGTCTGCGAGTACGAGGTAAACCTGTGATGAAGTCCATGTTGATCACTTCCCACTTCCAAGTAGGAATGTCAATCTCTTGAGTCATACCTCCTGGTTTCTGATGTTCTACCTTTACTTGCTGGCAATTGGGGCACTTAGCCACAAAGTCTGCTATATCTCTTTTCATACCATTCCACCAATAGACTTCCCGTAGATCACGGTACATCTTAGTGGCGCCTGGATGAATAGAATATCTGGAATTGTGGGCTTCTGCGAGAATATGCTGTCTCAATTCACCCACATCAGGAACACACAATCTACCTTGATAGCGAAGTACACCATCTCCCCCTTGGGAGAAAACCTCCACTCTCTGATTGTGGACTGCACCCTTAAGTTCAAGCAAGATTGGATCACTGTCTTGCTTTTCCTTAACCTCTACTACCAAAGAAGATTCTGCCCCATTCTGAACCGTTACACCACTATCTGATATGCTCATAAGACGAACTCCTAGGCGAGCAAGTCTGTGAACATCCTTTGCTAGCTCTCTCCTTTCTTCCTCAACATGTGCTACACTACCCATGGATAGTCTGCTAAGGGCATCTGCTACTACATTCGCCTTACCCGGATGGTAATGCACGCTCATATCATAATCTTTGAGGAACTCAAGCCACCTTCTCTGGCGAAGATTCAACTCTTTCTGGGTGAACACATACTGAAGGCTCTTATGGTCTGTGAACACATCTACGTGAACACCATACAAGTAATGTCTCCAAATCTTAAGTGCAAACACCACTGCTGCTAGCTCGAGGTCATGAGTTGGATAATTCTTCTCATGTACCTTAAGCTGTCTAGAAGCATAAGCTATAACCTTACCTCGCTGCATCAACACACAACCTAGGCCGACTCTGGATGCATCACAATAGATCACATAACCATCTGAACCCTCTGGTAGAGTCAAGACAGGAGCTGTAGTCAACCTAGTTTTCAGTTCTGCAAAGCTTTTCTCACAATCATCTGACCATTGGAACTTAACCTTTTTCTGAGTTAACTTAGTCAATGGAGAGGCTATGGATGAAAATCCTTCCACAAACCGTCTGTAATAGCCCGCTAGACCCAAGAAACTTCTGATATCTGTAGCAGAGGTAGGTCTGGGCCATTGTTTCACTGCTTCTATCTTCTGGGAATCTACTCGAATTCCTTTACTAGACACAATATGCCCAAGGAAGGCAACTGATTGTAACCAAAACTCACACTTACTAAATTTTGCAAATAACTGGCGATCTTTGAGAGTTTGCAGAACAACTCTCAAATGACTTGCATGTTCTTCCTCATTCCTAGAGTAAATGAGGATATCATCAATAAAGACGATAACGAACAAGTCCAAGTACTGCTTGAACACTCTGTTCATCAAATCCATGAAAGCTGCAGGAGCATTGGTTAGTCCAAATGACATAACTACAAATTCATAATGACCATACCGAGTTCTGAAGGCTGTCTTCGGAATGTCACTATCTCTGACTCTAAGCTGATGATAACCTGATCTGAGGTCTATCTTTGAGAAATGACTAGCACCCTGAAGTTGGTCAAACAAGTCATCAATCCTGGGGATGGGATACTTATTCTTGATTGTGACCTTGTTCAACTGCCTATAGTCAATGCACATTCTGAGAGAACCATCTTTCTTCTTCACGAACAACACTGGTGCACCCCATGGCGAAATACTAGGTCTGATGAAGCCCTTATCTAGAAGGTCTTTCAACTGCTCTTTCAATTCCTTAAGCTCAGCTGGAGCCATTCTGTAAGGAGGGATAGAGATAGGCTGGGTATCTGGAAGGAGATCAATTCCAAAGTCTATTTCCCTTTCGGGAGGAACTCCAGGAAGATCTTCTGGGAACACTTCTGGAAACTCACTGACTACAGGAACTGACTCAAGAGTTGGGGATTCGGAACTAGAATCCTTAACCCGAACTAGATGATAGAGATAACCCTTAGAGATCATCTTTCTGGCCTTAAGGTAAGAAATGAATCGACCCATAGGCGCTAAGCTACTACCCTTCCATTCTAGGATTGGTTCGTCTGGAAACTGAAAACGAACAATCCTAGTTCTACAATCAACTGAGGCATAACATGAATGTAACCAATCCATGCCTAGAATGACATCGAAGTCTACCATTTCTAACTCTACAAGATCTGCTGAGGTGACTTTCTGAGAGACTGTGACAGGGCAATTTCTGTATACCCGTCTAGCTATAACTGGGTCACCGACTGGAGTAGAGACTGAGAAGGGTTCTGAAAGAGTTTCTGGACTAACACTGAATTGGACTGCTATGTAAGGAGTTACAAAAGACAAAGTAGCCCCTGGATCTAACAATGCATAAACATCAAGATCAAAGACTCGTAACGTACCAGTGACTACATCAGGAGAATCTTCCTGATCTTGACGAGCCTGAAGAGCATAAAGCCTGTTTTGGCGCTGTCCGCCACCAGTACCAGAAGAGTTACCCTGCTGAGTCGGGCGACCTGCTGGTGCTGCTGAAGTTGTAGACTGAGCTCTACCATTATTTCCTCCTTGACCCTGTCTAGAAGGACAATCCTTCAATCTATGACCAGACTGACCACACCCAAAGCATCCTTCCTTACCTGCAAGGCACTCGCCCGGATGGTTCTTACTACATTTCGGGCAAGTTGGGTAGGTTTTGGTGCCTGAAACACTACCTTGAGACTTAGAGCCTGACGCCCTACCTTTCTGATCATTACGGAACCTGGGGGATGGAACACTAGCTGATGAAGGGGCTGGAGTCGAAGACTTCTGCTGAAAATGCGAGCGGTTTCCACCACCCGATTTCTGGTAGGAATACTCGTAGTTACCTGTTCTTTCTTTCTTAGTCTCCTTAGCATGTTCCCTAAGCTTATCACCCTCAACCTGCTGAGCATGAGTCATGAGCCTAGAGATGTTCATGTCTCCCAACAACATAGCATTTCTGCACTCTGTTTTCACTAAGTCTGATACTCCATAGAGAAACTTATTCATCTAAGCCCTGGAATCAGCAACCATGTGAGGAGCATACCTGTAGAGTTGGTTAAACTTGAGCCCATACTCTTGGACAGTCATGTTACCCTGCCTTAAGTTCATAAATTCCTGGGCCCTTGCTTCTCTCAACTCTATGGGGAAAAACCTGTCTAGAAAGGTTTCGCTGAAACATTCCCAAGTAATAGGAGCAGCATCTATACCCCTGTTCTCCTTCCACTGAGTATACCAGATATGAGCTACATCCTTAAGTTGGTAAGATGCTAACTCAACCCAATCATTCCCAGTGACCTGCATTACCTCAAAGATCTTCTTGATCTCATCCAAGAAATTCTGGGGATCTTCACCAGTCTCCGATCCTAAGAACTCTGGAGGATTCATTCTTACAAAGTCATGGACCCTTGCTGTTGCTGATCCACCATTTGCATTCACAGGAGTTTGAACCCGCTGATTGTTCTGGTTAGCGATACTCTGAGCCAACATCTGAATGGCATTCCTGAATTCAACATTTGAGACTTCCTGATCTGGAACTGGAGGAGCTGCGTTTGCGTTCCTGGCGTTCGCATTCCTGGCGTTAGCTCTACGGGAAGGCGTGATCACTGAAACGTAGAACATCGAGTTAGAATGGAAATAAACCATACCATACGTACGATAAGGGTAACAAGAAAATGAAGATTTTTCCTAAAGACACTTTGTAGCCTCCCTCTCATTACATGTGGTGCGCACTACACACCCATGAAAATGACTCTACCTAGTGCGGCTTTTCAGACATCCTAGGACACTTAAACCTAATGCTCTGATACTAAGTTTGTCACGCCTCGAGCTACCCCCAAGACGCGGACACGGGACCTAGGACCACAAGTGATCCCAAGCTAATCCTGCTGGCATGATCATGAGCATACTAAAGATAATAAACTGATACGGAAGCTAATTCATAAAAAAATCTGAAAAAATGGGGAATACCCATATAATATAACTGAGTATATCAAATCTGAGAGTTTAATACAAAAGAAATATCAAACTCAAAACACTAAGTTGAATCTAACTATGTCTGAAATAAGCCTCTAAACTGACTAGAAATGTTGGGACATGCCCCAACTAGATCTAGCAAACCTGAAACTAAAGACTAAAAGCGATAAAGATAAACATGTCACTAGTCCTCGAAGAATGAGGACTCACCACTGATGCTGCTGAACTGAAGATCGAGAACCGATCTAAGCGTGATCTGGATACTGAGAACCTGAACCTACATCACGAGAAGATGTAGCGCACGTATGAGTCAATACTTGAAAGGTACTGAGCAGGCAGGATAGAGTAAAGCTGAAAGAACATATAACTGAACAAAGCAATAAAGCAATGAAATAATCTGAACATGATATAGATACTGAATACTGAGCTAACTGAATGCAATGACCAATTTATAACATGCTGACTGAATAATGAATGAACTGTAAATGTGGTCAATGCAATAGAGTCTGACTGAACTGTGGGAGCTACTAATAACTGACATAAAACCACATGAGCTAAATGTGGAGTCCGATGTATTCGCCCCATCGAGAGGACCCAATATACCCAGCCAAAGGTATAGAGGCATGACTGGCGTGATCACTAAACTGATGTTGCCCACAAAGGGGACTTACACCTACGTGGCTCGTAATTCTGGGACTATATGGGTACGCTGAAACCCTAGTCCAACTCGGTATTATGCTACTCCNTCTGTAAATACTGGATAGCTCGAAACTGAACATGCAAACTGAGAATGCAACAATTAATCTGATAATGATGCATTCATAAACTGAGGCATGTAAAGATGAATACTGAAATATCTGACCTAGCATGTGTAATTCAAGAACTAAAGAAATACATAGCTAAGATTCTGAAATTCATGCGATAAACTGAGCAATAACATGATAATCTGATTTGGAACATTTAAATAACTAATTCATGATGATTTGCTATAATTCTAGAAACCCTAGGTCTGTTCATAATCATGGAATCAAGAATCTGACTAAATTCTAGGGACCTAATGGGCGAAAGGAACCCACTAGTGAAATCTCACATACCTGGTGACGAATTCCACGGAGAAATCTTTCGATTTTAGGGCTGGAACTGAAGGAACCTTGGTGCGTTCTTGAACTAGGGTTCTTGACCTTTTTCTCCTCTCTTCCTTCTAATTTTTCTAAGTTTTGATTAATGAATTTGACTTAGGTAGGTTCTAGTTATGTTTCTAGGCTTAAACTAATTAAAACCTCATGATTTAGGGTCTAAACGACGTATCTTAGGGGTTAAACGAAATAGGAAAAGACCAAAAGACCCCTGAATTAACTGCTGTCGGAGTGACTGACGGAATGGACCTACGGTCCGGTCCGTAAATCAATCGACGGTCCGTCGATTGGGTCTGTAGGTCGAGTCTGCCCGACAGGGCTTCACTAAAATGGGCATAACTCTTTACTCGGAGGTCGGAATTTAGAAAACTCGGTGGTGTTGGAAAGATAATTCAATTATCTATCTAACCATAGGTTATGGTACACATAATTCATTTTGTGCTAATAGTTATGACCATCTGAAGTTGACCCATCAATATTTTTTCAGTTAACTGGCTGCTGACCCTCCTCTACGGTCAGACCTACGGACCGTGGATTGAATGACGGTCCATGCTGGTCGACCGTAGTTTGTGTCAGAGGCTGGGTAAGGGAAGTCTCGATCCACGGACACAGACCACGGACTGTGGTCTGATCTACGGACCGTGAGTCTGTCCGTGAGTCGGGACTTAGCCAAATTTTCTGACTGAGTTCTGGGAAAGTTTTCTGTAACGAACCATGGACCTGCAGGACGGACCGTGAGTCCATCTACGATCCGTGGATGGTGTCCGTGAGTGACACCTGTAACACCAAAAATCTGAAATCTCTATTTTCGGTACGGGGTGTTACAAAATTAGTCAACCTAAACTAGTTAATATTGTATCCAATTGATATTTATCTAGAAAACTTAAGTGTAACTATGTATACAGTTCTCCCATAAAAGGAATCTCAAAATATTTTATTTTTTACAATGTTTATGAGGTTTTTTTCAAAATTAAAACTCCAATATAATCCAATTTCTATACACTTAGTATCTAACTTGAAAATTTAAGACATAGGCTAAAAATAAAAATGTATGAAGTTGGTATTCAACTGAATGTGGAAAGAATAAATCTAATAATGTAAAATAGTGCATATTATTTATTGTTGTAAAAAACTGTAGCAAAAATAAATATACATCATCTAAAAATTTTAAAACGTGTAATAATTAAAAGTCTAAGCTACAATCAACTATCTCAAAAAAAATTCATGGTCTTCATGTAGGACAATTGGTAGTATCCGGAGCATGTTCTTTTGCTACACGCGGTCCATCAAATTTGCTAGCAACAACTCCAGTTACTTCACTCTCAATAATTGCGCCATCAACATTCCTGCTTTTTTCATACTGCAATAGGATTGTGGCGTATATACCTTTGACGATGGTACTTAGCATCGATATTAATGGGATCCATATCAAAAACTCTATTGCTAATATATTCAGTGAATAGACATGTGTACATACCACAATCACTAAAACAACATTGAAGAAAAAAAAATTGAGAAAGAAAATGAATTAATTATTATGAACAAATCACAAAAAGATAGAAATACATATATATTTTATCCCCATTTCACCAACTTCAATAAAAAAACAATTTAAATACAATTGTGGAAAATCATACTAGATTTATACAAACTTCATGCCAATGCACAAACATATTAATACTAAATCATACCAACTATATAGTATATCAATTTCATGTCAAAAATATACTCAATCTGATCATATACAACTTTATTGTGCTTTGTTTCTTCTTGGGAGTGGTAACACTCTTGTTCGCCGAATTTGAATTCATGTTGGTCAGCGGCGTTTGAGTCAAGATATTAAAAGATGGAGCCTCACTTTCAACATTAAAAACCCCTTCTAAAGAATCTGGAACTCTTTCTAAGTGTATGCTGATGTTTTAGATTCTTCTACATGTTTTTTGTCAATCTAAACTCTTTATTCTTTGTATTGTTTAGAAGATTTGTCCTTCTTTTGAGTGTGCAAAGAAGAAGATTGAAGATGATGAGAGAGAAAGATTTACTATTTCTTCTTTTGAATGTACAAAGAAAAAGAATGATGATGATGAAAGAGAAAGATCTACCATTTGAGTAAAGGTTGAACGTGTGGGTGGGGGTACTGGTTTGGCGTGTGAGTAAGAAAGACACGTGTTAGTGGAGGTGGGTGGTTGATGTGTGAACATTAAAAAATCCCTAAAAAGTTGTAATATTACGCGTGAAAGGTAAAAAAATCCCTAAGAAGGTGTAATAGATAATTACCATTGATTCTCTCTTATTAATTTTACTTATCTCACCTATTAATTATATATAATTATAAAAGACTAATTATTTAATAAATTGGAATTAATTGATTTATAAATAAGAAATGATATGTTATAACTTGCAATTAAAATGTTATAAGTAGTATTATTTTAAAAGTAGATCTAAAACCTGTAATATTACTCCTTAAGTAGATGTGTGGGGTGATTTTTCCTATAATATATATTATGTAAAATAGTTTAGTAAGTAAGAAACTTGAAATAACGTAATGACAATTATTTTGAAAAAGACGACAATAAGTAATAGTAGTAATGTTGATAAAAAAAATATAATTTTAAAAATAGTGAAGATGATGATCATACAACTAATAAAAATTAATGTAATAGTGATAATAGTGTCTAAAAGATAATTACGATAGCGTTAGTAATAAATCGAAATAGTCGTGAACTACAAAATATTTGACTTATCAATATTTTGAAAGCTCAATAGAATGAGTTATAAGAAAGAAAAGACAAGATTGGGTGTCAACAGCTTGCCCTTCTTTGATCGGAAACGATGAAAGAGTTTTCGGGCAAAGAAGTTGACTTAGTAGCCGAATTTGTCTTGGCCAATAAATATAGGTAGGGGAAGAGTTTGACAAAAGTGACACTAGAGGATTTTTAGCCTCGAGGAATCATGTAAAGAGTTAATTGAGTTGAGATGTAAAGGTGGTTATGAAATAGGTGATATTTTGCCTCGAGGGTTCATGTAAAGAGTTAATTTAGCCTCGAGGGATCACGTGTTCGTGGAACGTCGGTGTAGATGAGTTCGAGAGTAGATCATTGACCCTTCCTAGCGAGTTTGATATTCCTCTTCAACAAATTTGCCCCAGTTCACTGCTAAGAGATAGTTCCACGTTGTGTTGCATCTTTGGTTGATTTAGATTGTTTTTCTTGAAACTCATGTTAAATTTGTCATCAAAGTTACGGATAAAACTAGAGTTTAAGAATGTGTAAATGAATAAAATGGTAATATATGTGTGTGAGAATAAGAATGAAGTCATGTGACTTATGAGATGACAAAGGTGTGTGGCCAAATGTTGTCTCTAGTTATCTCTAGAGACTTGATAAATAAAGATGTCTCTGATTGTCTACTAAGACTTGATGTTGAGAGTTGAAGTCGTCTAGCTTATGATGATAGAGTCGTATGACAAATTGGTGTCTCCAGTTGTCCTCAGAAACATATTGACAAATGACGTCTTTGGTTGTTTTTCAAAGAATTGATGATGAATGATGTCTGTAAAGTTTAAGATAAAGTCGTTAAAGTAGGTAAAGTAGATTAAAGTAATTGGTAAAGTAGTGAATAAATTAAGAATTTAGCCGTCTGGATTATGCAGATGATGTGATAATGTCTCTGGTTGTCTTTGGAAACTCGAATGATAAATGAGTTCACCGGTTGTCTTCCGGGACTTGAATGGGCCTTCGGTTTTCTTCGGGGTCTTATGTCTGTAAAAAAGGTAATGTTGTGGATGACATCATAAAGTATGAGTTTAATATGTGTGTATCCTATTTTTAGGTGGATGAACCCAAATGTGTGTATATCTTATTTTAGGGTGGATAAACCCGTCTTGTCCTATTTTAGGATGGACAAACCCATGGTTCCTATTTTATGGTGGATTTACCTATATCTTATATTAGGGTGGATGGACCCGTGTCCTATTTTAGGGTGGACGAACCCGTGTTCTATTTTATGGCGGACTAACCCAATGTATCCTATTTTAGGGTGGACGAACCAATGTCCTATTTTAGGATGGACAAACCCAATATGTTTACCTATCAGGGTCATGATCGGTGTGTCGTTTATGTTTAGTTTGATGATGGTGAAAAAGTAATTGATAAGATTCAAACTTTCCAAGATGCACGGTGGGTTTACCCATTTGAAACACTATGGATCAGAGTATATATGAATTCAACTTGAGTGAAATGCAACCTTCAGTCATCAACCTTTAACTACATCTGCCTGGAAAACATTTAGGTACACATATTTATGCATAAAAACACATTTCCTTCAAAATAATAATTATAATGCTGACCATACAAATGCGAACTCTAAAAGAACTCCATATATTTTATTGGAAAAAGAAAAAATTGCAAAATATCATCACCTGGTATGGTGTCAAGCCAGCAATGTTGACCGAGTATTTCAGGATGTGCTCAATTGACACTGAAGCACATGCATACCTTTATAGAGAATTCCCCACGTATTATGTTTGGAATTCCAAAGTAAAGTCTTGAACAAAAAGGAAACCAAGATCTATAATTGGTCATTGTTTGGAAAGTATGGGCAAGAATATAGACATATATGACCTTCCTCAACTAGATTACCATTTGCTCGAAGTTGTCCCATCAGAATGTAGAGAAATAAATGAAGAAATGTCTGTGAAAATATCTACGGAAGATTTGCATGCAGAGTCAAAAATAAATCCAGAACAAGAGCAGGCTTTTTCAAAAATAGTGCAAACATTTGATACTTTAAAAGTTGGAATATTCTTCGTCGATGGACCTGGGGAACTGGGAAACATATCTATGTCATACATTGCTTGCCAGTGTTAGGTCAAGAGGTACGATAGCTTTCACAACAACAGTCAGTGGCATAGCAGCTTCAATTTTACAAGGACATACATAACACACTCGAGATTAGAGATCCTCTGCAAACAAATGAGTCAACTATGATAATATGCCAAAGCACAGTGGTGCTGCCAAATTGATTAGAAAAGCGAAAGTGATTATATAGAAGTAAGCACCAATGGCCAAGCGACAAATAATAGAAACAGTCGATAGGAGCTTTAGAGACATATTGGACATCGATAAACCGTTTGGTGAGAAGGTCATGATTTTTTAGGTGATTTTCGGCAAGTGTTACCAGTAGTTCTAAAATCAACTAGCAGAAATTGTTAATGCAAGCTTTGTGAAATCGTATTTCTGGCTTTTGATGGAAAAGATTCAATTTACTAGAAATATGAGAGCAAGAACAGATCAATCATTCATTGAGTTCTTACTTCGTGTGGGTAACAAAGATGAATAAACAATAAGAGACAATTTACTCCTTCTTCCAGAATAGTTGACTGTCAAGCATTGTTAGGATGCAATTTCAGAAGAATCTATAATAAAAGAGATATTTCCAAGCCTACAAGAAAAAGTTACTAGGGCAAAATATGTCACCGAACGAGCTATCTTAGCAAGCATAAATGCGCATGTGGATAATCTTAATGACAAGTTAATATCCCTGTTCCAGGTGAAATCAAGATATTTAATAGCTTTGACTCAGTAGAAGTTGACACCAACAAGTATTATCAAAAAGAATATCTAAATACTTTAACACTAAACAGTCTCCTGCCACAAAGGTATTAAAAAAAAATACATTACGAATTACAATCATGAAGAGGCGGTAAAAAATCAATATGGCTTACTTTGACATATATTATTAAATTCAAGTTAGAATTAAAGGAAAATGCACCCATCATGCTGCTAAGGAGTTTAGACCATTCGAATGGCTTATGCAATGGCATCAGAATGATATGTAGAGGCTTTGCCAAGAATGTCATGCATGCACAAATATCAAGTGGTCATTGTGCAATGAAACATGTGTTTCTTCCCAGAATTCAAATTTCACAACTAGAAAATGAAGGGTATCCATTCAAATTAATTCGAAAGCAATTTCCAGTACGCCTTAACTTTAATATAAATTAGCAACTCATTAATTAATTAAGTCTTTTTAATTTTGAAAAATGTCGAAAATATTTATTGCTATAATAGAAATTATATTTAATTAGAAAAATCGAGTTAACCCTTAAAAAAAATATTTATTTGACGTGAAATTAAAAAATGAGAAAGTAAGTGGTAATATTTATATAATATGTTTAGTTTTTTTTATAAAAATAGTATTTATGAAATAAATTTATCAAATAAAATAAATAATTAAAAATCTTTTTTTTTCTACAAAAATTCATAGCATATATATATGTTATTATTTATATTATTATTATTATTATTAAAATTTTGGTTAAACAAATGTGGAGAGCCAAATTGGGAGTCAACACACATATTCAGTTGGGAGTAGACTTAGAACTGAGTTGGACTAGGTTTCAGCGTAACATTAAAAGTCCCAGAATTATATGCTAACATAGGTTCAGAGGTCCCCTCGGTTGAGACTCAACTTTTAGAGATCATGCCACAGTCATGTCTCTATACCCCTGACAAGGTATGTTGGGTCCTCTCGATGGGGCGTATACATCGGACTCGACGTTTAGCTTATGTGGTTTATATTGGTTAATAGTAGCTCCCATAATCATAATGTTATTGAATTGACCATGTTATCAGCATTTACTTCAGTATTCAGTTCAACATGTTATCTTCATGATTAGTATTTGGTCATTGCATATAATTTAGTTTTTAGTTATACTTCATCACAACCTATTGCCATGCTCAGTCTATATTGTCAGTATTATATTGTTCTTTTTATATCGTTCAGCTTAGTATATGTATCATGCATGCTCAAAACATTCAAAATACTTACGCATACTTTGCGCTACATCATTTTATGATGTAGGTTCAGGCTCAGAATCCAGATCAAGCTTAGTACGATTTCCAGCCCATACTCAGCAACTTTAGTGTTGAGTCCTTATAGTTCAAGGGCATTTCTTTATGCTTGGTTTAGTTAGCTTACTTTTAATTTTTCAGTATTTTTTTTAGTTAGCTAGGGACTTGTCCCAGTAGCTCATCAGTAGTAGAGGATTTCAGACATAGAGTTAGTGTTAAGTGTTTTGGGGTTGTTTCCCCAGATATTCAGATTTATTTTAGTTTGGGGTCCTTTAGTTTTGACTCATTTATTAGTTATGCTTCTGGTTATCTTAGTTATATATTTAGTATGTTTGTGATATGCCATACTCAGGGTTAGCTTTGGGTCACTTGTGATACTAGGTCTCGTGTTACGTCTAGAGGGTAACCTTGGGGTGTGACAAAATTGGTATCGAAGCATCTGGTTCAAGAGTCCTAGGATCTCTGAGAGTTGCACTAAGTAGATTCTCTTTCATGAGTGTGAAGTACGTCATATCTATAAGAGGGAGGCTGCTAGGTGTTTGAATAAAAACTTCCTTTTTTTGCTATTCCTATCATGCGTGAAGTATGATTCAACTTCTCATTTCTAATCTATCATTATGCATTTCAGATCATGCCTTCTCACAGAGCTAACACATGGAATACTAACGCACGCAATGCTAACGAAGTTCTTTCAGTCCCGAACCATAAGGTTAAGAATGTAGAGTTTCGTAATGTAGTTCAGCTTTTGGCTCACACTGTGGCCAACCAAAACAATCAGCAGGCCCTAGTTCCTACAAACCCTATTGTTGGGTCAGCTACAGCCAGGGTTCGAGACTTTGTTCGTATCAATCCGCCAAAGTTTCTAGGGTCGAAGGTTGGTGAGGACCCACAGAACTTCATTAATGAGGACAAGAAGATTCTTAAGGTAACCAAGTGACTTGTACTATTCGTGTTGAACTAGCATCCTAACAACTCTAGGATGTGTCTCATATCTAGTTCAAGTAGTGGAAAGACAATTAGAGTGACGATGTAGCTCATGTGACTTGGGATTGTTCTACTGGAGATTTTCTAGACATGTTTTTCCCAAGAGAGTCGAGGGAGGCTAAGGCTCAGGATTTTATGAACTTGAGGCAGGGTTCGATATCTGTCCAAAAAAAATGGGCTAAAGTTTACCCAGCTCTCTAAGTATGTTCCACATATGGTTGCCGATCCGAGAGCACAAATGAGCAAGTTCTATTTGGAGTATATCATCTGGTGAAGACTGGGTGCAGAAATCCTATGCTATTAGCGTATATGGAAATCTCCAGACTAATAAAACATGCTCAACAGGATGAGGGAGATAAGTTCAAGGAAATGACTAAGGATAACAAGAAGGCTAGAATAGGAAATTATGAATACTCTTAGCATAGGTCGAGTGGTGGAAATCGCTCATAATACCAGCAAAGTTCTACAGCCCCAGCTTCTTTATCAGCTAGCGCTCCATCTCAGGTTTTGACAAGATCAGAAAGAAAGGGCATCAAGCTCTAAGTCTTAGGGAGTGCATTCGGTGATAGGATTGTTCCATATTGTCCAAAGTGTGTTAAGAACCATCCGAGCGAGTGTCTTGCTGGTAGAAGAGGGTGTTTTGGGTGTGGTCAGTCTTGCCATTAGTGGAAGGATTGCCCTTCTTCCAGGCAAAGACAAGAAGGTAATGTTAATAACGCTCAGTCTACAACTTCAGAAGCGCCAGCAAGTCGCCCCACTCAGTAGGGTGCCTCGGCTGGTACAGGTGGTGGTCACCACCAGAACAGGTTGTATTCTCACCAGGCTCGCCACAACCAGGAACAGGTACGTTACAAGTCTTCCAATTAGAGGTTTATGAATTGTTAGATCCATGGGTTACACTTTCTATTGTAACTTCTTATATAGTAGTTTTTACTCCAGTTGGTGACCCAGTTATAGCTTGATGGGTATACAAAAATTACCCTGTCACAGTTTTCCAAAAAGTCACCTCATCATATCTTGTAGAATTAGAAATGGTAGATTCTGATATCATTCTAGGCATGGATTGGTTACATTCATGTTATGACTCAGTCGATTGAAGAACTAGGATCATTCGGTTTTAGATTCCAAATGAGCCAGTCTTAGAGTGGAAGGGTAGTAACTAAGTGCATGTAGGTAGATTTATCTCTACCTTAAGGCTAGGAAAATTATTTCTAAAGGGTATATCTATCATATTGTTCGGGTTAAGGATTCAAACTACAAAACCCCAATTCTTGATTCAGTCCCAGTAGTAAATAAGTTTCGAGAAGTATTTCTAGAAGATCTTCTTAGACTCCCTCCCGGAAGGAGGATCAACTTTGGAATAGATATCCTTCAAGATACCCAGCCCATTTCCATTCCTCCTTACCTAATGGCTCTAGCTGAGCTTAAGAAATTGAAAGAATAGTTGAAAGACGTTCTAGATAAGGGCTTCATCAAACCCAGTATCTCTCCATGGGGTGCTCCAGTGTTGTTCGTGAAAAAAAATGACGGTTCTCTCAAAATGTACATTAACTACCATCAATTGAACAAATTTACAATCAAGAATAAGTATCCCATCCCTAGGATTGATAACTTGTTCAACCAATTTCAAGGTGCTAGTCATTTTTCTAAGATAAACCTCAGATCCGGCTATCATCAGCTCAGAGTTAGAGCTAGTGACATCCCGAAGATAGCCTTCAAGACTCAGTATGGTCACTATGGTTTTATAGTTATGTCTTTTGGACAATGCTCATGCAGCTTTCATGGGCTTAAGTGTTCAAATAGTATTTGGACTTGTTCGCCCTTATTTTTATTGATGATATCCTCATGTATTCTCAGAGTGAGGAAAAGCATCCGACTCATCTGAGAGTTGTTCTGCAAACCCTCAAAGATTGCCAGTTATTCGCTAAGTTCAGCAAATGTGAATTTTGGTTGCATTCCTTAGTCATGTGGTATCTAGTGAAGGAATTCGAGTAGATTCTCAGAAAATTAAGGTAGTACAGAACTGGTCCGGACCCACGTCTCTGACGGATATCAGGAGTTTCTTAGGTTTGGCTAGTTATTACATGAGGTTTGTTCAAGTATTTTCATCTATAGCTTCCCCATTAACCGAGTTGACCTAGAAGAAGGTCAAGTTTTAGTGGTCAGATGAGTGTGAGAAAAACTTCTTCGAACTGAAGACTAGGTTGATTACAGCTCATGTCTTAACTCTACCAGATGGTTCAGACGGTTATGTGGTTTGTTGTGATGCATCTAGGGCCGGCCTTGGTTGTGTGTTGATGAAACAAGGTAAGGTCATAGTTTATGCTTCTAGACAAATTAAGGTCCATCAGAAGAACTACTCGACTCATGACCTCGAGCTTGCAGCCGTAGTGTTCGCCCTAAAGATTTGGAGATAGTACTTGTATGTTGTTCATGTTTATGTGTTGACAGATCATAAGAGCCTACAGTATGTGTTCACCGAGAAAGAGTTGAATTTTTTTCGGAGGAGATGGGTTGAATTCCCTAAAGACTATGACACGAATGTGCTCTACCATTCGAGTAAGGACAATGTAGTGGTTGATGCCCTCAACAGACTATCCATGGATAGTGTGACACATGATGAGGAAGAGAAGAAAGAATTAGCCAAAGATGTTCACCAGCTTGCTCGCTTAGGACTTTGTCTTATGTACACCTCACATGGCGGTGTGATAGTTCAGAATGGGTCAGAATGTTCAATGGTAGCGAAGGTTAAGAAAAAGAAGGATAGCGATCCTATATTATTTCAATTGAAAGGTACAGTTCATCAATAGACAGTTGAGGCTTTCTCTGAAAAGGGAGATGGTCTGCTTTGCTACCGGGGTCATTTGTGTGTGCCTAATGTGAGTGAGTTGAGGAAGCAGATTCTTACAGGAGCCCATAATTCTAGATATTCTATTCATCCAGGTGTCACTAAGATGTACCGTGATCTATGGGAATTGTTTTGGTTGAACGTCATGAAGAGAGACATAGTAGACTTTGTGGCTAAATGTCATAACTATCAACATGTTAAGGTAGAACATCAGAAACTAGGAGGTGTGACTCAAGCTATTAGAATTCCTACATGAAAGTGGGAAGTGATAAACATGGACTTCATTACGGGTTTACCTCATACTCGCACACAACATGACTCTATTTGGGTGATAGTGGATAAAGTCACTAAGTACGCTTACTTCTTAGTTGTTAAGACTATAGATTCAGCGGAGGATTATACTAGACTCTACATTAGTGATATACTTAGATTGCATGGGTTCCCTTGTCTATCATATCAGATAGAGGTCCTCAGTTTACATCTCATTTCTGGAAATCATTTCAGAAAGGTCTTAGTGCTCAGGTAATTCTTAGTAAAACACTTCATCTACAAACGGATGTCCATGCAGATTGTACCATTCAGACCTTAGAAGATATGTTGAGAGCTTGTGTGATCGATTTCAAGGGTAACTGGGATGATCACCTACCTCTCATAGAGTTTGCCGATAATAATAGCTTCATTCCAATATTCAGATGGCCTCGTATGAAGCACTATATGGGTGTAGATATAGGTCTCCGATTTGTTGGTTCAAAGTAGGTGAAGATTGGGCCAGATTCGGTTCATGAGGCTATGCACAAAGTTCAGCTCATGAAAGATAGACTAAAGACATCTCAGAGTCATTAGAAGTACTATGCAGATGTGAGGAGAAGGGACTCAGAGTTTGAAATCAATGTTTGGGTTTTCCTAAAAGTGTAACCCATGAAAGGAGTGATGATATTTGGCAAGAAAGTGAAACTCAGTCCCAGGTATGTAAGTCCTTACAGAATCCTGAAAAGGGTCGGTAATGTGGAATATTAGTTAGAGTTGCCAACAGAACTAGTAGCGGTTCATCCAGTCTTTCACATTTACTTGTTGAAAAAGTGTGTGGGTGATTCGGCATCAATAGTACCTTTAGAGAGTGTGGTTGTGAAGGATAGCCTCACCTATGAGAAGATTCCAGTTGAGATTCTTGACCGCCAGGTTCGTAGGTTAAGAAATAAGGAGGTCGCTTCAGTAAAGGTTTTGTGGAGGAGTCAGTTTGTACAGGGAGCTACTTAGGAAACAAAAGTAGCCATGATTGCCAAGTATCCTCACCTCTTTCCTTCCGATTTAGTTTCATCTTGAGGTAATAGTTCCTTTCCAGTCTCTGAGCTTACCTTTCTATAATTTAGTATTAGTATCATGTCCCTCAGTTATCCTTGCATTTTACCATATTTGCATGTTCATGGAATGCAGTTCAGTTAGATATCAGGTTCTAGTTCTCAGTTGGTAGGGACTTCAGCTCTTTCCTCCAAACTCAACTTTTTTAGACTTCATTCGAGGACGAATGATCCCAAGAGGGAAATATTGTAACACCTCAAATATCTAAACTAAGATTGAACAAGAGAGAAGGTCAAACCATGAAGGGGACCACGGGCCGTAAACAGAACCACCATGGCTACTGTGAAGGACCCCAGACCATTGGACGGTCCGTGGAGCTTCACACGAGCCGTGAAGTGGCTCGTGAAAGAGGCTTGTTAGACCTTGAGGTTTGGGTCGACTTCAAACGATCAGATTTTTCAGCATAACATGAATTAATGATCCATCACCTATCAAAATTAAATATCTCTTAATCTTCTTTTCAATGCCACCGAGTTTGTCTAATTCCAAGCTCAGAGTAAAAAGTTATGCCCAAAATAGTGAAAGCCCTGTCAGGTAGAGCATCTTCACAACCCGCTTGACGAACTGTGGTGCTCTAGACGGCCCGTGAAGCCTGTCTTGAAGTCACTTCATCAGGTTTTAAGTCAGGGTCGCATTGGTCTTTTCCCTATGTGTTTGGTACTTAAACTACATCGTTAAATGTTTAAACTACGTCATTTTACTCGGTCTAAGCCTAATAATCTAGTCAAAAACTACCCAAAACCCTCATTCTCCTAAAATCATCTAACTTAGAACGAAAAGAAGAGAAAAGAGGCGATAGTATTCCCAAGAACAAGCAGATGTCTTCTTCAAGTTCAGCCTCGAAATCCAAAGGATTTCTCCATAGTTTTTGTCACGAGGTATGTGGATTTCACTAGTGGGTTCCTTTCACCCATTAGGTCCCTAGAATTCAGTCACTTCTTCAAGTTCTCATAAATTGTTTAGGCCTAGGGTTTCCAAAACCTTGGGAATTCATTAGGATTTTTGATGTTATAGTTCCACGATTCTAAATGACATGCTTCTTGGAAAATATGCATAGTTTTATGTATAGAATTCAGAACCCTAGCTTGTATTAATTATTAGTACTCATAAATTATACTTGCTCGGAAAATTAGTCAAAACATCATGCTTCAATTCTCAAATATGATATCTTTCGGTATATTTATGTTACATTTTCAGATAGCATGTCAGTATTTTGAGCTACTCAGTATTTCAGTTGCATTTTAGCTATATACATATTCGGTTGGGAGTAGACTTAGTACCGAGTTGGACTAAGGTTCAGTGTACCCTTAAAAGTCCTAGAACTACACACAAATGTAGGTTCAGAAGTTCCCTCTGTTGGGCATCAGTTTTTAGTGATCACGCTACATGCAAGCCTCTATACCCCTGACAAGGTATAATAGGTCCTCTCGATAGGGCATATACATCGGACTCCACATTTAGCTCATGTGGTTTATGTCGGTTAATAGTAGCTCCCATAGCCATACTCTTATTGCATTGACCATGTTATTAGCAATTACTTTAGTATTCAGTTTAGCATGTTATCTTCATGATTAGTACTTGGCTATTCCATCTAGCTTAGTTTTCAATTATACTTCAGTACAACTTATTGCCATGCTCTGTTTATACTGTTAGTATTATATTGTCCTGTTTCTATCATTCAGCTTAGTATCTGTATCCTGCATGCTCTGAACAATCAAAGTACTGACGCATACTTTGCGCTACATATTTTTATGATGTAGGTTCAGGCGGCGCTCAGCATCCAGATCACGCTTAGTATGATTTCCAGCCCATACTCAACAACTTCACTAGTGAGTCCTCATAGTTCGAGGGCATTTCTTTATGCTTTGTTTAGTTAGCTTACTTTCAATATTTAAATATTTTTTTGAGTTAGCTAGGGACTTATCTAGTAGCTCATAAGTAGTAGAGTCTTTAAGACATAGAATTAGTGTTATGTATTTTGAGGTTGTTTCCCTCATATATTGAGATATATTTTCATTTGGAGTCCTTTAGTTTTGACTCATTTATTAGTTATGCTTCGGCTTATCTTAGTTATATATTCAGTATGCTTGTGATATGTCAGACTCAAGGTTAGCTTTGGGTCACTTGTGATCCTAGGTCCCGTGTTACGTCTAGGGGGTAGCCTTGAGGCAAACAATTTCAAACGTTAGTTTGTATTTGCCCCAACATGTTTTCTCACATGGTCAATAGTACGTTGCACTCTCAAGAGGGATATCTATGTCCTATGCAAAAGTCATGATCCTAACAGAGCAACCAAAACGATGAAGTGGGACATACACAAAAAACATCGTCTATAAGGAAGTTTTAGGTATAATAGCCTCATATATAATAATTAAACATTGTATCCTTAAATAAAGAAAATACTTCTTTAATAATTTGTACAAAAAAATGTAAATATACGTTTAAATAAAGGTTAAGTATCATATTGAATAAAATAAAATGAATCAGCCATAACTATATGCTTCTCCATATATCAATTATTTATTTAAAGAAGTTATTGCAAGTCATTTATGTAGTGTCTTAACAATTTCTGAAATGATTCTTCATGTTCTTATATGTGTATTAGTACGTTATCTTTTACTATATATATTTTGTATCTAGTCGTATGCTTTAGCTTTGAGCAATAGTTTTGGAAATTTAACTATTTTTAAAGAATAAAATATAATATGTCCTTCCACTTCTTCATAGCAGTTATAAATAAATTTAATGATATTTAATGATCTATTTCTAACTTGACTTTTGAGTTTCTATATTTCTTGGAATATAAATATCATTATGTACTTCACTGATTTTTTTATATATAAATTGTGCCATGATATATATTCTCTTAGTTTTGATGATAGCTACTTCTCTTCACTCATTGTACAGTAATATTTGATAGTTCTGTTGCAGATTAACTATGATTTGCTTAGATTTATTTTCTATGTGTTTTGATAGAACTTTCTTTTTGTGTTATCAATATTTATATTAGTAATGAAGATGTTAAACATTTTTTTATGTTCATTAATATTAAGTTAGTTACTTTCACCTTCCATCCACGATTTCAAATGGGTTAATGACATATTCCTGAAAAGCCTTTGAATATTTGGAAGAGATTAAAGAAAGCTGCCATCTTTTATCTCTACATTTTTTACTACTTCTTCTTTCACATTGTTACTTTTAGCTTCATTTTATAATATTTTTATCCATTTCTTAATTAAAGATATTCTTTAATTTGCTATTGAAAAACACTATTTTTCTTTCCGATTTAATTTCTGTTGGATGAAATAACTACAAATAAAAATTAATGCACACGATAAGACTATGATTTGAGTCTTTGTATGGTTGATAATTATTCTTGCTTTGGTGACCATAAATGTAAGTTTATTTTACAAACTCTATGTAAAAATTAGAATTATTAGTTATATTAAGAGTGGAAAGAAACAAATTTAAAAGTTTGATTACTAAAATAATCCTATAAAATTTGTATAAAATATAACACCCTTTGAAAATAGAAAATCTTAAGAATTTCAAGGGTTACTTAATAATTAAATACACTAAATTCAATATATTGATTCTATGCGTCTACTAAGGCCTCTAGCTACTAGTGAAATATATAAAGATGCTTGACACTTTATTTCCCCTCAATCCCTTTCTTTCATTAATTCCTTTAAATTCTTATATAAAGTTAAAGTAAAAATTGTCCAATTTAATTAATTATTTTTCTCTTATTTAAGAACAATCTTTAAAAGAAAAAAATACATAAATCTTTCATTACAAAAAAAAAAAGCTCGGTTGATTTCCTTGAAAAAAAAATCGAGATATTTACGATATGAGTCTTCGTTCCATCTTTCCTTATATCTCTTATATATGTGAAAATTCTCTACGTATTTTTTTAATCAATTACTAGAATTTGTAACTTTTTTTTTTTTTTGGTTAATCTATTTTTAAATTTTGTCAGCAAATTACTAAATTAAAATGTACAAACATTTATCATATGGTTGTTTTTCTTTGCTAATATTTGTAGGTTTCTTCGTCTTGAATATAATATAAATCAACATCCCCAATGGATAATTAGGATATCAATTTCAATATGATTGTAATTTTTATTGTGTGAAAGATGTGAATATATATATATATAACTCCATTCAGATTAGCATGAGGCACACGTACCCAAATATAGTTTCTAAAAAAATGCAAATATGGAAATTGGCATCTTCGTTGGCAAGCCTGCTTGACCATGGCTAATTGGGTAATCTTTCATGTCCACAAATCCATCCACGCTTGCATTTTTCTAACGTGACTTATTGTTCAACCTGATCAAATAACACAAATAACAAGACAAAGTAAAAGAAAATTAAGATGCAAGCAAGTGTGAATTAACAAACAAAAAATGACAATCACATTCGAATCTCTGACAACGGCGTCATTTTTACTAAACTCCAAAATAAGTCTCTAATTAAGGAGGTGGCTACGGTCATTTACAAAATAATTATCCAACTATGTTTAAGTCGGGATCGAACTCCACATGGATTCATGTTAGGATTTACCAAAAATTATTTTTTAACTCACAAGAGCATGTAGTATATATATTGTATCAACAATGAATGTAAAATTGGGAGGTTTTGTTTGTAACATGTGATCAATTTCATATTTCAATAACAAAACACAACACAAATATGGATTTATCAAGATTGGATAAACTAAGGGTATGCATTTGATGGGGTGTCAATTTGATTAGTATTGACTAACTATTCTAAAATAAAATAACACATTCATAACATTTGTGTTGAACTACATTCAAAGATTTTTCAACCCAATGAATGTATTTGTTTTGTGTACTTTCATACCCCAAAACCATACCATATAAATAACCAAACATTAACTTGAACAGGCATAAATTATTTCTAGCTCAAGCCCTTACATGAAAATTTAATCAGATGTAGACTATTTTTAACTTTTTCCTCTGATTAAAACCTCAAGTCCACACCATTGAAGCTTTACCCAATCTCACTTTTTATTCAAGCAAAAGTGAATATTTGTAACCATTTAAATTTTAGATTAAATCTTGAATATATCAATAGATCATTGCATTATAATCAATTCTAAGAATAATTAGTCATTACCTAATCAAATCCAAACACCATCATGCACACACACCACTAGAAGAGAATTTAGCTACTCAAAATTAAAAACAACATGAATTATTGTGAAGCTTATGGAATCTGGGAAGAATCCATAGCCAAAACTCAACTTGAGTTAAGAATACATGAAGCAACACTGATTAAGCAAGAAGGAAAAATAAGCTTCATTGGTAATTCCTCAATCTAAGATGTACATTATATACAACATGCTTTCAATGCTTTGATCTAATCTAACAGACTCAAATGCTAACTGTTTTTGAACTAACTGTAACAACTTATTGTAACTAACTTTGCCTAGCTTTACAATCAAGTGTGTGATCCACACCATAATGTATGATGCACACTAATATATCTTTAGTGCACATCAATGCATTTGTTCAACTCTTTTACACCCTCCTTCAAGCTAGGAGCTATGAAGTTGTTCTTCATTCCTAGCTTGGACACAAGATATGTATGAGGATCTCTTCCAAGTGCCTTAGTGAAAACATCTGCAGGTTGTTCAGATGAAGGCAAATATGTTGTGACAATCAACCCTTTTTGGATCTTTTCTCTCACAAAATGGTAGTCAATATCTATGTGTTTTTTCCTCTCATGGAAGACTGGATTAGCTGCTATTTGAAGTGCAGAAGTGTTGTCTGAATATAATGGTACAGGAAGAGTGATCTTGACCCCAAGTTCTTCAAATAAACCAACAATCCAAACTATTTCAGCAGCTGTAGATGTCATGGCTCTATATTCTGCTTCTGCCGAGCTTCTAGACACTGTCACCTGTTTCTTAGACTTCCAAGATATAGGTGAACCTCCATATTGTACCAGGTACCCTGTGATTGATCTTCTATGATTAATGCATGCACCCCAGTCTGCATCACAAAACACTTTTAGCTCAGTTCCCCCTACAGATGACATCAGAATACTAAGACCTGGTGCTGACTTCAAATATCTCACTAATCTGAGTGCATCTTCCATATGTGAAGCCTTTGGAGAATGCATAAATTGGCTCAGACATTGTACAGCAAATGATATATCTGGTCTGGTGGTGGTGAGGTACAAAAACCTCCCAATTAACCTTTGACAACTAGCAGGATCCTTCAACACTTCATCAGGATGTGTGGGTGGAATGTTGTCATCAAATTCCACTATAGTAAGTTTCTGATTCAATTCCATTGAGGTTGAAACTGGTTTGCCACCTGCTAACCCCATGTTAGATATTTGTAAACAAAGAGTAATCTCTGGTACTTTGATGAAACCCTGATTCAACCAAGGTATTTGTAAGCTTAATGTTCCACTGTCTTGAAGCTTGTTTTAGCCCATAAAGTGATTTTAACAATCTGCATGCTTGACTGTTTCCAAATTCCCCACTGAAACCTTCAGGCAATGTCATATACACCTCTTCATAGAGGTCTCCTTGTAGGAAAGCATTTTAAACATCCATTTGATCGATGTGCCAATGTCTAGCAGCTGCAATAGAAATAACAGACCTTATTATGGCCATTTTGACCACTGGTGAGAAGGTCTCTTGATAATCAAAGCCCTCCTTCTGATTATATCCCTTAGCTACCAACCTTGCCTTGAACCTTTCCACACCACCATCTGCATTATACTTAACTTTGTAAACCCATCTACAACCAATGGCCTTCTTGTTCTTTGGCAAGTCCACTAGGTCCCAAGTCTTATTATCTTCTAAGGCTTTTTATTTCATTCTGCATTGCATCCACCCATCTAGGATCTTGAGCAGCTTCAGCATAAGTAGCAGGCTCAGTTTCAATTGAGAATTTTGACACAAAACTTTGATACTTCTCAGATAAGCCAGAGTAATCCAGGATTGAAGCTATGGAATAGAGACATCTGCTAGTCCCACTCTTAGTAAGGTAGTCCTTATGCCAGATTGGAGGTTTGGAACTCCTAGCTGACTTCTTATAGGAGGATCCACATGATCAAAAGGCAATGGTGAGGGAAGATTCTGTTGTGAGGAAGCATTGTCTGAGCAAGTAGGTGGTACATTGGTTATGGGAGGTGGCACCACAGTGATCAGATCATCATAGTTGAACAAGTCTAAAATGAGAACTGAATTTGGTGTAGCAGCATGACAGGTTTTGAAAGGAAACACAGACTCTAAGAAAACCACATCTCTATTAACAAAGAAAGTCTTGTTGTCCAAGTTGTACAACTTGTACCCCTTTTGAGTGGATCCATAGCCAACTAAAACAGACCTTAGAGCCCTAGGACCAAACTTATCGTGCTTAGTGAGATCAGAAGCAAAACACAAACAACCTATAACTCTTAGATGATCAAGAGAAGGAGGTTTGTTGTATAGTTTCTCAAAAGGTGACACACCATTTAGGATAGTAGAAGGTATTCTATTCAGAATGTAAACAGCAGCTTGAATACACAGACCCCAAAACCTATCCGGGAAACCAGCCTGAAATTTGATAGCCTCTGTTGTCTCTAATATGTGCCTATGTTTTCTTTCCACTACACCATTCTGCTGAGATGTATAGGGACAAGAACTCTCATGTATAACACCATGCAACTTGAAAAGTTCATTACAATTGGAGTTAAAGAACTCCGATCCATTATATGATCTTACTTTCTGAATTTTTGTACCAAATTGAGTTTCAACTTCAATAAAAAAATGCTTTAACAAACTAATAACATCTGATTTGAGTCGCATTAAAAAAGTCCATGTCCACCTTGAATAATCATCAACAATAGTAAGAAAATATCTCATACCATCAAAAGTTTCAACTTTATATGGTCCCCAAACATCTAAGTGAAGCAATTGAAAACTACTTGTAGATCTACTAGTACTGTGAGGAAAAGGCAGCCTGGTCTGTCTAGCAAGAGGACAAACCTCACGGTTATGCAAAGGAAACTTACTACCAAATTTATGAAAATTAGGAATATTCCTAAGTACACTCATAGGTACATGACATAGTCTTTGATGCCAAACAACAGCTTTATCCTCAGCACCTTGTGTTACTGTCAAGCATCTCTGAGGTATAGAAGTCTCATCTTCTACGTGTGTACTCAGTATGTATAGACCATCTCTTTCCTTACCAGTCACCCTCACCTTCCCATATGAGAGATCCTGAAAAACACAGTAATGAGGAAAGAAAGTGACACAATAATTCAGGTCTTTAGTCACTTGTGAAACTGACATAAGATTGAATTTGAATGCTGGGACACATAGAACTTTTCTAAGAAAATCACCTCCTCCTACATGACAATCTCCAATGTGAGATACCTTTGCAGAATCACCTGTGGGCAACTGAACATGACCTGCATTTTCTATCAATCCTTCACAGTGTAAATGCTTAGCATCATTTATCATATGATAAGAAGCACATGTATCAACTATCCATTGTAAGGAATTGTCCTTAGACATGAAAGAATTACCTGCCATGTTGGCAACCCCATTTGCATCTCCAATTGTTGTTTGATCTAGCATTTGAAGAAGCTTGTGATGTTGTTCTGGTGTTATCATGGGCATTGGCACCAAGCCGGACCCAATAGCCTGGTGAGAAGAAGCCATGTGATGTTGTGGAGTTTGATAAGAAATAGGTGGTGCTTCATAGATTGAATTCCCAGCAACAACTGCATCTCTCTTGCCTTTGAAATCAGGGAGATATCCAATAAGTCTGAAACAATCAAGCTTCACGTGACCAGTTTTGTGACAATAGTCACATTTCAACAGCTTGTGACAATCACTTCTCATATGGCCCTTCATGTGACAGTAATCACAGAAAGCATTAGGATTGTAGGGCTTCTTACTCCTAGAATTAGCAACACCTGGTCTTGAAGTATACATGGCAGTAGGAATCAAGTTTTCATTCAATGATCTACTTGAATTCGCTACTAGTTTTTTACTTTCATCTTGATTTATCATGGCATAAACCTGATTGATGCTAGGAAGTTGATGCATTAGTAGAATCTGACTACGAGCCTGACTATAACTATCATTGAAGCCCTCAAGAAACTGCAACATCCTCTAGTATTGTAGGTGTTCAAAAAACTCTCTAGATTTAGGACAATTACAGGCAGGTGGTGGCATAATGTTGTCATATTCATCCCAGAGGTCCTTAAGCCTTGAGTAATATACAGAAACAAAAGACACACCTTGAACAAGTGTGAAAATCTCTTTATGCAGCTGAAATACACGAGAACTGTTGATTTTGTTGAACCTCTCCTTGAGATATGCCCAAATCAACTGTGTATCTGAACAGAAAAGAACTCCACTGTGTAAATCCTTACTCACATTACACAAAATCCATGATACAATAATAGCGTTGCAGCGATCCCACAATTGAGCTAAATTCCCTGAAAACTGATCACACTTCACTATTCCATCGATAAAGCCGACTTTGTTCTTTCCAAGCAGAGCTAATTGCATAGCTTTGCTCCACAAAGAATAGTTATCAGTTCCAGTAAGCAGGATGCCCACATTGAGTGAACCTGGTGCATCAGACGGATGCAAATACAAAGGATGAAGATGATCAATGGTCGTGGATGCCATTGATGACCCCGAGAGATCTCCTGCTGGAACTCCAGTGGAACCCATGAAATTTGAATTAACGCAGAAAAAATTTTGAATTCACGAATTGAAGTTGGAAATCAATCCAGATCTTCACGCCATAACAGAAAACCTAGAACCTTGCTTTGATACCATGTGAAGCTTATGGAAACTGGGAAGAATTCATAGCCAAAACTCAACTTGAGTTAAGAATACATGAAGCAACACTGATTAAGCAAGAAGGAAAAATAAGCTTCATTGATAATTCCTCAATCTAAGATGTACATTATATACAACATGCTTTCAATGCTTTGATCTAATCTAACAGACTCAAATGCTAACTGTTTTTGAACTAACTGTAACAACTTATTGTAACTAACTTTGCCTAGTTTTACAATCAAGTGTGTGATTCACACCATAATGTATGATGCACACTAATATATCTTCAGTGCACATCAATGCATTTGTTCAACTCTTTTACAATTATACCAAGGAAAACCTCATTTTCATTCATAATGATCATATAATCAATTTAGAGCTTGATATTTAGCAACAATGACGTTTTCTTATTCAGAAAGATACTAAGAATATAGTATCAAGTGTACTCCACTACTCAATTCTCTGCAATGCAGAATACCCAATTAGGAAAAAACAATATCTTTTCATTCTTGCAAAGAACCCAAAAACGACCTTGGAAGCTTTTAAAGAAGTTAATTTTCCATGGAGGATTTTTCCTTTTAAATTCTCATCGGCTTACATGTGTTCACCTACGTTTTGCATCTCAAGACTCACGGCACCCAGGTGCACTATTACACTTGTTCCAATTTTTCACAGGTTTTCATGTGCTAGCACCTGCGAGAACAGATGCCAACTTGGGGCACACATGTAGGCAACTAGTGATCGTTATTAAAATATCTGTGTTGCACCTGCATTACACAAGTGCTATCCTGCGACACATATCCTCTTTGCCAATCTTTGATATGCTATTTTCAGTTCCAATCCTTCAGTATTTTCAATTTTCCAGAAATGTCTTCATACAAGAGAACAAAGACATAAAATTCCTCTAAATAGCATTAAAACAAGGCAACAACTCATTCTTAAGAATTAAATAATTTAGTAAAATATCAACTTGTCATCCACCACAATCTAAACCAGAATTAAACTTGTGCATAAAAGGTTCAACAAGTATAGTGCAATAAAAAAAATAGCTTTCCTCGCGATTCAGATACAAGATATACGTCATCAATTATCAACTCGCGTCTCTCTAACCAAACAGTAGAAGCTAATGACAACCCAAAAATACCAATTCATCAACTAAACCCACCAAATGCAACACCAACAAATGACAACGCAACCATCAACAATCAAATCCTGGTGGGGCAGAATAGAACTACCTTCATGTGTATGCCCAATGATACCCTACCCACAAAAATAATCATTTAATATTTCTCCGGAAATAGGCCATCAGGAGGATATGCAGTTTGATCAAACAAGTATTGATGTTGGGAAGAGAAAGGAACAGGGAACATCTGACCTGATCTTAGCCTAGCAAGAGGATGAATATTGTATCCATCTTTCAAGCGAAAACAAAATGCATATATACAAACCATGGACATTCTTAATTTAATTAAACTAGGTAAATTGTAGGGAAAATTGTATATAATAGCAAACTATTAATTCAAATTAAATGCTATAAATATAGTTTGATTTAATTGTACCTCATAGCAAACTGTTGCTATTTCACCTCTCTCCTGGTGAATCTCGCTCGCCACTCTTGTTCTCTCCCTCGCATCTCTCGTTTTTTATACAAACGCAAGTGTATAAAGTGTGTTTGTGTTTGTATAAGCGAGAGAAAATTGTATATATACATATATTATCGTTCCCCTCTCTCCCCTCTCCCAGATCTCGCTCTCTCACTCGCCTGTCTCACTTTATACAAAAAACGAAAATTGTATAAAATGTGTTTGTGTTTGTATAAAGCGAGAGAAAATTGTATATATACATATATTTTCGTTCCCCTCTCTCCCCTCTCCTAGATCTCGCTCGCCACTTTCCCAGATCTCGCTCTCTCACTCACCTCTCTCACTTTATACAAAAACGTAAATGTATAAAATGCGTGAAAATTGTATATATACATATATTTTCATTCCCCTCTCTCCCCTCTCCCAGATCTCGCTCGCTCACTCGCCTCTCTCACTTTATACAATTGATCTTTTTGTATATGTATACCAAAGTAGATTATACAACTGCTTTCTTTTGTATATGTATAGCGAAATATACATATTTATGTTTGCTATGGAGCACAATTATGCAAACTTTGCTATAGCATACAAATATAAATTTTGTGTTTGCTACATGTGAAAGTTGCTCTAAATTATTTGTGTTTTGCACGGAATTGAACTATTTTATTAATCTTATCACTTGGTAATATCCGTCCATACAAGAACATAATTAACTAAGTTCAAAGGGAGGACCTTCGACTCCTTTCTTATGAACCTCCATCAATCTCTTTTTTATTATAGTATGTCATCTCATGTATATATCAGAAATGACCCTATAGTTGTTAATATGATAAAGGTTTGCCTCATTGTCTCATAATAGTCATTAATATTGCTTAGATTTCATATCATCGGCCCCGACTTATTTAGAACTGAACCATAGTTATTGATATGGTTATATTATGCAGTTACAAAGAATTAATGCAATGATCAACCAAACAGTAGGTGTCATCTGAATGAAACTGTTCACAACTGGATATTCTAAATCCAAATTTTGATACATAACATGTTAAAATCTCACAATATAATTTTGTGAGCATTTGAAATCACAACTATACATAAATAATAATAAAGACGATCTTAATTTCCTGCCAATCAAGAAGAAAAATGCATGTTTCTTAACATATTTTTCAATAAGATAGTCTGTCAGACTGTATCCAAGTTTACAGTTCATAAATTTAATTGAAAGAAGCCAAAAGAAAGAGTTATTACTATAGTAAAATGATCTTTAACAGAAATTAATACCTTAACTGCTGCTAAATATGTATTTTCAGAGGTAATTAGTACTCTCTATAAATGTCCTTAAAGTATATAGAGTCATTTAATCTATTGACAATTAATTAATGTCGGTAAATGCTCTATCATTCTTCGTTAATGTGCATACTTATTACCGATAAAAATTATTTTTTGTCATAGTGTATTTTGGGCAGCTGTTAGTTTCAAGAAAACTCGATCTCTTATTTTGTACAAAAAGAAGAGAGGAAGAAATATGACCAATTTAATGTCAACTTGCGATAAAAAAAGTGGATTAATTGTCTCTATAAAAATATTTTAGGAAGAGTACAATGGCATATGAAATGTTTTACCTAAGATAAAATAATCAAAATAATATAGTTAATGTGGCAAGCAAGAGAGCAATCTATTTGGTTCTTTTAACAAACTTCACCATTGGTTTTGTATTAGTTATCACATACTTCCTCTGTTCCAATTTATGTGACTTACTTTCCTTTTTAGTCAGTCCCAAAAAGAATGACACATTTTTTTATTAAGTAATTTTTCAACTATAAAATGTCTATTTTACTCTTAATGAAATGATTTACAGTCACACAAATTTCTATCATTCATTTTGGACCACAAGTTTTAAAAGTCTTATCTTCTTTCTTAAACTCCGTGCCGAGTCAAACTATCTCACATAAAATGGGACGGAGGGAGTATTTGTTATTGTGTGTTATCAAATATAGCACAGTCCACAAGCAATTTTCCCTAAAAGTGAATGAAGAAGCTTGTAGAAAGGGACAAAAGAGAAGATAAATTTGCATTCATCCTTGCTAGAATTTTTAATAGAGTCCAAAAAAGTCACCAAAATAGTAAAAAGAAATTGCAATAGTTACATGAATCACTATGACTTACAATAAAAGATTAAGCTTCATGGAATAGGAGGAATAAACTTTTGAGGAATGAAACACATTTCATAAGAAGTTAATTAATGTATTTGAATTTTACTCCCTTGTAGAGAAAAAAAAACCTACAAATAATAGTGGCAGAAATAGAAGTTTTGTTTACTAAAGAACAAAATATTATGAATTCAACTATTCCAGTAGTGTTATGAGTTGTGGATTGAGTGACACAAGAGTAGCAATGTCGCATTGTGATTGAAATAAATTTTCAATGTTTATTCTTTCTTCTTTTGGTGCATTGAAATTAAGTGTGGGGTTTTAAAAGGTGTCAATGAAAAATGAAAAGTTGTGACTTTTGTGAAAAGTTTTGACTTTTGTGCAAAGTTGTAATTTTTGTGAAAAGTTGTGATTTTTATGAAGAGTTCTGACTTTTCTAAAGAATTGTGACTTCTATGAAAAATTGTGACTTTTTCGTAAGGTTATGACTTTTAAGAAGAGTTAAATAAGATTGTGATTTGTGACGGCGCCACATAGGCGGATCTAAGATTCTCTTTTATATATATATACACTAGGGAAATTGTCCGTGCTTCGCACTAGATTGAACTATTTTATTAATCTTACATATGATCATTCGAATATCTATATTTTTGATACATAAACTACATTGTCAAGAATATTTTATCTTAAGGCAAAGCATTCCTTCGAAATCTTAAAGTGCTATATTTTTCTAATTTTTATTTTTATTACACAAAAATTATGAGTCATAGAGAGATTTTAAGTATAAGAAAGAGGTCTAAGAAAATCTCCATGGAAATAGTTGGACAGAAGTAATATATTTTCTAAATTCCCGAAAGTTATAAAAAACAACATCAAACGTTAAAGAAGAGACAAAAAGCCTCAAACGACAACACTCCTAAGTAAAGTGAAACATCATATCCATACAAGAACAAAATTAACTAAATTCAAATTGACGACCTTCGCCTTTTTTTTTATGAACCTCCATCAATCTCTTTGTTTATCATGCATATGTCAAAAATGACTTTGTTCCTTGTTTATGCTCAAGTGTAGATAAGATACTTAATCCTCCCTAGTGTGCCATGCTCAATTGATTTTTGTCATTCATAAAGCAACAATACTGCTACATCATATGGCTGCCTCATCATCCCACCTTGAACAAGTTGGTCGGCTAGCCGTTTGTTAACATAATCCAAGCTACAATAGAAATATTGCAGCAACAAGTTGTCTGGAACACCATGGGTTAGACATTGCAATAAACTTACAAAACTGCACCAATATACCATGATGATGTTCGCCAAGAACCCTTTTAATGTTTTGGATGTTGTCCCTAAGCTTTATCATCATCGAAAGAGGGAAAAATCTTTCAAGGAATACATCGGTAAGCTCTTCCCATGAAGTGATAGAATCATTAGGTAACTCGGCTAACCATCTATAGCTTCTCCTGTTAAGGAGAATGGAAATAGACCGAATGGACTCTTTTGAAATGTTCTTAAAGGTGAATGGTCCACAAACATCCACACAATTTATGAGGTGTTCATGGGGTCTTCATAAGTAAGGCACCATACATTCCTCACATTTGAAGTAATTGAAGCATGGTTTCCGTCACATGAAATACTTCCCTCCTAGTGGTAAGAGGCAACTAGATAGCTCTTGTGGTTTGGACAATGTTCACATGCATCTCATTCATATCGCCCATGTGATCATTTTACCCAAAGTGACTAGCGTCGTCATTTCCATTGTCACTCATCTTTCCAACTACAATTTCGAAAAAAAAAACAAGCCTCTAAAACTAAATGAGTTTACTAACTTCACAAATTAAATTCTTACCCATCACTCTCAGGTAGCAGCACCATTTTTTATAACACTCAAATTTTTCTCAAGAAAAGTAAGAGAATAAGCGATCGTTGTCAATAAAAATACTCAACTAAGAGTCGGAGTAGAATCTTGCAGAGAGAGACATAATGCTTAGTTGATTTGTGTCATGTCATAAAGCAACAATACTGCTACCTCATATGGCTGCCTCATCATCCCACCTTGAACAAGTTGGTCGGCTAGCCATTTGTTAACAAAATTCAAGCTACAATAGAAGTATTGCAGCAACAAGTTGTCTGGAATACCATGGGTTAGACATTGCAATAAACTTACAAAACTGCACCAATGTCCCATGAAGATGTTGGCCAAGCACCTTTTAATGTTTTGGATGTTGTCCCTAAGCTTTATCATCATCGAGAGAGGGAAAAATCTTTCAAGGAATACATCAGTAAGCTCTTCCCATGAAGTTATAGAATCATTAGGTAACTCGGCTAATCATTTATAGCTTCCCTTGTTAAGGAGAATGGAAATAGACTCAACCGAATGGACTCTTTTGAAATGTTCTTAAAGGTGAATGGTCCACAAACATCCACACAATTTCTGAGGTGTTCATGGGGTCTTCATGAGCAAGGCACAGAACATTCCTCACATTTGAAGTAATTGAAGCACGGTTTCGGTCACATGGAACACTTCCCTCCTGGTGGTAGGAGGCAACCAGATAGCTCTCGTGGTTTGGACGATGTTCACATGCATATCATTCATATCTCCCATGTTATCATTTTACCCAAAGTGACTAGCGTCGTCACTTTCATTGTCACTCATCTTTCCAGCTGCAATTTGGAAAAAAACAAGCCACTAAAATTAAATGAATTTACTAACTAACTTCACAAATTGAATTCTTACCCATCACTCTCCGGTAGAAGCACCATTTTTTATAACACTCAAATCCTCAAGAAAAGTAAGAGAATAAGCGGTTATTGTCAATAAAAATACCCAACTAAGAGTTAGGGTCGAATCCTATAGAGAGAGATATAACGCAAAGATTTCAATTATGAAATTTAAATTGTAAATCAATTCATTTACAACAATTAAAAGAGAAGGGTGGATAATTCCACTAAATTTATGAAATAGGATTTTGATATCAAGTGTCACAATTCAACTAAAATTTTAGAGATTCAAACAATTAGAAAATAATCTAGGGGTGCGGGGATTGGAATTGATGTCACATAGGGGTAGTTGTGTTGCTCCATAGTGCTAAACAATCAAGGATAGGCTAGATTATCTTTAATGAAACTAATCTTCTTTCGATCTCATCATACCAATTCATAGAATCTTCTCTAGGTCTCATCTATGTGAATTACAAATAAACCCATTACCTTACGAAATTCCTCTTTTGATCAGATTTGAGCAAATAGATATGACCTATAACATCTTTTTGAGCAAATCATAGACATCAAACCTATATTGCATGTATTAAACTAATTGCCCACTTCAATTGATCTCTTTCGAGTGGCTTACTAGTGGTTTATGTCTCTTCCATGCTTCATATCGATCCAAAACAGATTTTGTTAGAGAAATATTCAAGAGGTAGACAATTGCAACCAGTGTTTTTCCCCCAAAGTGAATAGGAAGTCCCCTTTCATTAAGTAGGCTTCTGGCCATTTCAACCACTGTGCAATTTGTCCACTCAACAACTCCATTTTGTTGTGGCAAATACGGTGCTCTAAGCTCCCTATGAATTCCATTCTCATCACAAAATATATTTAAATCATTAGATAAAAAATTTACCACTACGATTTGTGCGAAGAGCTCTTATGTTGCAGCATGTTTGCTTCTCTACGAGAGCCTTGAATTTCCTGAAATTCTTAAACGCTTCAGATTCCAATTTTAGAATGTAAACCTAGCTCATACAGCTATAATCATCAGTAAACAAAAGAAAATAGTGACTCTCATCAAGTGAATCAGTCTTCATTGGTCCACAAAAGTCAGCATGTACAAGCTCAAGACAACTGCTAGCCCTCTAAGACTTTTTTATAGGGAAAGATCTCCTACTTTGTTTTTGAAATATGCACCATTCACATGACTCAAGCTCGCCCACTTTTGGTAAGTCAACCACCATGTTCTTTCTATTCAACAGTTTCAGCCTATTAATGTTCAAATGACCATAGAGAAGATGTCAAAGTTGAGTTTCATTAACACCTTTAGCAACTAACACATTTTTAATAATAACTAAAACATTAAGGGGAAACATATTGTTCTAAGTCATATGCACAATTGCAATAGTTTGACAAGATTTTTCGTCACTAACAATACATGAGTCATTATCAAACAAAACAGAATAACCATTAACCATCAAGTGTCCAATACTTAGCAAGTTGTAAGCCAAATTATGAATGAATTGCACATCTAGATAAGTTTAGAATTACCCTACGTTGTTTTGATGGCTATGGTACCTCTGCCTTCAACTTGTACTTGTTTGTCATCACCGAGTCGAACTTCACTCTTTTTCGACTCATCAAGATCTCTAAATAGAGGCTTTCTACAAGACATATGATTCGAGCATCCACTATCAATAATCCAACTACCATCAAAATTGTTTGTAATTGGAGAATGAGACATGAACAACTTACTTTCATCCTCAACTTTCTCGGAGAAATTTGTGTGCTTTTGCTTATCTTTTTGCTTGGTCCAACAATATGCTTCAATGTGTCATGACTTCTGACAATACCAATATTTCAAGTTACTCTTGGGCTGACTTGACTCACGAAATTATCCTCTGCCTCTATCGTGACCTCAACCTCGCCCACAAAATCTGCATCTTCCTAAACTAGAGAAATCTGAGGATTTTTCCTTGAAGAAAGATGGTTCATCTTTCGCCTCGAATGTCTTTTCTTCAACCTTCTCATGAGACCTATTTAGCCTATCTTCATGAGCTAACAAAGAATCCATTAATTCATCAAATGTATAATTAGATAAATCCTTGGATTCTTCTATAGTAGCAACCACTTGCTCAAACTTATTGATTAAAGACCTCAAAATCTTTGCTACAACAGTTTCATCAATAATTATCTCTCCATAAGACTTCATGAGATTAACAATTGCAGAGACTCTAGACATATAGTCTTGCGCTGATTCACCATTTTTCATACTCAAAGTTTCAAAATCACAACGCAAAGTTTGCAATTTAACTACAATTACTTTTTTATCTCTTATATACTCCTACTGCAAAAAATTTCAAGTTTCATTAGATGTCTCCGCTACTGAAATTCTAGGGAAGTTATCATTATGAAGGCCTTTGTTGAATCAGGAACAACACCTTTGAATCCTTCCTGTGATTTTTCCGTAGTTGTTGTGTGTGGCCATCATCTGTGTCTGGAAATCCGTTTTCCACCAAGTTCCATAACTCTTGAGACTTAAAAAGAATCTTTATCTTAAGACTCCATAAATGATAATTCACCCCTTTAAAAACTGGGAGAGGTTGAGAGTTTGAATTGGTGTTCACTGCCATTTTTTTATGGATTTCTCTCATGTTTTAACAATCTCTCTTCCTCACTCTCTCTTTGACTCAACTTGGTTGCTCTGATACCAAAATTGCCAGAAAAAAAGAAGAATAAAAGTAGGCAGAGTTATGAGAAAGAAAGTTTTATTACTGCACAATTCCACACTGCATAAAACAACCAGACATAGTACCCTTTATAGGCTTACAACTTAACAAATAAAGTTAAAAAATAGGAACTAACAAGTAGTGGTTAAACATTGGTAAAACACTGAAAACGTGTCCTACTAATATGATCGTCAATGAGAGTCTTTAATATGTTGTGGTTGGGAAGTTCTCATATGAATGACCGGACATCTAAAATCTGAGGAGATTAATGCCCAAACAATGTTATTTGAAGGGAGAATGCAACATAGGCCTGCTAACGTACGATATTTTCCAACCAAGGCTACCTTATTAGAGGACTATGTTAGCTTGCTATCAAAACCGACGTTTTACATTACTCACATAAATTGGTCTTACCTAATTAGGACTCTGAAGTGGGATCCGTTGTTTGACCCGGAGGAGAAAACTTCAATAACTATTGCTTGTTGACTAATTCTTCAAGAATATCAACCAAGTGTAGAATCTTATTATGGTCCTATTTTTTAGTATTAGTAGAATTAAGGTTTACTTAGTCAATTTCTTTATTTTCCGCTTACTGTTTTAGTTGTTTGCTCCAATGACTCTAGGCTCTCCATGCAAATACGCAATAGGCTTCAGTGGCACTGGCCTCACTCCCGCCGTCATAGGTTTAATCTTTCTAGTATATGTATTTTGTGGTGACTGACCTACCTCCACCAGGGGTTGGCCACTTGCCGTCGCGGCAATTGTAATCGAGATCTCTATTTACTTTTGTTTGACGGTAGTAGGTTTAGGTTTAGAGAGCGTGTACGCTTTTAAATTTTACTTTGGCACCAAGAAACATAATTCTTTAAAATAAAATTACTTTCAACAATGGCTTCTATTAAAAAAAAAAAGTTTGTGATATTCCACATATATTGACTGTGAATCCCTTGAACATAAGGATAGACGTTGACAAATCTCAGTCACTATATTATATTTATCTATATCCACCACAACTCACCTTCCTATTAAAAATTAATTTCACCAAATGACGAGAGGGAATAGGAGAAAACATGCATGGTGAGCACAAAAATGAATACTTATGGTAGAGGAATGGCATATACATTGTACGAGTAGTTGCCGAACGAAAGGGGAAAAAGCATAGCATAGTTACTAAGTTGTAAAGAGAAATTGAAAGCATGACTAAATAATATTACAGCAGAAAATGTATAGCATCATAAGCAATCAACCTTAGACTTTTGGCAGATTGAGTGATCATGATGTTATAGCTAGCTAGCACTTAACTTGGTTTTTTTTATCTTGTTAAATTAATGTGACCATTCACCGGAAACCTCCTCCGAATGCGGGAGCCCAGTAATCTGCTCCATTGTCACTCCCAACTTGCAGTGTGCATGATAGCGGAACTAGACACAAACCTCTACTCCGCAGATCCTTTTTCTCTTCTTCTTGATAATCCTTCATTCAAATACAAGAATTAGAGATTGTCTGTTGAAAGAAGGAACAAGCTGTAATTGTTTGAACACATATATAAAACAACTACCTGCTCACCATTTGCCTTCCTTTTCAGGCAGTTGTCATTGGATAGCTGCATTAAATTGAAAAAATAGTTAACAACACCATTTTTGTCACTAGTGTCATTTGAATGCTCGGATGGTAGCTATTATTATTATTATACGTAAATATGGTATTTCGTGATAGAAATTAAAGGGAAATAAAGAATATATACCTGACCAGGGTCTTCGGGAAATAAACTATTTCTCTCATGAACCTGTAAAGCAAATAATAATCATTAATCAATAAATGCAATAACTATATATTATATTAATATTAATTGAATTTCACATGCCATATGCCTCATATATTGTAGACCACAGATATCACATGCATTACAGTGGTCCGCCCACGGCCCCACCTATAGCATTACCGACGGATATATACTTGGGAATGTTATCTCACATCCTTCGTCAAACTAATTAAACAACTCTCCATTCATTTTATATGATATAGTTTGATTTGATATAACTTTTTTAAAAAAGAAAAATTAAATTTTGTGACTTAAAATAAGTGATAATTATTTGTGTAGTTATAAATCATTTCATAAAATAGATATTTTAAAGTTAAAATATTACTAAATATAAAAATGAGTTATTCTTTCTTGAATTGACTAAAAAATAAAGTGAGTTATTTAAATTGGGATAGAGGGAATGTGCATTTTGAATGTTGTTATAGTTTTAAAAATGGACTCTCTTCGTGTAAAAAAGAATAATCTAGTTTGATTCGACCCAAAGTTTGATGATATAAGAAGATTTTTTAATCTTGTGTTTTGAAATTAAAGTTATATCAAATATATCAAAATGTCTTTTAATTTTATGGCCTTAAACATGTCACGTAGAAAGTTAAAATTAAAATATTGCCTAAAAAGTTATTATTTTTTAAATAGACCAAAAGGAAAGAAGATCATTTTTTTAAAACGGAGTAATAGATATGGCTACAAGCTGAATCGTGAAAGTAAGCCGACATCGATTTTACGAATTTCTACTAGCTTTATTCGTAATGCTTCAATATAAAACTTATGTATTTAGAAAGTTCAATAGTTAACAATTCATATTTTTAAAAATTATGATATGTTTATATTTGTGTATTTTTGTGTGTGTAGGGGTCATGTATACTACTCCCTCCGTTCTACTTTATGTGAGGTAGTTTGACTCGCCACACAGTTTAAGAAAGAAATGAAGACTTTTAAAATTTATGGTTCAAAATGAATGATAGAAATTTGTGTGGCTGTAAATCATTTCATTAAGGATAAAATATATATTCTTTATAGTTATATTGTTACTTAATATAGAAATGTATTATTCTTTTTGGGACTAACTAAAAAGAAAAGTAAGTCACATAAATTAGGATAGGGAGTATGTTATTTCAAGAAAGAATATGTACATACCAGTTTGAAAATAATATGTGTAGTTTAAAGGTTAGTTTAGGAGAAAGAATAAAGTTTAAAAAATGGGAAAATTGAGAATCTTACAGATTGCTGGCGCCTCATATTTCCTGATCCACTACCTAGGTAAGGCAAGCTAAGGGCCTGCAATTAAAAGAGAAATTGGAATATATTTTTACAAAAACTAAAACTCATTTTATTTTTCAATCTTATATATTCCATTACTTATGTGTTTCATGGTAGTTTGGGAAAATGAAAGACACAAGAAATGTCACCTCAATTTGGCTCTGCAGGAATCTGACGTACCCAATTGCTTCTAACAGGACAGAAGCTGTGTCAGTCTGCAAAAAATTTAGTAATTTAGGGTATGTTTTGTACCCACCAAAATATTCCCCCTAAAACAAATCAATTTTCTTACTTATTTACTAATATTTGATAAATATTATCTCAAAAATATTTTATATAATCTAGCAAAACACTATAGGGGGTTCCGGGGTGATTGTTTGGCATCGTCATAAGGAGGGATTAGGGGTGTTTGGTGGGTGGAGATGAGATAATGAATTTGCATATGGCACTAATCTATCTAGTAATTTTTCCTATTTTGATTAACAATAATTCATTTTCCTAGAAAAAACATTTTTGGCCAACAAAACTTGAGAATATTGAAAAAAAATATTTTCGTCTGTACCAAAAACACTCTATAAGTTTTTTTTTTAAAAAAAATGGGTAAAGAAACTGTAAAGTGAAAACCCTAAAGGATAAAAGGAGAAAGATGAAGACAGCTTTATAGGAGTATAAAGAAGTTATTTCTTTTAAAGCTGAAAATACATATTATTGTGTGATAATTCCACACTTAAAAGGTAATTAATTAGTTATGTTAATTAATTGGGTAAAGCTTACCTTCCCAAATGGGGAGACAAGTTGGTGAAGAGCTGTTATTCTGTCCCCTAATTTTTCCTTTCTCACCTGTTTACAAACCACAAAAATTTACATGTCTTTGGTGACATATATTGTATGGAAAAGAAAAAAAGAATCACCATTTTTGAAGGTTAAGACAATCAAGAAAGACAAGAGTGTTGTGACAAAAATGAGAAAGAGATGGAGAAAAAGAAAAAGTTTGATTTTTACTAATTATAATTATTTACCTTGAAGGTGGACTGAGTTGAAGATGGTTGAACCCTAGCCTTCTTATTTGGTGCTCTGCTGTTGCACTTTGGAAAAAGGCAAACAAAAGAAACAATTAGTCATTCCTAATCTAACAATCATATCAAACTAGTATGAATATATACCTCAGATGAATGATCTGGAGTTGGGTGTGAGTTTTTGTTAGAAAAATCAAGCATGTTGCTGCTCAAAGTTGTAACACAAGACTTGGGAGATGAGACTGGTATCATCTGTGCTGACCAAGTTGGTTTAGCAGCTAATTCTGCAGTTTGGTGATGGAACTCCACATTATTTCCATCTTCATACATATTATAGCTATTTCCGACATCCTTTTGGTTAACGTCTATAACAGAATCAGGCTGGTTCAGGAACGTCTGTTCATCCCAATTGTTCTCCAATTTCTTCACCTGCATATGTACTGACTTGTCTTCTTCTCCCACCAACCCACCTCTATTCATAGACCACACATCAAACACAAACAATTAATTATACCAACACTACTTTTACTTAAAAAAACATGAAAATCAAAATCAGTTTCAAACAAGTCAATATAAAAGTCTTCAATGAAAATCAAGATCGGAATATTTACACAAGTAATTGGCTCCACGATTCAGGTAGCTGATTTTGGTTACTATCATTCCATGAAGCAGCAGTAGATGACATGGGAATTAGTGAAGAAGAGAAATGAGGAATATGATTATTAGGAGGCAACAAGGAAGGAACATGATGAGTAGTAGCAGCAGCAGTAACAGCTTGTTGAGATGATGATATGGGAGGCCTCATATTATTCATCATGTTCCACCAGTTAGGGCTTCCACCCATAATTTGTTGTACTGGTGATTTCTCCATAACATCACCTCTATTCATTTTCTTTCCAAACTTAGCTAACTTTCTCTTTCTTGTTTATTTCATATCTTCTTCTTTCCAATAATATTTTTTCCTCAAGTCTTGTTTTTTTTTTTTTTTTTGGAGAAACTTTGAGAGGTCTTTCTTACTCTTGATTAAGTAGAGGAAAGATACATAAAAGGGTAGCTATACTTGGAGGAGGAGGAGGAGAGAGAGAGAGAGAAAGAGAGAAGAAAGAGAATTTTGAATGATGGAGTTTTGAGAACCTTTGTCTTTCTATCCCTCCTTTTTCTTTATTACTCTTACTAGCTTTCCTTTATTATTTTTTCCTCCTCCTTTATGTTTTCCCTTTCCTTCTTTACTTTTCTCTTGCTTTTGCTTTATCAAAAGGTGATTGCAATTCTCATCAAGTAAAATAAAAGTTATGTATTGATGAGTTCTACTCCTATGGCTGCTAGTGCACCATAATTTCAACCCTTTTACAACCTTTGCTTCTTCAACTCCTATACTTACCATACATGATACAACTATGACTTTACCAATATTACATTTAATTGTCCATAATAACATGAAAAATAAATTTGTTACTAAAAATTAAATTATGTTTATAGTGTAAAAAAATATTCAATGTCATTGTATATAAATTGCACCATTTTTTGCTAGGCTTTCAACATCTACTTATTTTGACAAGTAATTTAATCAGATGTATTTTTCGAAAAAATAATTTTAGAGAATAGCAATTTATGTTTGGGTAATCCATTAGAAAAATACTTTGTTCAATATTAGAGCACTAATTTTTGTTTGATTATCAAACTACAACAAAAATAGTTTTAAATGACAATAAATATACACATTAACAAAGAGTGTTAAAATTTTTGCCGACATTAATAAATTGTCATTTGATCTAATGTCGTTATAGGATTTAGGGATATTTACAAAGAGTGTTAACTGCCACTAAAAATACATATTTAGTGGCAATTAAGTTATTGTCATTAATTTATATATTATTATTTTATATTTCATATATCGTTTTACATACTATTTTGCAAAATTAGAAAAGAAGGTAACAATAATATTTTTGCAAGATTAGAAAAAAGAAAAAAAAATACTAACAAACATAGATTTCAGCCCTCCCAAAAATGTGTTATATTGATTGAAAATTTGTATATTTATTTAAAATAGTTTCTCTCTATAAAATAATCTTAATATTAAAGGTACATTAATGCTTGACATTTTTCGTAATTTGACTCTTAAAAATACTTTTTAAAAAGATTAATCAAACTCAATTTGCTTATGAAAAACACTTTCCAAATGAATCAGTCAAGTACAAATTGTTATTTTCTAAAAGCACTTTCCTAAAAAACTATTTTTTTAAAATGTTTCTATTAATAAATAGTTTTTTAACAGCGATACTAAACAGGCTCTAAATTATACGTGGGAGGTTAAATTTTGGGAATCTTTTATGCCGATGTATTAACGATTCTAACGGGTTGAATATCATGTTTCCTAAATCCTAATATGTGATGTTTTTTTTGTTGTAGTAACTAGTAAGTAAATTGAGATGTCCCTTGATCCGATGGTATTTAGTTAAATATGAAATTTAATAAAGAAAAAATAGCATTTAAACATATAATCTAAAATAAACTATAAATATATAAAATTCATGAAATGTTAAATATAGAAATGTACCTGTTTTTAAATAAACATTTTAAAATTATTCTAATTTCTAACTATCTAACCTATTCAGCATGCCCTCCTAATCCACATATTTGCTATTCTCTTGTTATTAAAAGTAACTAAAATGATAAAGAAATTAAAGAACATTATTTATTCTTATTGTTTTAGTTATTAATTATTCCATTGACTTCCAAGAATTAACAGATTAATACTCAATTGATTGATCAATTGACTACTATAACTTTTACCATGTTGGTGAGTATTTGATTTTGTTGAGTTTTGAGCTTTTTTCCTTTTCTATGTGAATAAATGAAAGTCCAAGGTTTTGGGTCTTCCTTCCTTTCCTATGTGGATAAATTTAGTCTAAATTTGACTAGTCCACTTTGTCCATAAGCCTAATATTATGGTGCATACATAAGACTTTCTTTTAGGTCTTATTTTGAGAGGTATGACAAGAGATTGAGAGCAGCCATATAGAGAGAAAAGTGAGAAAGTGCAGATTTTCGCACAAGCCCTAACAGCCAATTTCAAATCGCGATTCCTGCTTCGTTTCTTGTCTGATTTTGCTGATTTTTGGACAACTTGTTCTTTTCAACTTAATCTTTGATTGGGAACTGAGAGAGGGTGATGTGGAGTTCTATAGCTCCAAATTTTAGCTCATGAACAGTAGCTGCGGGTTTGGTGTTTTTGCTTGTTTTATTTCTCTAGTTTTTGGTGCTATCTTGTAGTTGTGTTGCTCTGATAGGACTTTGTCGGTGGCCATTTTGGAGAACACTTTTGTATCTCTTGTTGATTATTGTGGAGCTTTGGCCTTGTGGTTTTTACTCTTCACACCAAAGAGGTTTTCCATGTTAAACTTTGGTGTCTCATGTGTTGATTTATTTTTCTTGCTTGGTTGATTTGTTTGCTGCCCAAACAGTTTTATTCTTGCATTATTTTGTCTTCTCTTGGTTCAAATAGAAGGGAAAGTTTTGACTTGGGTTTTCTTTCGCTATTGTCCTGTCGTCCACATTTATGTTGTGCTTGCCTTTCCCAACAAAGTGGTATCAGAGCATTGGGTTGTTGTTAATCATCTATTTGCATGATGGAGTCAAATATGAGCAAGATGGTTTGTTTGAATGGTAATAATTATCATACTTTGAAAGGCAAGATGAAAAATCTTCTATTTGTCAAGAAAACACATCTATACCTGTGTTTGCTTCTAATAAACCCGAATCTATGAATGATGAGGATTGGAAATTTGAGAATTTACAGGTTTGTGGATATATTAGACAAAGGGTTGAAGATAATATTAGAAATCACATTGTGAATGAGATACATGCCAGAAGTTTGTGGGACAAGTTCAAGACACTATATGATTCGAAGACTGGCAACAATAAATTGTTTCTTTTGAAACAATTAATGAACATCAGGTATAAAGAGGGCACTCCTATTTCTGATCATATTAATGATTTTCAGGGTGTTCCTGATTAGCTATCCGGAATAGGTGTAAAATTCGATGAAGAAATTCAGGGACTATGGCTTCTTAATACTCTGCCGGACTCTTTTGAAACTCTTCGAGTTTCTTTGACTAATTCTGATCCCAGTGGTGTTGTAACCATTGAATATGCTAAGAGTGATGTCTTGAATGAAGGGATGAGAAGAAGATCTCAAGGCTCATCTTCTTCTAGTTCACACTCCGATGTTTTGATTACTGAAGACAGGGGGAGAAACAAGTTTAGAGGTCAGAATGACAGAGACAAAAAGCAGAGGAAAGTCAAAGTCCAGAGTCAAGAATGTTACATATGACTATTGCCACAAGAATGGGCATATCAAGAAATATTGTTCAAGTACAAGAGAGATATGAAACAACAAAAGAAAGAAGGCGATAATGAAAATCGTGTTGTTGTTGTTGCTAACGATGACCTTCTTGTTTCTTGTGATGAAAATGTCGTCAATCTTGTTTGCGATGAGTCTAGCTGATTTGTGGATTCTGGTGCTACTTCTCATATCACGCCTAGGAAGGAATTATTTTCTTCTTATACTCTAGGTAATTTTGGGATGTTGAAAATTGGCAATAATCATGAGGTTGAGGTTCTTGGTATTGGGACTGTTTGTTTGGAAAGTAATAATGGTTCCAAACTAGTTCTCAATAATGTCAAGCATGCTCCAGATGTCCGCTTGAATTTGATTTCTGTTAGATACCTTGATGATTAGGATTATGTTAATACCCTTGGTGCTGACCAATGAAAGCTTATAAGATGTTCGATGGCGGTAGCCCGTGGTGACAAGTTGTCTAACTTGTATGTTTTTCATGGAAAAGAGTTTCTTTTCAGAGTCATCCGCCTTCAAGAAAGCTTGATTTGCTGGAGTTGATACATTCTGATTTGTGTGATCCTTTTAAGGTAAAATCTCTTGGTGATGCACTTTACTTTGTGACTTTTATTGATGATCATTCGCGCAAACTCTAGGTATTCTCTTTGAAGTCCAAGGATCAGGTACTTGATGTGTTTAGGAATTTTCAGGCCTTGCTTGAGAGACAGACAGGGAAGAAATTGAAATGCATCCGTTCTGATAATGTTGGTGAGTATATTGGTCCTTTTGATAGATATTGCAGAGAGTAGAGTATTCGGCATCAGAAAACTACTCTGAAGACTCCTCAGCTAAATGGTTTAGTGGAGAGGATGAACAACACTCTTGTTGAAAGGGTTAGATGTATGATTTCAGATGCTAAGCTGCCAGATTCCTTTTGCGCAGAAGCACTTAACACTATTGCCTATGTTATCAATTTATCTCCTACTGTTGCTTTGAATGGTGATGTTCCTGACAAAGTTTGGTCTAGTAAGAATGTTTCTTATGATCATGTTAAAGTTTTTAGGTGTAAAGCCTTTATACATGTTCCTAAGGATGAGAGGTCAAAATTGGATGTTAAAACTAGGCAATGTATCTTTGTTGGTTATGGTCAAGATGAATTTGGCTATCGTTTCTTTGATCCAGTTGAGAAGAAACTAGTTAGAAGTTGTGATGTTGTGTTCTTTGAAGACCAAATAATTGAAGATCTTGACAAGGCTGAGAAAGTTGATTCTCAGAGCACTGAGAGCCTAGTTGATGTTGACCCAGTTCCTTTGACTATTCCACCAGGTGAAAATCTTCAAGTTGATATTGAAGATAGTGATCATATTTAGAATGACCAGTATGTCGTTGATGCTCCAGTGCAAAACGATGTAGTTGGTGAGGAACCAACTATTATTGATGCTCCCGAGAGTTCTCTCAGAAGATCTACTAGAGAGAAAATACCTTCATCTCGGTATTCTCCCAATGAGTATGCACTCTTGACTGACAGGGGAGAACCAGAGAGTCTTGATGAGGCCATGAAAAGTGAAGAAAAAGAAATGTGATTTGATGTTATGGAGGATGAAATGAGGTTTCTACATGATAATCATGCCTTTGATTTGGTTATGTTATCTAAAAATTGACAAGCTTTGAAAAACAAGTGGGTTTTTAGGGTGAAATATAAAGATGGTAGCCCAGTTTCACGGTACAAGGGTAGATTAGTTGTGAAGGGCTTTAACCAGAAAAAGGGAATTGATTTTGATGAGATATTCTCTCCAGTTGTAAAGATGTAATACATTCGTGTGGTTCTAGGCTTGGCTGCAAGTCTGGACTTGGAGGTTGAACAGGTGGATGTTAAAACTACTTTTCTCCATGGTGACTTGGATGAAGAAATTTATATGAAGCAACCGGAAGGCTTTGAAGTCAAGAGAAAAGAGAATTATGTTTGCAAGTTGAAGAAGAGCTTGTATGGTCTAAAACGAGCTCCCAGGCAATGGTACGAGAAGTTTGGTTCTTTTATGAGTTAGCAGGGCTTCAAAAAGACTTCTTCAGACCATTGTGTTTTTGTGCAAAAATTCTCTGATGATGACTTTATTATTGTTTTGCTTAATGTTGATGACATGCTTGTTGCTGTCATAATACTTACAGGATTAAAAAGTTGAAGCAAGAGTTGAATAGGTCTTTTGCTATGAAAGACTTGGGACCAGCAAGACAAATTTTTGGCATGCAGATTGTCTGTGATAGAGATGCCAAGAAATTGTGGTTGTCCACAAGAGAAGTACATTCAGAAAGTACTTCGTAGATTTAACATGGACAAAGTTAAGATTGTCAGTACACCTTTAGTTATGCACTTCAAATTGAGTACTAGACATTGTCCTTCCAGTGATGGTGAGAAGGAAGATATGAAGAAAGTTCCTTATGCTTCAGCAGTTGGTAGGTTGATGTATGCAATGGTGTGTACTAGACCAGATATTGCTCATGGTGTTGGTATTGTTAGTTGTTTTCTTTCTAATCCGGGAAAAGAGCTTTGGAATGCTCTAAAGTGGATTATGAGATATCTTTGGGGCTCTTCTAGTCTGAATTTGTGTTTTGGGATAGGGAAACTTATTCTTTATGGTTATACTAATTCAGACATGGCCGATGATGTTGATACTCATAAGTCTAGAGGCTGAGCTTATTGCAGCTATTGCAGCTGTTGAAATTTGCAAAAAGTTGATTTGGATGAAGAGATTTTTGGGGGAACTTGGTTGTGCTCAAGAGAGGTATGTGCTTTATTGCGACAGTCAAAGTGTTATTCATCTTGGCAAGAATTCTACGTTTCATGGTTAGTCTAAACACATTGATGTGAGGTATCACTGGATTCAAGATGTGTTGGATTCTAAGTTGCTTGAACTTGAGAAAATCCATACCAATGATAATGGTTCCGAAATAATGACTAAAGCTTTGCCAAGAGGGAAGTTTGAAGAATGTTGCATGATCGCCGGGATGGCGGTTTCCTTCACATAGTCGGTAGGGGGAGAATTGTTGGGTTTTGGGCCTTCTTCCCTTCCTATGTGGATAAATAAAAGTTCAAGGTTTTGGCTCTTCCTTCCTTTCCTTTGTGGATAAATTTTGCCCAAATTTGACTAGCCCACTTTGCCCATAAGCCTAATATTATGGTGCATACGTAAGACTTTCTTTTAGGTCTTATTTTGAGAGGTATGACAAGAGATTGAGAGCAGCCATATAGAGAGAAAAGTGAGAAAGTGCAGATTTTCGCACAAGCCCTAACAACCAATTTCAAATCGCGATTCCTGCTTCGTTTCTTGTCCGATTTTGCTGATTTTTAGACAACTTGTTCTTTTCAACTTAATCTCTGATTGGGAACTGAGAGAGGGTGATGTGGAGTTCTATAGCTCCAAATTTTAGCTCATGAACAGTAGCTGCGGGTTTGGTGTTTTTGCTTGTTTTATTTCTCTAGTTTTTGGTGCTATCTTGTAGTTGTGTTGCTCTGATAGCACTTTGTTGGTGACCATTTTGGAGAACACTTTTGTATCTCTTGTTGATTATAGTGGAGCTTTGGCCTTGTGGTTTTTACTCTTCACACCAAAGAGGTTTTTCACGTTAAACTTTGGTGTCTCATGTGTTGATTTATTTTTCTTGTTTGGTTGATTTGTTTGCTGCCCAAACAGTTTTATTCTTACATTATTTTGTCTTCTCTTGGTTCAAATAGAAGGGAAAGTTTTGACTTGAGTTTTCTTCCGCTATTACCCTGTCGTGCACATTTATTTTGTGCTTGCCTTTTCCAACAGATTTCCCTTCTTGACACTTTCTCTCTCTCCCCCCCCCCCCCCCCCCCCCCATTTCTCCTTTCCGTGCTCTCTCGATGTAAAACAATTTTATTTTTTTTTTAAAAAAAACACAAATCAGTACTCTCTTTCCCAATTAAGCTGGTCTCAAAAGAAATTAAGGTGTATGATTTTTTTCAATAAAAATATCAATATCACAAAATCTTTCATTCATCCGAACCATTTTGTATGCCTAATTTAATTTATTTTCACCTTGTAGTATAATATTCTTTTAATTATTAAGAAATTTCTCCAAAATAATCTTGCGCCTTTTGACATAAATGGATAAAATGAAAATTCTTTATCATAATTAAATGTTACTAACAACTAACTTCTGGAGGTCCCCACCCCACCGAAAAAAAAATCCTTAACGACCTCTCTCGCTAAACATTCCTGCATCAACGTATAATATTTAAAAAATAAAAAATACTACCTAAAGTGTCAGTAATTTATGCAATGTGATTATTACTCCCTTGTCCAAGTTAATTAATTATATGTCTAGTAAAGTGAATGTACATTTGGTTGGGATAGAGATCAATTGATCTATCGGACAAAACAAAATCGAGAATATTAGGTAAAAAGGATCAAAGTGGATCCAAACTTAAAGAGAAGGAGGAGTAAAAGCTAGTTTAGGGGCAGATTTGCACCTTTTAAACTTAAATATGCTATCGAACTTTCAGAAAAGGTTCATCTATGAAATTCGTTAAAAGTTTGGTTCATTTATGACATTGTTGTTAAAGATAAGGCTCATCCATGCCTTTTTTTAACTCCATTTTTGTAAAACCATTTTTTTACATCCCAAACAACTTTTAACACTTTTCAATCAGAGTTTTTGGATCAAATATACTCGTTTTGCTTCTTCCTTATTAAGAACACCAAGAACACATAAACAACATTAACGATTCCCAAATTTCAAACTTCTTTAATTCTTCACGAGATCACCTCAAATTTCAAAAGTAGTTTTCCTCCGAGCTAGATATCAAAACTCAATACTTTTTTAGCGTGAATTCAACCTAACTCAACAAGACCCACTTGAAATTTTTTCAAAGTTTCAAAACTTCAACACTTTTAATGGTAAAATTTTCTCCACAACTTCAAATCATTTGAAATTTTGAATATAGACTCAAAAAACACTAGGGAACAAAGATATAATGTCAAAAATAACTACAAAAATATGAATCAAAGCAAATTTTTGAAATTTTGGAACAAATTATTGTTTTTTTTGGAATACATTTTTTTAATACGGGTAAATTTTTAAAACTCTATAAATGATTTTAGAATTTCGGTTTTTAGAAAACAGAAATTAATGATGTACCCGAAATTTGAGATGATTTCATGAAGAATTGAATATGTTGAAAATTTGGGAGTTGTTTATGTTCTTCATGTGTTCTTGGTAAACTTAAGGAAAAACAAGCAAAAAGAGTACATTTGATCCAAAAACTTCAATTGAAAATTGTTAAATCTTGTTTGGGGTGTAAAAAGTGGTTTTGTAAAACAGAGTTAAAAAAAGGGCATGAATGAGCCTTTTCTTTAACATCAATGTCATAAATGAGCCAAACTTTTAACGGGTGATATAAATGAGCTTTTTTTTCTAAAACTTCGATGGCATATTTATGAGCCTTTTCCTACTAAAATACATATATATTGATATCCTTAATCATAGGAGTATTTTTACAATGAATCATTGCATTTTTGAATTTATTTTATAATGAATCATTTCACAAAAGAAAATATTACAATGAATCATTAATATACACTATACTTTATGTATAATGAATTTATTTTTTATATAAATTTAATAAATATGATATATAATTTAGTAAGATACAATGATTTTGATTAATTTACTGTACTTTATGTATAATAATATAAAAAAAAATTATGTGAACTCAATAAATATGAAACATAAATTAGTAAGATACAATGTTTTTGATGTAATCAAAATTAACCTTAATTGAATCTCAAAACACTCTTAAAATTAATAAATATTAATTTATCGATTAAATAATACCTCTACAAAATAATAATATTTCATGATGCCACCTATATTAATTCAGTGGGGTTCTATTATATAAAGGAAAGTACAACAACAAACTAAAACGAAGAAAATAGAAATTAAAATAAAATTTAAGTTAATTATTTTTAAATGTAAAAAAGTGTGTACCACATAAATTGGTATGAGTAAGTACATATTAAATGCTTTTTTTTTTCTAAACTTTAATAATTTTGGAAGAAATTCAATTTGTTAGAATGAGTAATATGAGGAAGTACTCCCTTTATTCTATATTATCTGAATTTGTGAGGCAATGCACATATATTTATTAAGAAAAATATTTAAGGATATAATTTAAATCATATTTTTTCTTATTGCTCTTTATGAAATCATAAATATAACTTTGAGAGTAGTGCAGTTTATCATCCGAAAAAGTGCAAAATTACCCTCGAACTATTTGAAATAGCTCATATATATCATTTAAATATGTTTTGGATCAACACTACCCTTGCTATCTATGTTATGGACCACAAATACCTTTAAAACATTATCTTTGCCATTAGAGCTGACATGACAGTCCACCCAGACAATTCAACATGACAAAAATACCTTCCTCTCAATAATGTTGTTCGGACTTTGGAACTCCAATTTTAAAGTGTGCTGAAGTTTGTTTGAGATTGTAATTGCGTGTTGAAGGATCGGGTTCATTGTTTGAGATTTGGGGTCATAGATTCACAAAATCGATTTTTAGATTTCAAGCTTTTAAGAACTTTTTCATGTATTTGGTATTTTAACACAAATCTTCAAATATCAATCTTCAAACTATTAAAATCAGTTGTTAAATGTCTATTTCCAGGCTCAATTGCAATATCCAAGCAATTTTTCATAACATTCAGTTAAATCTCTTCAAATTTTTACACTTCAAAAACCCAACAAAAGTTAGAATTTCTCACCAACAAGAATGACTTCAAGAGTTTTTCAACATCTTTCAACCTTGAGAATTAAATTTTCAGCCTCAAATTCGATGACATCAAAACTCAAACAATTTAACACACAATTACTATCTCAAATGAACTTCAGCGCACTTCGAAATTGAAATTTCAACGTTCAAACAATAACTCAAACAAGAACAATGAAAGAACTATTTTTGATATTTTTTAAAAAAATTGTAATCGAGATAAACAAGGAAGAACAACATAATTGAGAGGAAGGAATTTTTGTCATGTTGAACTGCCTAGGTGGACTGCCATGTCAGCGCATATGGCAAAGATAACGTTTCAAGGGTATTTGTGGTCCAAAACATAGACTGCAAGGGTAGTTTTGATCCCAAACATGAATAAAGGGTAAATATGAGCTATTTTGAATAGTCCAACGGTAATTTTGACCCTTTTCCATTTATCACCCAAAAAAATATCAAACTTCATTAAAGGAAAGGGAAAATATTTAAAAAATAATTCAAACGTCTATCTTAAACTTTGAACAATTCAATTACTCCCTCTGTCCAACAATAATTGTCTAATATTGACTTGACACACCATTTAAGAAACAATAAATAATAGGGGTAATATTACTATATTATCATTTGGCTTTATTAAATATAATGCTTTGAGAAATATGTTAGATGATAAATAATTGAGTATTTAATAACAAGGGTAAAATAGACACAAAAGGAAAATTATCTCTTGCTTTTCTAAACTGGACAAGTATTATTAGATAACTATTTTTAGTATAGTGACAACTATTATTGGACGGAGGGAGTAATTTGAACAATGAAAAAAACCCCTAAAATTCAGTTAATATGGAATAGAGGAAGTATGACTTAATAGACACCTAATGGCGTTAGAGGCAATAATTATAACCAAATTCCTTCCATATTATATTCCCTTCATTCCTATTTATATATCGTCCTTACTAATTTAGACAGTCCTTAATATTTGTCATTTCATAAAATCAATGCATAAATGATACCATTCCTACTTTACCCTTGAGAGTTATTAGCCTTGAAATTAAGTATGAATTTGACAAACATATGAAAACTAAATGATTAATTCATGTTTATTGGTCAATTGATTAATCAAAATAAATTAATAAATGTTTATTTGTTGAGAACTTGACTTCAAGAGAATACTAAATAAGGGTACAATAGTAAACTTATATAGTTTCTTAAGGAACATGAAATCTAAATGGTGACATATAAATAGGAAATGATGGAGTAAGTAAAAAGAGTCATGTTTTGCATAAAAAACTTACAGTAGAACCTCCCTAAATTAATACTCGGTAAGCTTATAAACTTTTTGAGATAATGTTTTTCTCTTGTATCGACATGGATCATTGGAAAAAATCACAGATTTCGATAAGATAATATATTTTCAACAGATCTCTATGTAAATATAAGGTCTCATTACTATTAAAATTGTAATAATTCTTTAAATTACAAAAATATATAAAACAATTTAGAGAAATATGATTCTACTATCTCCGTCCACTTTTAATTGTCATAGTTTTCTTTTTATAGAGTCAAACTATAAAAAAAATTGACGATATGCAAAAAATTGCAATTTCCAGTACTTTTCATATCGTTTTTGAATATCTAAATTTTTGTTTAAAATATCGAATTCATGAACTTTGAAAATTAGTCAAATTGACTTTCAAAAAACGCAACATGACAAATAAAAGTGGACGAGGGAGTAGTATTTTTTTGTTAATATTTAAATCTAGTTAAAGCTCATCTTTAACTTTTATTATTGCATCCAAAAGTTTTATAGAACTGCACCAAAAAATTGTGAAGAGTTCTAGACATGATAAGTGCTTCCTTATGTGTAATTGGTTCCAAAGATATTGTATCGTCTTCAACTTCACCATCAACATTGTTTTCTCTGATGATATCCACAATATTTTTCTAAGTTCTGAACTTCTGAACATGTATCATTTTCATCCGGGTAATTTAACATGCTATTGCCATCTATTTTCAGGGTCATCTTAACCCATAGGCCACTAAAGTTATCGCTTGGGCCGCCATATTTTTGGGGGCCCCCATTTTAAAAAAATAATTACTTATATATGTTATTATTTCAAAAAAAAATTTAAATGTTATGAGTGCTATGATTTCTACTAAGGAAATTGCATTTGAGATGAATATAAACCTGAATTTCGTAAGAAACAATTTGATGGAAATATGGATAATGAAATCACAAAGTCCCTTGAAGAATCTTTTAGAGTTGATTACTTTATATATGTAGAGTAGATCAAACTATTTCACTTCAAAATAGATTTGAATCAATTGAAGCATATAAAAATATTTTTGATTTCTTATTTAGTGGTTAAATATTGAGATTACTAGATAATGAGAATTTTTTTAAAAATATCGTCTTAACCTTCAACTTTCTTTAACACAATAGTTATTCTGATATTGATGGTTTAAATTTATTTTTTGAATTAAAAGTTTTAAGAGAAATAATACAAGTAGAAGATAATGATCCAATGAAAATACTTAATCAAATAAAAAGACTTGACTATTTTCCAAATAGACTTACTGCTTATAGGATAATGTTAACAGTTCATGTAACCATTGCCTCAGCCGAAATTTTATTTTTCGAAATTAAAAAATTGATTAAATTTTTCTCTAAGATCAACAGTGTCTCAAAAGATATTGAATGAATTAGCTATATTATCATTTGAAAAGAAATTATTAAAACAAATTGATTATAAAATAGTACTTAATAACTTCACTTCTAAAATAGCTAGAAAATTTTATTTTAAATAAAAGTATATATGATGAAAAAAATATAATATTATGACCCATCTCTTAAGCTTCACTTTAGACCCCAATATTGTTGAGTCGGTCCTGTCCATTTTATTACGAAAACCGAGATTATTATTCATGACATCTAATTAATGAATGTCATTTTCACAAGAGGGTTCATTTGAATTCCTAGCGGTTTCATCCCTGAATAATATAATCAAAATTAAACTCAATTGAATCTAAAAAAGACTCTTTAAATTAATAAATATTAATTTATCGATTAAATATAATATTTCTATAAAATAATAATATTTCATTATCCCGATAATAATAATTTAGAGAGATTTTACCATAATCTCAAATTGCATGTGCTCCATCTCAGTTGGCCACATTTGGCCATACTGTTTTGTAAGGTTGCTGTAACCGTTGTAAAAAAGACAATGAAGAGGCCAAGAAACAAGAATGACACAAATTTTGAAGTAGTCAAAAATCCAGATTATTGAGATGCCAAACTTTGGCCAAGACAAGGGAATGAATGATCACAATTACCAAGATTGCATCAATATATTTATTTTTAATAAATAAAGAAGAAGTTACTTTCCCCTATTATTCTTATAGCAAAAAAAGTCAACATTGGCCTTGATTATGTCTCATTGATGAGCTAGAAAATGGGCATTGCAGTCTTTTTATGAGTAATAATCTGCATAATTTAGGGAACAACATTAGGTCATTAGGAAGAAAACTAATGGAATAAAAATAATATTTTTTAACATTCTGTTTGATATATATTTTAATGGGGATTTTGTCATGGAATATAATACATCCTCTCAGGAAGTTATTTTAATGTAGGAAAAAAACAAAAGGATCCTTAAATCCAGAAAGAGTGCGAGTAGGAAATGAATTAAATTTATGGGGTAGAGTGAGTTATATACTCCCGGTCTAATTAATAATTGATCACTATACTATTTTGAGATATTTAACAATACTTGTACATTTTATAAAATCATTGAATAATTTTACATTTAGTCCCTTCCTAATTTACCTTTATTATTAATTATAGTCATTTCTCTATTACATTTTTCAAAAAATTATATTTATTATATTCAAAGGGTGATATACTCTCTCCGTCCAACAATATTTGTCCACTATACTAAAAAAAGTTGTCCAACAATACTTGTCCAATTTAGAAAATCAAGAGAAAATTTATATTTTGTGTCTATTTTACCCTTGTTATTAAGTACAATGTATCATCTAACTCATTTTTCAAAGCACTAAGTTAAATAAAGTCAAAGAATAATATAGTAATATTATCCTTATTACTTCCTCTATCCTTAATTACTTGTCTACTTTTGAATTGACACACCTATTAAGAAAATAATTATTGACATAGTGAATTTACCATTTTACCCCTATAAATTATGAAGTGGGTGAATTAAAAATTTAATATTTTCAAAAAATTCTACCTTTTTCAAAGTAATTAATTGAGGATATAATAGGAATTTTTTTTTGTCCTTTCTAAATTAGTCAAAATGAACAAGTAATTAAAAATAACTATAAAAAAAAAGTGGACAAATAAATAAAGACAGAAGAAATATTTATTATTTCTCAAGAAGTGCCAAGTTAATAAAATTATTTTTCTATTTTTTATCGTACAAAATCAATATTATTCAAAGAGAGAGAGTATAAGGGAATGGAGATGTCTGGTCCGTACTGCTAAAATCTTTGTCGGAGGCTCCTGTCTTTTCCTTTTTATTCCTCTTCTCCAAAAACCATTGCTCCTTCCATTTCATAAAAAATGATCTAGATTAATTTGATATGAAATTTAAAAAAATTAAAAAGAGTTTTGATTTTTATGGTCCTAAATTAAAGTTATGTTAAATGTATAAAATTGCCTTTTAATTTTATTGTCTTAAACATGTCACGTGAAAAATTGAAATTAAAATGTTATCCAAAAGAGAAAGATGTCATTCTTTTTGAAACAGACAAAAAAAAAGGAGGTCATTATTTTTAAAACAGAGAGAGTATTTTATTTTATTTTCTCTCTTAATTATTCTTCAATATATATCATTCCAACAAATAAGACTCTTCTTCCTTGTCTTCTTTTGCCTCTTATATTCCCTTTTGGATATTTTATTTCGTGTACAATAATCTATCTCCTCTTTTCCACAATTTTTTTTTAAATTATAGAAGGTGGGGTGGGGTTGGAAGGGAGGCCAGTTGAAAATCTGGACTCATGTGAATTATACTCTTTTTTTTTTTGTTTTGTTTTTTGGAATTACCCTTTCATAATTGGGGCCAAAACTTTAAAATTAATTATTATTATTTTTGAAAAAAAATTGTATATAAAAAGTTGTATTTAAACATGAATTTCATTTTAACAAAAGAAAATAGTTAAATATGAAAATGTGTGACGGTATGAAAACGATTAATTAATTTACTTGAAATATTACTCAAACCAATAAATCAATCTCGCTTTTTTGTTTGCAGGAACAACATCAGCTCTAAAGCGCTCATTATTGTCGTAGTTCATGGCCACTTGGGCGAAATTGTCATCTCATAAAAATTCTAAAATGTTTTTTTTTATGTTATGGCATCGAAAAATGGTCATAAATTTTGTAATGACCCAGTTGGTTATTTTTGAAATTTTTCTAAAATTACGGTTTTGTCCCTCCCGATTTTGATCCCGAGTCTTTTATGATTGAGCTTTGAAAGTTGGTTTCAAACTTTGAGTAAAACATTGTGGATTTTGATATACTTTGAGTTTGAAAGCTAAAGTTGTTAAAAAGTGATTTTTGGTGTCTTTTAGAGTTTCGAGTGTTGAAATGGAATTCCGTCAATTCCAACTGTTCTGAAATGTGTGTTTTTTTTTTTACCATAAGGCCATGAGCCATTTATTATTAAACAAAAACATACAAAATGCCCAAATCAGATTGATCAAGATCCAAACTAAAACAATAAAAACAAAAAAAGCAAAAATCTAAAAAGCAGTAATTAAATCAGTTCTGAAATGTGGAAATTGATCTAAGAGAGTTGTCGGTTTCAGATGCGGAGTCTTTGTGAGGATATGAGGTCTTAAGTTGAAAATTTATGAAATTTTAGCCTTTTGGTTGACTTTTTTTAACATTCGGGGTTTGGGTGCTCGAATCGGAATTCCAAGAGTTTCATTGAATTTGGAGGATTATTTTAGGCGTAGGTGAGGTCTTGGCTGAATTTTCAGAGGTCTTGAAGCTTGATTTAACCTTTTTAGGCATTATGTTAGTTTCTTGTGACTTTCACAGATGTTGGGTCAAGGAGACTTCAAATTTGTATTTTGATTTTTCTATTGAGTCTGGAACATAGAGTATAATCGATTTGCATATATGATTTGTGTGTACGAAATTATGAATGAATCCAGAGGGCCCTTTCAATGTTTTGAGTGTTGTCTAGTTTTTCTGGTATCTAAGGTTTGTGGTGCTTCGTGTTAGCGATGGGTTGGTCGCTTTCACGATCCATGTGAATGTGAAGGACAACCGAACAAGGCATCGTGATCGGACAAAAGGTTCACTTCCGCGACCTTCATGAAAGAGAAGGTCCCATTTTATTCGGGGTTTGCTTTTGCGACATCAAAGAGGGATTTATGCCTGCGAATTTTGGGGTTTTAGCCCCATCTTTTTTTTTTTGAGTTTGACAAAACCCTTAGAGGCGATTTTGAAGAGATTTCTTGTGCTAAATCTTTTGGATAAGCTTTTGTGACCCTAAAACTTTATTTCCCTTTGATTATCTATGGATTCTAACATTAAAACTTTAGATTTTGGTTGGCAAGTGGCAAGGTTTTTCAAGAACTTCAGTTCTAAACTAAAATGGTGATTGTAAACTGATTTTAAGTCCTTTTTTGACCTAGTTTTCACCAATGACTTCCAAATGCCTTAGGTAGCATTTCAAGTAAAGATTTTCGGATTCAAACGTCATTTTTGAAAATTGGTTTTGAGTTGAATGACCCTTTTTTCAAAGAGCATGAATTGAGTATTGTTAATTTTGGAATCTTATTGTGAATACTTGATTGAAATAGATTGTGTGGCTTTGGACGTTATTCGGAAAAGAAACACTCAAGTCTTGGATTGACTATTTGATTAAATCAAGGCAAGTGATCTTTTAGACTTTACAATCTAGTAAAATGTTGTATTTTCCTTCATTTTATGTGTTGGGGAATAATGGGAATGAGGTGATGAGTTCATTATTCACTTGATTAACCTTAATGAATAAAAATAGATTTAATGAAAAGGCAATGTATTGATTATAATGCTTGTGATTTGCCTTGTTGTGCGCCCTATTTTATTAATTGATGAAATGCTTTGATTGTATGAACGTGGACTTGAATTGTTGCCTCTTCTTTATAGTGTTAAATTACTTATGTTCATTGATTGTTGTACACACGTGTTGAGACATGTGAAACATAGCCGATGAGAAATAGTTTCAGCTAGAGATATTATGCCGAAGGATAATGGTTCCGATAAGTGATGTGATATAAAACCGATGAAAATGGTTCCGATTAGTGCTATTATTCCCAAGGAAAATGATTCTGGCAACTGATGTGATATAAAGCTGATGGAAAATGGTTCCGTCTAGTGATATAAAGTCGATGGAAAATGGTTCCAGCTAGTAATATGATATAAAGTCGATGGAAAATTGTAACACCTCGTATTTGAGAAGAAGAGAAAATGTAGTTTTTGTGCTGGTGTCTATGTCTACAGGTCCCATCTAAGAACCATAGAAGCTTTTACGGATCGTAGATGCCAATCATAGGAAGTGGGAAACTAATTTCTTTCAAAACAAGTCCAGTACCCTTTTTACGGTCCACTAAGACGGCTCGTCATTCCATGTACGAGTCATAGATATGTCTTGAAGATGACCCCAAACTTAGTGAATTTTTAAAACTTAAAGTTGGTTTCTATGGTTGTCATGTACGGTCCGTAGGAAGACCTACGAGCCGTACATGAAATCCGTCAAAAAGTTGGTCAAATTAAGAGTTTGTGATCATGATCTACGGTTGACCAGCACGGTCGGCTAAACCGTAGATGGGGGTCAACAATTATTTTTAAGGGCTTTCTAGTATCTTCCCTAATCGATTAATGCGTAAACTACGTCGTTTTTCCTTCCACCATGAGACCTATATAACATTTTTAATTCCCAAATTAACCACTTTCAACTCATTCTCCAAAATTCCCTAAAACTAACCAAATTCATCCTCCTAAATTCTCCCAAGACTAAGGAAGAATAAGAGTAATAGGGTTCAACTACAAGTCTCTAATCCTCCAAACTTTGTGGGCTTTTAACATCAAGGTTTGATAGTATTCACCTATGGAGTCCTTTCCTCCATAGGATTCCGAAATTCTCCAATTTTACAAGTTATATTCTCCAATTAAAGTTAGGGTTTTATTGAATCTTCATGGTTCCTTTAAATTATGATCCAATTGATTGTTTTCTATATTTTTATGCATGAATTGAAGTAATTACGTATTTTTAAGTTGAATTCACATGAACCTATGCATGATTCATGATTTCTAGATTATGATCATATGATGAACCTTATGAACTATGAAAGATGAATTTATAAAGATATACATGTTTTTTTATGAAATTAATATAAATGACTTAAGGTTGCTTTGGGAGTAAAGAATCAATGTTGTCGTGAAAGAATTTCTCACATACTACTCAAAGTATGATTGTGAAAGGATTTTCTCACAAAAGGGATTCATAAGATTGAAGGATTTTCTCACCTAATTTGAATCAAGGTTAAGGTGCTATTCTAAACGAACGGTAGCTTGGATTGCCTTTCCGTGGATAATAAGATGAATATGATTAATGACTATTCCGTTGGATTTATGCTTAACACCGAGTGGACTATTATCGATTACCCATGTCCCACAACTATGTGTCACCATAGTTTTTTCTTAGATATACATTAGCTAGTGGATTCACTTTAGCTTAATTTTATGGTTCTTACCTTGGAAAACAAGTACATCTCTTTTCGGTGTGGGATAGACACCGAATTCCATGTTATAGCTCACATGGTCTATGTCAGTTAAAGGTAAACTTACTAATGAACTAAGGTTACTTTCTAAATGATATCACAAGTGTTTTTATAAGATGTTTATCTTGCATTGACCATGATTATGACTTACATTTTCTAACATGTTACCTTAGGATTTAGCTTGGTCATTGCATGTCATATAAAGTTCTTTTAGCATGATTTCATTATTCTTGTGTATCACTATCATACTTGATACATTTCATGTACTAACACATACTTCTTCCTACATTGTTTCACTAATGTAGGGCCGACGTTTCTCTTCCCCATACTCGTGGCAAGCTGCCCTTTTTGAGCTTTTGAAGATTGGTAAGTCCTCATGATCCAAGGGCCAAAAATCTTTTATTGCTTTTATGTCATTTATGTTTGAAACTTTGTATATGATGTATGGGTTATGTCTCAATCACTTTTCTTATGATGTAATAGTTGGGTTTGAGACTTATGCTTAGACTTCCGCTTTTGTCAAACACTTTTGTATGAAATACTATCTTTTGAACTATTTACTTCTATTATCTTGTATGATGTATCCTAAGTGGCTTGTGTAGGGCCTCTCAGGGTTATATACGCTATGTTACACATGGGGTCTACTTTGGGTTGTAACAAAATTGGTATTCAGAGCACAAGGTTTAGAAAGTTCCTAGGAAGTCTCATAAGCCATGTCGAGTAGAGGCTTGTTCATGAGTGTGAAACGAGCCACATTTATAAATTAGAAGATATAAGATGTTTAGGAAACTCCACTTCTTTCATCACTCTAAACTCATGCGATAGAGTTTAACTATATATGTATCTATCCTAATCCTTATCCGATACTTTTCAAGATATGGCCCGTCGAAAAGAATACGTTAGGAGGAATGTGAATGATAATGTGGAACGAAAAGCTCCTCAAGAAACTCCTCAAGTTTCGGACGACCTTTTGGCAAAACAAGTGACTAATGTGGAGTTTAGGGCTGCTTTTCAAGTGTTGGCTCAAGCTGTGATGGCTCAAGCCTATAGAAAGGCTATGGTACTCGTGAAGCCAAATGTGGGTATGACGAAAACTAGAGTGAGGGAGTTCACTAGAATGAATCCTCTAGAGTTTCATGGTTTCAAGGTTGAGGATGATCCTCAAGAGTTCATTGATGAGGTGTATAAAGTATTGATGCTCATGGGACTGATGCCGGTAGAAAATGTGGAATTGCCCACTTATCAACTTAAGGGTCGTGCGTCGAGGAGTATTTTAACTTGGAGTTTAAGCTCATGCATCGAGGAACATTTGAACTTGTAGTTTAGGCTCGTACGTCAAGGAGCGCTGTAGGAAAGAAATCCATTAATGTAATTGTCCTTCTAACCCCTTGTGATAAGTTATTATTGCACTTCAACTTGGTGTTGCATTTTATGCTTTTGCATAACTGAAGCTGATTTGTACTTGATCTTGTGTGAACTTTTGAAAGTTGGAGTTTAGAAGTCTCTTGATGCTTTTGCCTTTTGCGAGTGATCAAAGTCCAAGTTTCACCATTCTTTTCATTGGAGAGGTCATCTACCTTGGATGTGTTTGTTGTTTTTTTCAAGGCATAAATTTAACTGGTTCGAAGCTCCCAAATTGTAGCATGATGATTCATTCTTCAATGTTTGGCGATGCCACGGGGCATAGAACTTCTGCAACTTAATCCTTTTTATGATCAAAATTTACACTAGCATGGTTTGTCTTAGCTGTCCCACTATCGTTTATGATGATCTTTCCCTCTCATATCAATGTCATGATCTTTCCTTCAAAATGAAGCATTTGGTGGTGTGATCATCGATGATGCGGTGAAATTTACAATACATAAGCTCATCAAGTTTTTTGGACTTTTTGGGTCACTTTGACTCTGGGAGTGAAATTACTTTCTTGTTTAGAAGCTCATCAAATATTGCAGGAACGTCATAGTCTGGAAAGGGGTACTTCTTCGCTTGCAACTCATTCAAGGTAGATTGATTTTTCACTTCTCGTGTTTGTTGATGTGCCACATTCTCTTTTAACTTTTGTCTTTTAGGGGCCTTTGTAGAAGTTGTGGTTATCACCATGGATTCCTTAGTTGTGTATTCTAATGGCTCCTTGAATTCTGTGTCTTCTTTTCTTGGATCAAAGACAAGTGATGTCTTTCCATGACTTGCAATTCTTAAATCGATGTCATGAGCGCATGTAGATAATTTTTCAAAAGTTCAAGACTTAATTTCTTGAAGGATATATACAAGTCCCCAATGCATTCCTTGTATACAAATTTCAACTACAGAGATTTCAGAAAGTTGATCCTTGCAATTTAGCTCAACATTCACCAATGATTGATGTAGTCTACTACGGGTTCATTCTTACTTTATTTTTTGTTTGACAATTCCATCATGCTCACTGTATGATATATACTATAGAAACGATTGAGAAATTGATTTTCCAGTTGCTCCCAACAATCAGTTGATCCAGACTCCAAGTCTGTATACCAATCAAATGCATTTTCTTTTAAAGAACTAACAAACTATTTGACAAGTAGATCACCATGCGTACCAGCACTTCTACAAGTCTCTTGAAAAAATGGGAAATATAGTGCCGTAAAATTCCCCTCCCATCAAATTGTTGCAGTTTTGATGGTTGATGTACAATTGACATCAGTAAACTTTCAATTTTCTTAGAATACGACTTTGAATATCCTAAGGAATTTTGTGGTAGGCCACCATATTGAGCTTTAATGGTATTTTTGATCATATCTTGTAGTTATTGAACTGTTAGAGTGGCCACTGAAGCAAATATTTTTGCGCATTGAGACTCATTTGACATTGGTGGGAACATCAAATTTTTCTTGCATTATTAGATTATGACGTGACTTTCCAGAGTTGGAGAGATCTAACTTTCTCATAAGTTGGGAGATATGTAGATTTTTGTCATCAATAGACTTCTTTAAGATTTCAATTGTTTGCTCCATCATTGCAAATTTCTCGTCCAAGTCAATTGTGTCAATCATCAAGGCGTTGACCTTTGTGAAGAATGTGTCAACTCAGCAGATTCGCCAATGTAGAAGCCAAAGTGAAAAAGTTCATCAAACAAAGTGGATAAAATGTTGTCTCCAAAGATTGCAGTTATGAGTGTCATTTGAGAATTGCTCTATCTTGCCATCTCCAAAGAGGTAAAGTATTTAGATCCATTCAAACCACCAGTCTTGAACTCGTGTCGAGTGACTAGACCAACATCATTAAAAAACAATAAATGTGGCAATAGTAGAATCCTTGCATGAAACATCATTAATCTTCTTAAAAACCATTGCAAAGTTGAACTTGTTGTTTCTTTATTTGTAGGATGAAGAGATAAAGATTAGAATTGATACCACTGGGTGTGCTAAATTTGTTCGCAACAAATTTCTGTAGCGCTGAAAATTATCTGCAACCAAAATAAATAAAAGAAAAATGTGATTTTTATTCATGAATCTGTGAGTACAATTTTGTTGTTCTCTTGATTCTTCTCTCTTAAACTTCTCCGTAATTCGAGGGCTTTTTGTAGCGTATTTCTTGAATATAGGATGATGTAAACCTCCTTGAGATGTGATTAGTCTTTAGAACTGTTGACCACTCTTTCGAAGAACTATGTAGTTGATGTTGTAACTTTCTCCAATCCTTGCAGAATGCTTGTTAAAGTGTTTTCTTAGCCTTCACTTAGAATGTCATGTCTCTCCCCTACTTATAGTTGTAAGGGGTGGATAGGGTTGTTTCTGATTGGCCAAAGGATATCATTTTGAACACTTGGCGGATTGCGATTGGTTCTTAAATTTGACTGGACTACCACATCATTTGGACATGTGGCATCATCTTTTTGGTCTTGGATGCCTAATCATCGTGACATGTGACATGTATTTAGGCTTCAAGGTGAAATAGACATTGGACTTGAATTTAATAAAAATGGACTTATTTATTTGTAAAACTCAAATTAATTATTCAACCCATATAAACATGACTTTAATAAAATTTTTGTATGAATTAAATCCAATAAAATTTGTATGTCCATAATTCTCAAGAGGAATCCAAACGTATTTTTATTAATGTATATCATGTAACGGAACTTGTCTTCATCCTTGTTTTCCTCGAGCACTAGTTGGAGGCAACATATTCTTAACAAAGACAAATATGATCTTTTAAGCACAATAACTATTTCATGGTGAGTCATATCATCACTTAACATAATTTTAAAATTTTAAGTGTCTTATTCTTGATTTTGTCCTTATTTTATTTTTCATTCGCACCGAAAAATCATTTTAGAAACACCAAACCAAACCAAACCGAAAGTTAAAAACTCTACCGAATCGAATTAGTTCGATTTAGTATTAATTCGGTGCACACTTTTTAAAAATTGAAATCAAAACCAACATTTAATAAAATCGAACCGAATGCCTATCCCTAAATTATCAATGACTCCATTGTCATTGTAATCAGTCACATACCTTCATAATTTTCCCATTCCTACACAAAAGAAGGTGCTTTTAATAACAAAAATTCACTCTTTAGAGAAATTCTAGATTTGCCTTAAATCTAACTATTGCCGATTGAAGATGCCCATCACCTTTGGTGAAAAATCCTCCAATAAAGATTGTTCCACCAATATTAACAACCACAAGAAACACAAACAACCATACCAAATTATGCTAACATAGTGATACCATTCATTATGCAAAGTCCTTTACAATGTGTCCCCTTAAGCCGATAGTACTACTTTAATGAAAATCAAACATCATAGAGAAGTGATCTGAAATGAGGAGTTTGATAGTGTTGCATAATCTTAGTACACAATCATTGAAAAAAAATCAGATTTGAAGGAACTATGTAAAATAGTTCCATAATAATATGGTTGCCAAGGGAAATGCAACATAGGTTTTGTAACGCTCCGTTCCATTGTTATTAAAATTTTGCAATAAAGTCAGAAAAAAAATACAATTTCTAAATTCTCATAGCGTCCCAACCCAATTTAAGTCTGGGACCAAAATGGACCCGATTAACAAAGTCTATAGTAACGTAAGGTATATCGCCACAACGGTATTGCTGCAACGAGGGTATGTGAGGAAGAATCCAAATTTAAGTTGTTTTTTAAGTTTTACTCCTATCTAAGCAAGGTTACTTCTTAAAAATGGTTGGATTTTGAGAAAACAAGGCCTAAGAAGGGTGGAGAGGAGTGACTTTCCATGGAGAATAACTCTGCACTTCCTTTCAGATTCTATGGTAGAAATTTGATTCACGGGCAAAGATGAAGTTGCATGGATACTAGGGCAGCAGTCTAGCGTCGAGATAGACTATGGTTTACTTTTAGGTATAGACTTGGTTAGTGACATGTTTGTACAATATAGATTTTATGGAGACAACATGACTCAATCTACAATCATGGTGTGGCTAACAGTTAGAATAATATAATGTGGATAACATGGAGATGTGTGTCATGCATGTGAGGATGAAATTAGAATTTCTTGGGTCAATTATTAAAGTAATCTAGAAATCATTTGTAGTAGCTCTCATGGTTTATGCCAGTTTTAGTATCTCTCACAGTAAGAATTTTTAGATATTGCATGACCTTCTTGTATATAAGTATTTAGATAAGTAAATTTCAACTTTCATGTTATTTTTAGGGAAAATACATAAAACCCCCTGAACATGGCACAAAAACTTACTTCAGTACTTAAACTACACAGGTGTTTATATACCCCCCTTAACATCTTTTATGTGAATTATTTTCAACCCTCCGAACACCAGCCCAATTGAAGGCTGGGCATTGTTAGACACGCACATTTTCATTGGTCCACGTCGCTAAGAGTTTTAAAAATATCTTACCCATTTTATATAACCCACCCGTTCCCAAAATACAACCCGACCCTTTTTTAAACAGATATCCCTAAATCTCTCTCAAATCTAAAGACCTAATCTGAAGAATAACAAGTCATTAGCGTGAAGGATTTGCTGAGTTTAGGGTTTTCGTGAAGAAACAAAGGATTTGTGTGAAGAAACAAAGTTACCAGGTTAGTAATCTTTGTTTAGATGGTTGTAACATTTGATCGAGTTTAGGGTTTTGGTAAAGCTTAGTTTTTTTTGATCTTTTCAGTTTGATGATGGATGTGTACGTTACTTTAAGGTTTCACCATGGTGGAAAACTACAACAAAAACCCCGTATTAAGTATGAAGGAGGTATTGTCACTGATTGTTTTGATGTAGATGTTGATAAATTGTCCTACTTTGAATTTGTTGATATAGTTAAAGAAATTGGCTATAACTGTTCTGCTTGTGTTGTTTATATTAAACCGCCTAAATGTCGACGTGTTGTTGAAGTTAAAAGTGATAGGGATATTATGGGTATTGTACATCAATTAAAAAGTGAAGATATTATTGAACTTTATGTGACTCATTTAGTTGAAGAAGCTGTTGTGCCCGAAATTGGATATCTAAATGATGTGGGTGGGGAATCTAATGCTACTTTTGATAAGGAATCTAGTCAAACTTTTGAGGGTAGTGAAGGTTTAGGATTTGAAGAGGCTGCACAACTTGCACAACCTAAAGAACCTATTGTGGGTGAAGAGTTGGGTGAAGTGTTGGGTAGGACTTTTGCTAGTGTTGGAGAGGACTTGGGTAGGGCTTCTGCTAGTGTTGCAGAGGACTTGGGTAAGGCTTCTGTTAGTGTTGGAGAAGACTTGGGTGGTACTTCTTCTGCTGCTGCTGCATCTGATATTCCAGAAGTTGGGTCTGATTGGGAAAGTGAAACAGAAGCAAGTGATTATTCAGACAATGCAGATTTGTCGGATGAAGGAGAAGATGAGTATGGTTGTGATGTTCATGAGGAGGTTATAAATCTTAAGAAAGAGAAAAGGGCTGCTAAAATAGAAAAAAGAAAAGAAAAGGGCCCTAGATCTGAAGGAGTTGATTTAGGAAAGAAAGGAGTTGATTTGGTATATGATGAATATTTATCCAAGAAACAAACTACTTTTGAGGGTAAGATAGCTGGAGATGAGCCCTACTTTGATTCAGATGAAGTCGTTAGTTTTGAAATAGATACTGATAAAGATGTTAATGAGGAAGATGAGGTTGAACAACCTACAAGAAGACAAAGAAAAGCAAGAAGAGCAAAAAGAAATGAAAAGAAAGTTGTATTTGATCCAACCTATCAGTTAATAGTATGGGAGACTGGTCTTGCTTCTGAAAGTGTTAAGCAGTTTAGAGAAGCTATTACTAGATATGCAGTTCAAGAACATGTTGAATTAGATAAATATGTTAATGATGCAACTAGGGTAAGGGTAAAGTGTACAACTGGTTGTCCATGGTTGTTGTTTGGAAGTATTAATTCAAGAACAAGAGATTTTGTGGTGAAGAATTATAATCCAGTACATAAATGCAATGACACAACCAAAAATAAATTGGTGAATTCAAAGTACTTATCAGAAAGGTACAAGGACAAAATTATTTCTGAGCTTGGCATTAGCATTTTTCAGTTTCAAATTTTAGTGAAGAAAGAGTTGAATGTGTATGTAGGGATGACTGTAGCAAGGAAAGCTAGAAACATTGTGTTGAAACAAATTATGGGTGATCATGTGGAGGAGTTTAAAAGAATTTTAGATTATAGAGATGAGCTCTTAAAGACTAATCCAGGCAGCATATGTGTGGTGAGACTTAGTGAAGAAACTTTTGAAGGTGGTAGAAAAATGTTCCAATCATTTTACATATGCTTTGATGCTTTAAAGAAGACATTCAAAGTTGTAGCTAGAAGATGTATAGGATTTGATGGTTGCTTCTTGAAAGGTGTTTCTAAAGGTCAATTACTTGTGGCTGTTTGTAAGGATGGGAACAACCAAATGCTACCACTAGCATGGGCAGTTGTTGAGGTTGAAAACACATTAACTTGAAAATGGTTTATCAAGCTTGTAAGACATGATCTTGAGCTAGGAGATGGAACAAAATTGACAACCATTACTGATATGCAGAAGGTATTTTTATTTTCTTTTTCATTTATTTATTAAGTTAGATCTCATGTTATTCTAAATGTTGTTGTTTAAAGGGTCATGACAAAGCTATTCAAGATCTTCTACCAAATGCAGAACAAAGAATGTGTGCAAGACATGTTCTAGCCAACTGGTCTAAGAATTGGAAAGACATTGAAAGAAGAAATTGTTTTTGGAGATGTGCCAAATCTACATATGAACAAGAATTGAAAAGAAATTTGGATCATATGGAGAAGTTAGGCACTGGAATATGTGATGACTTATTGTGGTACAATATAGAGAGGTGATCTAAATTATACTTTAAGTTTTTCAGCTGTTGTGATAGTGTTGACAACAACATGGCTGAAAGGTTTAATTCATGGATTTTGGGGCCAAGACACAAAACTATCATCACAATGCTTGAAGAAATAAAGATCAAAGTAATGAGAAGAGTAGGACAATTGAGGGAATTCTGTGATACTTGGATATCAAACGGCCCTAAAGGTATTGACAGAGAACACAACAAAGTCAATGAAGTGTAACCTTGAATGGAATGGTGAATATGGTTTTGAGATTAAAGACAGCTGGGATAACACATTTGTTGTGAATCTAGGCAATCAAACATGTACTTGTAGATCTTGGATGCTAAGAGGTATACCTTGTTTCCATGTTATAGCTGCACTTCATTTTACAAAATTGGAGCCCATTAACTATGTTGCACATTGGTATAGCAAGGAGACTTATCTCAAGGTCTATAGTCACTACATTCAACCAGTTACTAACATGAAAATGTGGCCACAATCGATCAACCCTTCTGTTATACCACCTGTTATAAAAACACTACCAGGAAGGCCTAGAAAGTGTAGGAGAAAGGAGCAGAATGAAAACAAAACAGGAAAATTGTCCAAGAGAGGTATTGAGATGACCTGCAATCTTTGTCATGCAAAGGGTCATAATAAGAGGGGTTGTCATTTGAATAATCAAGCTAATGCAGGCAGAGGAAGAGGAAAGGGGAGATGATGTGAGACTAGTTCAACAAGGTCAAGTGTTGGTTCTTCTAGAGCACCAACTGAATCACAATCAAGCACAAAGAGAGGAAGAGGTCGACCAAGAGGTTCTACAAAACAGGTAATGTTTATAGTAATTCATTTAGTTGTTAATTTACATCTTAATTAGTCTAATATTTTTGTTGATCAACTTATGTTATAGGCTAGTGCTACTGGAAGGGGAAGAGGAACTGCAATTGGTAATGGAACAGGGATTGGTGTTGCTGCTGATGGTTCTGGTGCCACTGGAAGGGGAAGAGGAACTGGAACTGGTTTAGCTGGAAGGGGAAGAGGAACTGGTGTAGTTGCTACTGCTAATGATGTTCCTGGTGCTACTGGAGGAGGGAAGAGTCCAAGAATGGTTGGAATGGGGATACTACATACACAAAGTGGTTTTACAATCCACAATGTAAGTTGTCTTAATTATTTACATACTTTTCAATTTTAACTTATGAAGCATCTAAGACAACATATTTTTGTGAATCTAGCCTGGAATGCCTATGAACTCTTCAATAGTGATTGGAAATCTTGGGCATCATAAACCAAGATCAGGCTTAAAATGGAAAGGAAAGGCTACTGTAACTCAACAAGGTCTTCAAGAGATGAGAGAAAACAAAAGAATGAAAACGAGGTCCAATGCTGCTGAATTTGATATGGAGACTGCTTTAGTTTGATATTTTAGCTGTTTTTGGAACAATTATGCAGTTGTGACTGCATTAGTTTGATCTATTTGTTTTTGAAACACTTATGTTGCAGCTGTGACTGCATTAGTTTGATCTATGTTTGTTTCTGAAACAATTATGCAGTTGTGATTGCATCAGTTTGGTATTTTGGCTATCTCTTTTCGAAACAATTATGCAATCAGTTTTGCATTACTTTTATGTGTACAATTATGCAATTGTGACTGCAATTTAGCGAATGCAGTTGTAAATAAAAGACAAACAAATACACAAACCACCAAATTACATTAAGAGAATAAGAACTCATTACAAAATAGTCTTGCACCTAATTGATTACAACATAAACAGTGCTACACTACACCAACATTGATCTCACTACATCAACAACTTAAGGCAACTTCATTGAACCTTTCTTCATATATATCACCCAGAACCAATAGCTTATAGCTATAACCACAACACAACAACAAGCTACAACAAAAAAGAGCACATTTTGTCATGTTCTTCTCCATTTATTCTACATTACTTTCATCTTCTCAACCTCTTCTTGCAACATTTTCAATTTCATACCTAGACCATCATCATCTTGTTTGAAATCTCCCGGCTTGTCAACTTCTTCAGTAACCTCAATCAATTCAAATGCAGTGGCTGAGGTTTGAGAGGATTCTACTATATTCTCAAGCTCACCTAATTTCTGTATTAGTTTAGGAATCACAAATTTCGACCTCGGATCAATATTTTCTTTATCCTTCCAACACCAAAAGTTGCAAGATCTAGGACCCTTCAATAATGAAAAAGGATGAAGGAATTAGTGGTTAATCAAATTCTTAATCGGCTAAAAAAATTTAAACAAAAATGATCTTTACCCCATAATAAGGACATGAACAATATCTTCTTCCGGGGTTATTTGAAGTCCAAGATGTTTTCAAACGCACCACAAGTCCATGATTGCAATAAACTTTTTTCTTCGTAGTATAGTCATCTTCTTCCATACAAAGATTTTTCAAATTAATTGATCGCATTGTGTGCTACAATTTTGTGCAAGAATTAACGAGAATCTGAAAAAAAAATAGAAAATAAGAAAAAGGGAGGAAAGAAAAATCAAAATAATAGATGAAGAAGAATAGGTTTGAATCTTACATTTTGAAGAACAGTTCCTTCAAAGATTCAACTTTTAGGTTTGAATCTTACATTTTGAAGAACAATTCCTTTAAACATTCAAATTTTAGGTTTGAAGAGCAAAGATTTGAGAAAAATCAAGAAAGAATAATGAATTAGGTCACCATTTTTTGGATGATTGGGTTGGTGAGGGAGAAGAGGTAATTAAGGTTCTTCAAAAGTGAAGATTGTTCTTCAAATGGGTAATGGGTTGGATATTACTGTTGGAGGGGCAAATTTAATTTTTAAAAAATGTTAAAAGATGACTAACGCGCCGTTCTAAGCTGTAACAACACGCGCACAAGGTTGGCGTTCGGAGGGTTGAAAATAATTCACATAAAAGATGTTAAGATGGGGGTATATAAACACCCGTGTAGTTTAAGTACTAAAGTAAGTTTTCGTGCCAAGTTCAAGTTTTTTTTTTTAATGTATTTTCCCTTATTTTTACAATCACCTCCGCCTCTAGTTGACCCTTTGATTGAATAGGTCACTCATGCCGAGTTTAGGACTTCTTTTCAAATGCTAGCCCAAGCTATGACTACCTAGACCAACCGATATGTTATGGCCCTAGTCAACCAGTGTGAATATGACCTGAACTAGAGTCTGAGATTTCACTTGGATGAACCCTACATAGTTCCATGATTCTACGGTAGACGAGGATCCATAAGAGTTCATTCAAATTATTGAGAAGATCATTGAGATTATTGATGCCACTCCGATCGGGAATGTAGATTTTGCTACTTATCAGTTAAAGGGAGTTTCTTAGATTTGGTTCAAGAAATGAAAAGAGGAAAGGTTGTTGATGCAGGCCCACTAAATTGAGACAAGTTCAAGGGTGACTTTCTACACAGGTTCTTTCCTCTAGAGATGAGAGAGACTATGGTATAAGAATTCATAAATTTGAGACATGAAAACATGACGGTGGAAGAGTATTTCTTGAAGCTTACCCAACTCTCTAAGTATGCTCCTACTATGATGACTGACTCTAGGATCTAATTAAGTAAGTTTGTCTTAGGTGTTTCTAAGATGGTAGTAAAGGAATACAGAACTGCTATGTTGATCAAGGAGATGGACATCTCCCGTTTGATGAACATGCCCAAAAGATTGAGGAGGAAAAGCTTGAGGAGAATGCTAGGGATAACAAGACTTAAACAAATAGTGTGGACTACTCTCATCAAAGATCAAGAGGCAGTAATCGTTCTCAGTTCAGTCAGAAATATTTAGGCCCGACCCCATCTTCTGCTAGTGCTCTAGTGCCTAAGTTTAACAAGGATATGGTGCCAGGCTCTAAGTCATAGGACAATGTTTCTAGTAGACGTTCTTTTCCCGCGTGTCAGAAGTGTGGTAAGAATCCTCTCGGAGAGTGTATCACCTCTATTGGTGGATATTTTGGATGTGGTAAGACTGGTCACAAATTGAGGGACTACCCATCAGCTATAGGCAAGGGTAGAGATGTTCTTCAACAGACTCAACCTAGTGCTCTAGCAGGTCACCTGACTAAACATAGTACCTCATCTAGCATTGGTGGCAGACAACGTCAGAACAAGTTCTAGGAATTTTAAAGATTTAATTAGGATAATGAAAGGAGTTTGATTACTATTCAAATTTGAGGGGAACTTTGAATTTAAAAAGAAAACTTTAGGAGTGAAAACGATTTTGACTCATTTTTCAAATGGTGAATAATTAAACGTAAGCTCTAGGGACAACATAAATCAAGAGGTCTTTATCAATTATTTATGTTTAGTGTTACTTCAAATTTACGATTCTCTTTACTTCTTAAATTAAAATTGGAAAAACCACAGCTCTTAAGGATCTGTGTTTGTTTCACTATTGCCAAAAAAGAAATTGGAAAGTGACGTGGACACTTATTTATGCTACTTTGATTGTCTTACCGACAAATTGACATATGACTATCAACATCACAAGCATCACTAACTTCGCTGAGATTTCTCTTTAAAAAAATAAAATCAACCAATTAATAAAATATTAAAATAATATGATGAATATAATTTTTATTAATGCTACATCATCGGATTTGTCATAACATGCTTAGTAAAATTTCTTGATTAACAATATATTATTATAAAATCTATCTCAAACCCTAGTATTGATCTAATTCATAAGGGGAAAATGCATAAGTACCTCCAACCTATGCCTGAAATCTCAGAGACACACTTATCCTATACTAAGGTCCTATTACCCCCCCTCCCCCCTTCCCCGAATTTATTTTATAAATAATTTTCTACCTCTTTTCAGCCTACGTGGCACTATCTTCTGGGTCCAGCGCGTGTTGACAATTTTTTCAAGCTATTTGGTTGATAGTGCCACGTAGGCCGAAAAGAGGTAGAAAATTATTTATAAAATAAGTTCGGAAGGTAATAGGACCTTAGTATAATATAAGTGTGTCTCTAAAATTTCGGGCATAGGTTGGGGATACTTATGCATTTTCCCAATTCAATAGGTTAAAAAAGGACAATTTCAGAAACATCTCCTCATGTATGATATAATAAGACTAATATTCCGATTTATGATATTATAATTACCTTTCATATTTTTTTTGTTGTTGTAACGGTTCTTTTAAATAAAATATTATGTTTGGACTAGTTTGCCCATTACTACTAACCTAGAAACCTCTATAGCTCATTTAAAACTTGGGATCATGATGCAGTATTGGAAGATTGCAGCCAAATGCCAAAAATAAAAAATAAAAAAAAATCTTAAGAAGCAGTGTCAACTTAACCCCTATTTTTGTTAAAAAGCATAAAATCTTAAAACTAGGATAGGTAACGTAACTATGTCTAGCTGAAAAGTGTAAAATCATATATAGGTCTTTTATTTAAGGAAAAATTGTATGAAATAGCAAGTTATTAATTCAAATTAAATGCTATAGCCATAGTTTATTTTAATTGTAATTCGCAGCAAACATTTCCTTTTTTTGTCATCTGATTCGGTATACAATTAGCCATTTTATACATTTCGGTATAAAATGTATAAAATGCGTTTGTGTTTGTATAAAGCGAGAGAAAAGTGTATATACAAATACATATATTTTCATCCTATAACTTATAATTATATAAATACAAATCTTATTATACAAATTACAATGTATAAATGAATTTATACAAAACTGAACAATTTGTATAAAATTGGATGTTTGTAGCAAATTATACAAATCAAAAGCTCCATAGCAAACATAAAATTTGCTATGGAGCACAATTATGTAAACTATAACTATAACATACAAATATGATTTTTATGTTTGCTATATGTGAAAGTCGCTCTTTATTTAAAGATATTATAATAGAGAACCTGTCATTTACTATTTTTTTATAAAAAAAAATATTTAATTTAAAGAAATTAGGTGTCCAAAAATATGAGAATAAATATTTTTATGATAAATTTAAAAATTCGTGAAAAATTTATTTCTAAAATATATTACATGGAAAGAAAGGTTTTCTTCTAGAATACTTATATTATATGGAAAAGAACCTGATAAAATATAATGAGAATTGATGTGATAAAATATAAGTTCTTTTTTCTTTTCGTTATTAAAGATCATATATACGGCCAAACTATTTGGAAAGTGAATTTGAAATCGAATACAGCATATTGGGTTTAAAATGTTTGCAAGATTTTAACTTCATGTAACAGTTATATATGTTAGGGATCGTTTGGTGTGATGGATAAGATGAATTAATCCTGAGATAACTTTTTAGTGGCCTTTAATTCATTGTTTGGTTGCAAAAGTAGAGATAACTTATCCCGGGATTAACAATTAGTCCTCGGATAAGTTATCCCTCACTGGGGGTGGTATAGTAATCCCAGGATAAGTTATCCTGGGATAAAGTGTGTAAATTAACAAAAATATCTCCCTTAAACCCTCTTTTATACACCACTTTTACATTCATACATATTAACATAATTTTTAACAACATAATAACATTCACAATCTTAATTATTTGTTGTTTTTATGATAAATATATTTTTCTATTAAAAATTTACATTTTATAAATACAATTTTTATTTATGAATATATTATAAGTTGAATTTATTTGTGTAGTTATTATGTTTATTTATATTTTGATTTCTCTTAAAATGTCACTCCACTACTAAATTACATATTTTTCATTAAATAGTTTATTACTCACTTAATAATTATATTTTATCTATAATTAAAATGTAGATAAATTAAATAATAATTTTCTTTTACTTTAATAAACTTAAAATGAAAGTTTTATTTTTAAGCTAAATAAGATGAAAGTTTTATTTTTAAGATAAATAAGATGAAAGTTTTATTTTTAAGCTTGATAAGATGAAAGTTTAATTTTTAAGTTAAATAAGATGAATGTTTATTTTTTAAGTTAAATAAGATGAACGTTTAAATTTTAAAACATACTGCACAATCATGGAAATGCACACACAAAAATATTTAAGCTAAATAAGATGAAAATTTTATTTTTAAGAATGAATAACTAAAGCTTGCAAAGAAAACATAAAAAAAAAAAACTAAATAAGGTGAGTGTATTTTTGTAAAAAAATTATACAATAAATATTAGCTTGAATATGACAAACCAAACAAGCAATAAAAACTAATCCAACATAACTTATCCCGTCATAACTTATCCCAGTATAACTTATCCCAACATAACTAATCTCAACATAACTAGTATTCAAACCAAACGACCCCTTAGAATACTATATGCATAGATGAAGCATACCAAAATCATACTGCTTACATGAATAATAGATAATCAATACGTCTATGCTAGAACACATATAATCATGCTAGAACACATAAACTTTTTGAAACTTAATTCAAGAATTACCTCTTGATGCGTGAGCAGATACTTTCGAGTGAATCCACAAGTTTGACTGCCCTTCAAGTGAATCCACAAGATAGACATCAACTTTGCACTCTTCTACAATGATCTGAAGTTCACATCCGTACTCTCTCAATACTTTGGTGGTCAAGTATCATATAAAAAACTTATTCTTTTTCTAGGTTAGAACAAACCTGACGTATAGAGATTTCTTTCCACTCCAAAAAGGAGAAGAAAAAAGTCACCCCCTCTTTCTTAAACAAGAAATAACGCTTGTTTTTTTCCCTTTTCTAGAAAATAGGATTCTGAGTTCTAGTTAAATGAGCACTGTAGAGATCACAAAATTAATTACTGAGCCTTTCTATTATGGAAATAATTCTAAATAATTAATTTGAATTGTTCTTACCGTAATAAATTACAAATCATTCCACTAGAAATTCATAATTGCACTCCTCTATATATATTTCAAAATTCACCTTTAAGCACTCATGTGATTCCCCATGTTAAGTTTACAGATACTAGTCAATAAATTAAATTATTGACAAATTTAATTTAATGATTAATTTTCTTTATAGCACTGCTTAACTTATTTCATGTGTCGGATTCAAAATTTCACTTGCAAAATTTGACACAATGGAAACTTATAAGTTTCTCAAAATGGAAATCATCAATCTCTATATCGAGATATCAATTGCATCAACTAACTTATTATTTCACCAATATATATTATTATTATTTATCCAATCTACCTGGCATATTGACTCATCTCATAATCTTACCTTTTAATAAATCGAGATGATAATAAACATATACAAATCATAATACTTCTATCAAGATTAAGAATATAAGTACATTTAATAGTTTAGACAATATACTTTTGTCAGTCAGTCTAAAACAACTATCTCTACTCGGTCCCATTTAATACATACACAATGCACTAGCACAAGAAGTTGGAACTATGCCGTTCCCATAATCAAGATAAATTATATATAATCTTGTGCTACAATTATACCAATGACGTGTCCAATTTCCATCTTCGATTGTGATAAAAAAAACTTTATACTTATAAGAACCGATGATTTAATCCTCTATGTATAAGCTAAAACTCTATACATTATAAATCATCTACTATATAAGTAAATAGACACCATAAACCAATATATGATCTATTAAAATTGAAAGAATAATTATTCTATAATAAATATTATATCTAAACATATGGTTAATATTATATATCCCAACAATCTCCCACTTAGACTTTTAACCATCACAATTGTTATAATGTACTATATCTAAATGCATGGTTAATAGTATATACGCTAACAATCTTCCACTTAGATATTTAATCTAGAAAATAGTTAGAGAATTATTTCTAAACACATGATTAATAGTATATACCTTAATAATCTCCCACTTAGACTCTTAACTACACATTTACAACGTTCACAAACATTTCTTTAATTCTTATAGAAAGAATATTTACCAAGTTATTTTCTCATGTAATTTTGGCTAGTAGTGCTTCGTCGTAACAAATCGATTCTGATCTAGATCTTGAGGGAGCTTATCATGAAACCCTTCAAGAGTGTACTTCTTTTAAGGAGTTCTATCATGAAAGTTCTCTCAAGCATACAAAATAAACCAATCTTTGTTATGATTCTCCCACTACGACTAAGTACTACTACTCTAACCACGCTTACATGTTCTTGAGTCTTAATACTTTCTTCAAAATCTTTCGATATTGAAATATTAAAAACCTTTTCATGTAGTGTTCTTTAATTTTCTCAACATCACTCCTTCTACTTGATGTAGTAGATTTTCTTATGTCTAGTAACGTTTCTCCCACTACTTAAATGCAACGGAATATCAATTTTGACATATCGGTTAGATGTTCTTGAACTTCTAAATTTATAACTTACTCATTTGTTATTTCTTTGTTCAGTTCCTATAAAACTAATTTACTTCCGGGAGCATGATTTACTAAATGATCCTTTTCTAGAAATCTTGCAGTTGTGTCAACAATTGCCTTACTTTCTTTAGGACAGTAAAATAAACCTTCTTTCATTCTTTAGGATATCCAACTAACATACACACATTCTCTTTGAAATTCTAATTTGCTTATTCTCCCTCTTAGCACATGTGCTAGACAATCCTATATCTGAACATGTCACAGATATGAATTATGTCAAATCCAATTAGTTCTATAGTTGTACAAGGTACTGATTTGAAAGGAGTTAAATACAAAATGTGATATATAGTTCTTAGAACATGTCCCAAAATAAATTAAACAACTACGAATAAGTCAATCATTAACCTTATCATCTTCGTAAGAGTCTATTTCTTTTCTCTTTTACACCAATCTATATTAGAGTGTCTGGTGTAGACAATTGAAATGCAATAACTCTATTAGATAAATGACTCATCTGATCTGTAGAAAGGTATACGTCACTACAATCAGATTGCGTAACTTTATATATTTTTCAAGATGCTATTTTCATTCGTCTTAAATAAATTGAGTTTATGAAGACATTCAGACTTACAAAACATCAAAAATATATATTCATATCATGAATAACCTTTTATGAATCTCATAATACTCAAATTCACCTCTTGCCTGAATGATCATTTACCGCAAAAATCATAATAAATTAATTCTAACTTATTGATGTACCGTGAATTTATGGTATTTTTATGCATTAAATTTAGAGTTTTGCATGAGTCTTATGCAATTTTTTATTAGATGTGATGCTATTTTGATATGATTTTGCAGGAAATAGATTTTGGAGAAGTTGGTCATCGAAGTGTTGAAAACAATAGGATTTTGGTAACAGACGAGTCCACCTACGAACCGTCGTTCCTTCGACAAGACTTAAGTGGAAGGCGTGGGTGATTTCTCTAGGAAATGGACTAAGTGTTGAACGATGAAGGCGACTGACGGGCCGTAGGTCCTACTACGAGACGTAGATGATGAGTCATCAATAACTTCAGAGAAGATGAGTCCCAGTCCATGAAGGACGATTGAACATGTCGGGCCATCGGTGGACTTATGGTCCGTAAGTCAGGCCTGTCGATGAAACCCAGAGGAATTTTGACTAAGTGTTGAATGACGGTGGGGCCTATGAGCCGTCGATCTTATGACGAGCCATATGTGGCCATCTGTTGGTGACATTGTCCAAAATCAAATTTCCTTAGGCTTGCTTTTCCTACTTGGTTTTGAAATTATTTTCTATAAATATTAGTGGTAAATTTCGTTTTGGGGTGTGAGACCTTTGGTGATGCTTTGTTTTGGCTTTAAGAATAATTCTGCAAACATTTTTAACATTTAAATCTTAAAGTTCGGTTTATGAAATTTGTGTTTGTTCTTCAATTCAAGATTCTGGATTTTATCTATTTTCATTGGAAGTTAGTTCATGATTTATGCTATTAATCCTAATATGAATTGTGAATCCTCAATCATGAATAAATAAATCCACAACTAGTTTGTGGGAACCATGAGTAATCAACAACGTAAAACTAATAATTAAGTAATTCTGGAATAGTGTTTATGCATGTATTGTTAATATCTTTGTTTTCAATGCTTTTAACGGTGCACAACGTTAGAACTCGGCTCATTCCTACTTGCCCAACCAAGGAAGTACTGAATGAGAAAGAGGTTAAACACTAGAGATTTAGTGTGATAATCTGCTATCTAATAGCCTAACCCAAATACCTGAAGGCTAATTTGGGGTCAAGGGTAAGGGTTAGTAAAGCACACACCTTTAGACCGACCAAGTTGCATGGTGAAATTCCCTACTTGCACGACCAATCACTTAAGAAACACCTATCTTACTGACTTTGCATGTTAAACACTAGGAAGGAATTATTATTATTAGGATTACTACGTTGAGAACTTGTGGAGAACACATATGCCTAGTTTCATCTCATATTGATATTACAAATTGTGAATTTGGCTGGCTTGTTACTTATTACTATAAATCAATCAATACTTAGTTTGTTACGAATCCCCCATTTTTACGGAAGTAATCTGACTAAAAGTACAATTAACCATAAATTAGCCTAACTCTAGACCATATTACTTGTGGAAACGATCCTAACCCCAGTTAGATTCTTTATTTGACAACGATCGCTTATACTTCTTTAGGGAGGTGTAATTTAGGAGTATCAAATTTTTGCGCCGCTATCAGGGAATAAGGGTTTAAGATTAGGCTAATTTCGTTATTTATCTTTAGTCAATTATTTCCTGATTTTAATTTTTGTTTTGTTTTTGTTTTTTACAATTCTTATTTGCAGTGTATTCTAAGTACACAGAGTCAAGGGAATCTCCTGAATCCCTACGATCCCAAACTAAGAAAGACTCTGTGAAGAATGGCTGGATAAGGTCAAAACAAAGGAATCAATGAAGATCCTATCAAAGAGGGTCATGGGCACAATGGTGGATTCCAACCTCAAGGAGCAGTGAGAGTGCAAATTTGACCAACACTTGATGTGCGTCTTAAGTGTATGGTGGATCATAATATTATGGGATCTACAGGTGCCACCGTGGTACCTCTAATGCCTGTCGAACATACATATGCTCACAGTTAGAGCGTTGTGTTGCTCCCCAATATACACGCAAGTGTACGTGGTCGCTCTAGTAATATAGTTTCTTTTAGAAACGAGTTTTCGTTTCCAAGGGACTTATGATCGACTTATATTTAGTACTGAATTCTACATTTAAACAAAAGTAATCATTTAAAGAGTTGATGATTATTAACTACTACTACGAATTATGCAATAACTAAAAGTAACTAGTGTGAACGACTTCAAATTATTGTTTCAAGCAAGTAAAAGACAATTCCAAGGATGCATCATGCAATAGATTTCATGTATCGTATTTCAGACAATGAACTAATTTCGGTCATCAAGTTATTGATTTACACGGTTAATTATATGAGTTGGGTCTCTCGACCTCTAGTCGCCTACTCCAGTTAGTTGTCTAACTACATCATTGAGCCGAGATAGCAAGCCTAACTGGCGAGCATTTATATTCATCCTGTTTCGTAACCAAGCAAGTTGTTCATCCGGGCGTCACTCCTGAACACACATCAACTCAATGGAAGATCGAGCTTTTTATATTCTCTGGTCTGGTTACCCTCTCCTCTCTCAATTTTAAGAACAGACAATATACCTATCTCTAGTTGGCCAGTCAAGAAATACTAAAACAAGAATATAAAGTAGCTTAAATGATAACCAAGAGTAAATTCAAAAACCTTTCATATTCAACAATCAATCCGTAGCTATAACTACAGAACTAGCGCGTTTAGCCACTCCTAATATTCGAAAATGCAAAATATAATTGTTTATGCAATTTCTGAAAATAAGAAGAGATAGAAAATCAAAACCTATTACAAACGTTGAACTTGCTCTTGCACACCAAAAATAATGTCGAACCCCCCACAAAATATTCCTAGGGGTCTATTTATATAAGTTAGGAAATCTAGAGTCTAAATCTAATTCAACAAGGATTCTTTTTTTTAATCAATACTCGCTGGAAAAGTCGCAACTACACTGGGGCACCGCGCCAGCTATCACACCAGGCCAAGTATTCCGTTGTTTCACTTGTGGCGCGCCACGCTAGGCAGTGCGCCTGGGAGGTTGCTCTGCAATGAGGCCCTTGGCACTCCGTGCCAGCCAGTACATCTGGCCTTGGTGCTTCCATCCTTAGCTTATTTTTGCACTTCCTTGCTTCTCTTTTCTCCGAATCAACTCCAATTTCCTTGAAAGTTCCTAAAACAACTAATCATGTGTTTTAGTGCACCATTATCACAAGTTATACAAAATTACGTTAATATACTAAATATCATTCTTTAATTCAATCTCATAATGGGAAAATATTGACGACTTTGGCATATAAATATGCCTAAGATCAACACCCCACACTTAAACCTTTGTTTGTCCTCAAACAATCTTTAGACTATCAACTCTCATAACCCTTGGACTTATCAACCCACCTTAAAAATCAACCAAACACATTTAATCAAGATTTTGTAGTTCGCATATGATGCAACCTTCAACAATTTTACTATATCATTATGATACACCAAGTTACAACACACATGCTCAAAGAATGACTCCTTTATTATTTTTCCGGGCTAATGCAAACTCATACAAACACACCAATTAGACAATCCAAACATGTGCCATGAATGCCCTCATTCATTTGTGTTTAGTATAGCCTTTCATTCAAGCAATCATATTATAAACAAGGCCTATTTTTCAAACATTGTACTCACCCTAACAAATGAAATTCTTACTTCTCTTAACATGCCATAAGCTTGCTCATAGTGTATTTTCACTTTCACATCATATTTCTCAAGGAATCATGAGGAATTCTATTTGGTTGTAATGTCGGCGTAGGGTATGGGAGGGAATATTTAGGATGCATTTTAGTGACTACACCTCCCTAATGCTTAGCTTTTCTTTTTTCCTAGTACACACTTCACGAATATCTTCTCTTTTTGTTGCTCCAGCTTAGCCCTTTATTCTTTCTATTCTTTTATTTATATATGCCTTTGCACTAGCCATCCTCAACTTGAGGCTTTAAGTTTCAAGTGAGGTACATAATATCCTTGATAGGTACATGGCCAATGATTTAAGCATACTTCTGAAATAGCCACACTCAACTTAGTTGAGGTGCACATTGTCCACTAAGGACCAGGGCCAAAACAAAGTTTTTTTCTACACTTTTATTTACCACACATCATAGCATTTCCACCCTTTTTCCACTTCTACCAACTTTTTCAACCTTTATTCTCAACATAGTGCATTAAGGATTCTATTGGGATCAAATACCTTGGTATCAATAGAAGGGTTTCGGCTTATTCATGTGGCTTAAAAAAAACAAAGCTAAAGGCTCAATGGGGCTTTACAAGGGATCTTTTCGTTGGTACCCATACAGTTAGAGTCAAGAATTGGCTTTTTCCAAAGAAATTCCTCAATCATTTTCCCTAATTCATACAAGCTACTCATTTAACACATATGGGGCAAGTTCTAGATATCAATCAAAGCAAGAACAAAACAATCACTCACCACACATGGCATCGCGACACACATAAGGACACATCATACTAGAATGCTCATACAACTTGAATTACACTATTACTACTTAATTAAGCCCACTTAGATTCATTCAGAGTCAAAACAACGAACACGTGCTTGTTTCAAGGTTACCATTCTTTTGCATTTTCCAATTGTGACTACCCATGATGTCTGGCTAAATTTTTCGGACATAGTTTCAAAATACCAAGGTTGGTTTGTCAATTCTACTCCTTTACATGAGTAATTTTCCCTTAAAGACGGTTGTCATCCATCCATCATCGGGAAATGTCACTCCTAAGACGACTCTAAAACTTAATAAAACAATAAATTAGTCCTAGTCGGTTCAAAGGGACTATCCTTACGAAAAGTACCAAAAACAAAAGCACCAGAATAAAAATAACATAATAAACAAGACTCGATAAAACATCAAAACTTATATGCAAAATAGAGTTATCTCTCACCCACACTTTAAAATTAGTACCATCCTCAGTGCACAAAAATAAAACAAAGTACAAAGTTAGAGATACTCCCTCAGGCCTCTAGGCCGCGTCGTCATCATCACGACCTCCATCGAACACAATCAAAGAGTTGGCATCCTCATCAACAACATTCTCCTCCTCGTCATCATCCATTTCTTTGTCTGCGGTGGCCTCATCATCATCTAGAGGCTCCGGCAATGTCGGACCAATCCTGCAAAGGTAAGTGGCACTTTCCATCAACGGGTAGCGCTCCGCCAAAGTTTCCATCTCATCATCCATGACCGGGCGACGCCTAAACCTCAGTTGCAACTCTGCCATACCGAACATGCGAGCCATTACAATATCACCTCTTTCCTGCTGCTCCTAAGTCGATAAGACAGGACCATGTGACGTGTCGAGCGCCTTGGTCCGAGTGAAATCTACCATATTACATATCAGGTAAAGGGACCTAGCAATATTCATATTTAACTCCTCATCCTCAATACCCTCGGCCCTCAGAAACCGGATGATCAACCCCCCATAACAAAATCGCCACCTCATGTTATTCCTAAACTTCATCATGTTTTGCCTTAACACTGCCCCAACATTAATGGGCATACCCTTCATCAGCGTATAGACTAACACCACCCTATCCCTTGTCACATCTGAAGTGTGCTTTGCCAGTAAAAATACACTACACACAATATTAAGTGAAACTTTCGCGACTTGGTTAAAATTTGCATAGTGGAGAATGGAATACCTATCGGTGTCCTTACTCATGTACCACCTAGCAGTGGACTCTACCGCACACAACGTATGACATATATCTCTATAAGGGGGGGGGGGATTTCTTTATGCCTATTGTAATCATCGGTATCACATTTGGGAGTTCCCAAAAACAAATTTAACGCCTTAGAAGTAAAACGTATATCCTTTCCCCAAATTGGAACAATTTTATTGAATCGAGTCTCCATATTCCAATTGGCATAAAATTCCCTAACTAAAGTCAAATTTCAATCACCCTGATCCTCAAACATAAATCGCAGCCCAAGAGCATTCATAGTGTTATAAATTACCGAAAATTGAGATTGTAACCTTACCTCATTCACAAACTCGTCCCCATGGTATTTGGCCTCCTTTTGTCTCTCAAACCATTCATGCCCATACCGCTCCACAACTTTCTTACCGAATTTTTGGAACGAAACTTGGCTACTTGAAGACCCGACAGCCTCTCCCTTCCGATTACATTTTAAGCCCGCTCCTCCTCCACATTTTTGGTTTTTGGTGCCATTAGTATCAACTTAGAAGAAGACAAAGTGAGAAAAAGAAAAAAAATAAAATTTGAAAAAAAAGAGAGGGGTCGGCTGGAATGAGAGAGAGAGGAAATAAATTTGAAATAAAAATTTGGAAAAGGAGAGAGTGGTAGGTGAAATAGAATGGTGAAGTTTGGGTATTTTTAGTGGAATGTGGGAAGAAGAAGGGTTGAAATATTTAAAGTTGAGGGAAGAAGAAGATGTTTAGAGAAAAAGAAGAAGAAGAATTTGGAGAAAATATTGAGGAGTTGGGTCGGTTAGGGATTAGGAAAATATGGGATGAATTTTGTTTTGGGAATTTAAGAGGGGTGAAAAAATGGGTTTGGGTCGGGTTTTTGCCCGGATTGGACCGACCCAGCTGTGCCTAAGCGCGTTATTAGCACGATGAGCCCTTGTTGCGCCATGGAGACGTGTCTGTGGGTAGGGCCCTGGTGCGGTGCGGCTGCCAGTGCGCCAGAGGCTGTGCTCTATCGTTTACCTCCTAGCGCGGCGCGCCAAACAGTACTTGATTAACGTTTCAAAAAAACTTCATCCAATTCTAAGTGTCAACAATTGCTAGTCAATATATAACCCAACTATATGAGTTGGGGTCGAATCTTACAGGGAGCGGTACGTGGTTAAGATTCAATAGTAAAGTATAAATATGGTCAAATCAGTCATAGGAATAAACATTATTGAATAAAAACACAATTCAAGTCAAAAGGTGACACGAATGTCAAATAGGGGGTTTTGGTTTGAAATTATCAACTACAACAACAACAAACAATAAGAAATAACAATAATGAGACGGGTTCTTGGGATGTGATTCGATTATAGGCTAATGTAGACAAATGGGTAATTGCAACTATTTGAAAATAGCTAGATATTAGGGAGTAAGCTAGACTATAGAGGAGGTAAACTTTCTCTCGAACAATTTACCCCGAATCAAGTCGATTTCTCTTGAACATTGACAAGCATGGAAAATAAGAACAGCCCACACCTTAGTCCATTAACTCTCTCGGGCTGAATGTGTGGAATTGGATTTAGGATTCACTCTCTCGCGATGAATCCATGACAACCCAATACCCATATACCATCAATCAATAATCTTAGTTTAAAAATCTCTCTCTCGAGCAAGCCAAAAACACAAGGGTAGAACTACATTTGCCACTATAATTCTTAAATTAAATCACAATTATTAATTAAACTCACTTCTAAATAAAATTTAAACTAACAATTAGCAATACCCATAAACTAAATCATCCTATAATCACATAATCACATAATCACACTAGAGAAAACTTGTCTCAATACTCAGAATAATTACAATACGAAATAAAAATTAGATGTAATGAAAATATGATACTAAACTAAATGTTCAAAAATGTATTAATAGTCGCCAAAAATATGCTGTGAAGAGTCACTCGGCGAAGTATATCGGGCTCGCCGATCCACTCTGTGATCCACCCTTTGGTCAATTCCATCGCCTTTCTGCCTTGGCCTTCAACATTCTCATGGTCTGTACCTTTGGGCGATCCAACTATGCATCGCTGAACCACTTGGCGATCCTCCGACTGCTCCTTTGTCTTGCTAACTTGATTCTTTCTTTCAAGGCTTAGCACACTGGAACTTTAGGTGGTCAAGAAGTCATTCGACGACTTGCCAAGTAGACTTAGCGATCACCAGGTTTACTTTTCTTTATTCTTTTAGCTCACTTTGTTCCTTTTTGCAAATTAGTGTCCTTGCTTTGTTCCTCAATACAAATATTTGGAAATCAAGGGTTTTACGTTAGTTATTGGCACAAAATAAGCATTTGGGGACACTAAATCATTGTAAATAAAGCCCTAAAAGAGTGCAAATCTCGGACTCATCAACACCTCCAACTTAAACTTTTGCCTGTCCTCAAGTAAAACTCAAGTTTAGCAGTTCAAAAAGGATGTCTCAAACAGTTCTACACAAGACCCAATCATGAATGCACACAACAAGACTCAACTTACTAATGCAAGGAACAATTGTGCACTCAAAGGTTCAAGTTGTGACTCACCATTATTAAAGATTCTCAAGTTCACAATACTTGCTTCAAATGCAAGTTCAAGCTCAACAACGGTACTCAAATGCCCTCACACAAAGAATGATTCCATATTCACACACTATTCTTCAACAATTTAATGCTTCGGAATCACAAAGATCTCTTACACTCACAAAGATGAACACATGCATGACTTCACCCATAGGTTTGCCCTTATTTTCTAACCAACATTCATTTCAACTCACTCAAGATCAAAAAGGTTTTTTCAAGGCTTGTAACGGGGCAGAGTGTAAATGTATGGTCATTTAGGCTCAGTGGCTGCTATCCTCATGAAATGTGGTATGAACAACATTTTCTTTCCTTTTCTTCAACATCTTCACCCATACTCAAAAGTCACCCCATTATTCACTTCTCATGGAATATCAGACACCCCATTTCTTTTGCACTTTCACAACTTTATTTCAAAACTTTTTCGTTCTTTTTCTTTTTCATTCTTTTTTTTATATGGAGGGGTTCTATCTTTCTCAAAACCATGGGTCAAGGGGGACTTCTTTGAACTTCTTGATTTACCTTCTCTTTTCACCACACCTTTGGCCTAAGTTGGCTATTCAAACAAACCACACTTCATGAGGATTATAGGTGAATGGATAAAGAGAGGTCTCATTTGCTCAAGTTTCTTCTAAGAAAAGGATAAGGCTCAAAAGAGAGTTCAATCAAAGTTCACACACTGACAAGGTTGGCCACAAAAGAGGTATATTATCAAATTATTTCACTCTTCAAAATTGTTGCGTAAGATCATTTCAAGAGCTTGCATCACTTAGTCAACGGGACCAATGGGGAAAATTCTTGGTGTCATCACACAAGGTTCACGGTAAGCTCATCACACAAGGCATTGGAACCAATATCAAACAAGACTCCACACTTTCGCTAGTGTGCAATGTTCATCACAAAAGACTCATTCAATAACTGGCTAGTCACAACGAGATGCAAAAAGTTCACATATTGTCTATGCAACTTCAGTTGGCCTCATCGTAGCTACACATTCATTTTTTTTCGATCGAAAGCACTATTCAAGTCATCGATATTGATCATGACCGACACTCAAATTTAGACAAGAACAACCACATTCAAACACACAAGAGGTATTAAAATTTTTCAGAACGGTTCAAAAACCATTTGCAATTAAAATAAGGAGCCACAAGCTCAAACATCTACAACACAGTGGCAAAACACAATTTACAACATAAAACCCACTATACAAACAAAAGTAATAATCACAAGAGGTAGGTATGGAAACACCTCACCCCACCACAAATAAAAAGCAAATTGTCCTCAAATGCAACAAAAACACTAAAAATCAATAAAAGTGATAGAGAGGGAGGTAAAGAAAAGTCTTGTCTATGCAGTCGCTCATCTGTCGGGGAATCAGTACCAGATTTAACATCAGCAACACTCGATCCACTAGGGTCTGCCATGGACGTCTCTGTCAGCGATGTCTGAATCAGCGACTGTACAATCGTCTCCTCTAGATTTGGCAGGTCTCCATAGATGGTCTCCTCCGGCATATCTATCTGCTCCTCGTTGATTTATGATGATCATCATCGGGTTCAGAGAATGTAGCTTGGGAGTCAAATGTCTCTCCCTCGCTGCTGAAGTTGTGCTCCGGAACATCATACATGGGCTTCTTGCCCTTCCCCTAGTCTCCCCTAGGAGGTGTTGTCTTTCCATTTTTTTGGGGGGGGGGGGGGATTTGCTGCCCCTTCATTGATCACTATGCCCCGTGCTCTTTCACGGGGTGGCATGTTGAGGTTGGTTCTAGCCATGTCTGTAAAAACATCGTAGAAAGTTAGGAATAGTTCAAGAAAAATTGCAGAAAAACAGTTGCAGGTAGACTCGCCGAATTGATCAGCAAGTCACCGAATCACTTTGGAGAGTTAGATCGAGGTCACCGAAAAAATTGGCTCAAATTTTTCTAGAAAAATTGGCATGTCAGCGATGGGAGGGGCATTTCGGCGAATCACCGACAACATTCGACTAGCACAGAGTAGCCCGCCGAAAGTTACAGTGATTTTAAGGGTTAGGGGCGTAGAAAGGGCAATCAAACAAGACTTTCGGCGAGTCGCCGAGTGCACTCAGCGAACTCAGGCGTTTTGCTGAAAGTTACAGAACAAATACTTAACATTTCACGAAATTAAAGGCGATCAAAGGGGGATTTGGTGAACCGCCGAGTGGTTCGGCGAGCTAGACCCAGCTCGCCAAACCGCCCAACATGCCTACTTTCAACCCCAACTTCAAAAATCAATCCCACAGCCCCCGAAAACAAAATCAAAGCATACAAAAACTCAATTAGACTCAGATCCATAAGGCCCATGTCACCGGGGTAATCAAACTTTCCCTGGTTTGGCCAAAATTGGCCATTTGACGACTTAAGCCCTTAAGAATGACGTAAACCGCTCCACCATTGGGCAAAACATGTCATTTGGCAATATTATGGGTTACTCAGAATTCACTCGACTAGACCCAACGACAAATAAACACAACCCAACAAGATTTTGATCAATTTTTAAGCACACAACTCGGGAAATTAACAATATAGGCAATTTAAGCAAGATTTTGAAATTAAAATCGGCAAACAAGCACACAAACATAGATTCAGAGAGGCCCAACACACATGGTGAAGAATAAAATGATTGCAAATAAGAAAAACCACTAAATACATGTTTGGGGTTCGAAAAACCAACCTTTTATGCCGAATATAGAATTTGAAAGGCTAAGTGGCAAAGATTTCCAACTCCATACACGAGATTGACGACTAGAAAGAGGTGAAAACATATAAATATGGGAAATATAGTGTGGGTGTGATCTTTGGAAAGTTAAAAAGTGAGGGAATGTGAAAGAGTTTGAAATTTTAAACCTTTGGCCTTTAAAATCGTCCAGTTCTCGCCCTTTCGGCGACATTAATTTTGCTCGCCGAACCACTCGGCAACATGCCGAGTGGTCACTTACCTCGCCGAGTTTTACAGGACCTCCAGTTAATGTGGGGGTCCAAACGGCGAACAAAGTCGGGGTCGGTAACCTGTTCGGTGGTTGGCCGACTTGTCCATGGTCCTGCCGAGTTTTACAGACTCCAACCTTAGAATTTTTGACTCCAACGATGGTATAAGTCGGGCTCGCCAACCATTTCGGTGAGTCATCGACTGGGACTTTTTCTCGCTAACCTGCTCTTTTCAAACACATTTTACATTTCAACCTGCAAAATCAACACACGATTATTTCAAAAACAAAAAGAAAGCGATAAAACTTGGATTGCCTCCCAACAAGCGCCTTAGACATCATTGTACGACACAAGTCCCCACTCAACCTTCACTCCTGGGGTAGAGATGAGATAACACACGACCCATTTGGGTCTCCAGTAGCTGAATCGACATGGAATGAGAGGCAATTAGAGGCAATGAGAGGCAGTCATCTGATTCAACAATGAGATATTCTCTTTTATCTCTTTCAACACTCTGTCGTGTTCTTCGACTTTGTGGAGAATGAGTGAGAGTATCTTCTAGTTGACCACCCTCGTACTCCTTGGAATTTCAACGCTCGTGAGAGAGAATGTACCGATCTTTCTTCTTTTATGGTACCTCCAATTCCATAATCATTTTGGCCAAGAGATCCAGGTGAGTCAACAGTGTGGCCAAATTCTGGTCTTTCTCTGTCTCCTTGTTGATCTTGGCCATGTGATCAAGTAGTTGGGCTGCTACTGCATAGGGCAATCGTGTGAGACCACCTGGATAAATCTGGTCAGCCACTCCTCTATTCTCAGGACCAAGACCTCTATAGAAGCAGTCCAATAACATCTTGTCTGGAATTCCATGAGTTGGGCATTGTAGCAACATTGTCTTAAATCTCAGCCACAACTCATGGATTGCCTTACCCTCCAATTGCCTGAAACTTAGGATCTAATCCCTAAGAATCATCATTTTTGATGAAGGGTGGTTCACTTGGTTACCGTTGCTACAAGACATGCTCCTTTCTTCTATTCTAAAAAATCAACATGAAAACCAAAACTGAAAGTAAATAAATTTAACTATGACTAACAAGAACAAAATTCAACTTCACCAAAAGAATCTTAACCAACACCACTCCCTGGCGGCGGCACCATTTTGATAAACGTTTCAAAAACACTTCATCTAATTCTAAGTGTGAACAATCTCTAGTCAGTATATAACTCAACTAAATGAGTTGGGGTCGAATCCCACAGGGAGCGGTACATGGTTAAGATTCAATAGTAAAGTATGAATATGGTCAAATCAGTCATAGGAATAAACATTACCGAATAAAAACTTAATTCAAGTAAAGGGGTGACACGAATGTCAAATGGGGGTTTTGGTTTGAAATTATCAACTACAACATCAACAAACAATAAGAAATTACAATAATGAGACGGGTTCTTGGGATGTAATTCGATTATAGGCTAATATAGACAAATGGGTAATTGCAACTTTTAGAAAATAACTAGATATTAGTGAGTAAGCTAGACTATAGAGGAGGTAAACTTTCTCTCAAACAATTTACCCCAAATCAAGTCAATTTCTCTCAAACAATGATAAGCATGCAAAATAAGGACAACCCACACCTTAGTCCATTCACTCTCTCGAGCTGAATGTGTGGAATTGGGTTTAGGATTCACTCTGTCGAGCTGAAACCATGAAAACCCAATACCCACAGACCATCAATCAATAATCATAGTTTTAAAACCTCTCTCTCGATCAAGCCAAAAACACAAGGGTAGAACTACATTTGTAACTACAATTCTTAAATTAAACCACAATTATTGATTAAACTCACTTCTAAATAGCATTTAAACTAACAATTAGCAATACTTATAAACTCAATCAACCCATAATCACATAATCACACCCCAAGAATTGGGGGTTTAGCTAGACATTATAAAAAGATAAAAATCGTTACCTAGTTGAGTTTCCATCAACTTGGTAAGATTAATTTTGTCTTTACAATGTTCCAAGTCGAAGAAATTCAAAGACCCACTTCCAATTTCTCAAAAAGTGAAAAAATTCAATTCTCTAAAGCTTAGGAAGAACTAGAGAGAACTTGTTTCAATACTCAGAATAATTACAATACGAAATGAAAATTAGATGTAATGAAAATATGATACTAAACTAAGTGTTCAAAAATGTATTTATAGTCTCCAAAAATTATGCTGCGAAGAGTCACTCGGCGAAGTAAGTCGGGCTCGCCGATCCACTAGGCGATCCACCTTTTGGTCAAATTACATCGCCTTTTTGCCTTGGCTTTCAGCGTCCTCAAGGTCTGTAACTTTGGGTGATCCAACACGGCATCGCGGAACCAATCGGCGATCCACTGACTACTCCTTTCTCTCGCAAACTTGGTTCTTTCCTTCAGGGCATAGCACACTGAAACTTTAGGCGGTCAAGAAGTCGTTCGGTGACTCGCCAAGTAGACTTGGCGATCACTAGTTTTAATTTTCTTCATTCTTTCAGCTCACTTTGTTCCTTTTTGCAAATTAGTGTCCTTGCTTTATTCCTCAATCCAAATACCTGGAAATCAAGGGTTTTACATCAGTTATTGGCACAAAATAAGCATTTGGGGACACTAAATCATTGTAAATAAAGCCCTAAATAAGTCCAAATCTTGGACTCATCAGTACGCCACTCTGCCAATTTTTTTTTCACTATTACAAAATAAGTTATAAATAATGGAAATCCTATCTATCTAAAAAAAAGAACGAACCTAACTTGATCCTAGGAATTGAAACTACGCTAAAACAAATGTTAAAAGTTAAAACAAGCTACCTATCTATATAACATATTGTTCACGGGTTGCCTCCCGTATAGCGGTTGGTTTAACGTCGCGGCTCGAGTTAGCTTGGATCATTCGTCATTCAACTCAAGAGCCTCTCGATCACGATCCAAATCTTCACCAAAGTAGTGCTTAAATCTTTGCCCGTTTACCAAGAACGTTGGGCCATTTTCTCCTTAAAGTTCAACGGTACCATGTTGTGTCATCCTTACCTCTTCAATGGGACCACTCCATTTAGACCTTAGTTTTCTGGTGAATAACCTTAATCTAGAGTTAAAAAGTAGTATCTCTTCTCCCAGAGTGAAAGTGCGAGGAATTATGTGCTTAGCATGCCACCTTTTCATCTTTTGTTTGTACAACTTTTCATTCTCATATGCATGAAGCCTAAACTCCTCAAGTTCATGTAATTGATCCACTCTCTTCCTACCAGCCAGCTCAAGATCAAGATTTAACTTCTTTATCGTCCAATATGCTTGGTGTTCTAATTCTGCCGAAAGATGACATGTTTTGCCGAACACTATGTGATAGGGAGAAGTCCCTATGGGTGTTTTATATGTCGTTCTATACTCCCAAAATGCATCATCCAGCTTCTCAGACCAATCCTTTCTTTGTGCATTCACCATTTTTTGCAAGATTTAATTCACCTCTCTACTCGATAGATCCACTTGCCCATTTGTTTGAGGATGGTAAGCTGTATCAATCTTATGACGAATCCCATACTTAGCAAGAAATTTTTTCACTAGATGGTTAATGAAATGCTTACCTCCATCACTTATGATTTCCCTTGGACTGCCAAAACGAGTGAAAATATGCTTCTTGATGAATTTAATCACGACTCTTGAATCATTCGAGGGAAGAGCTACAACCTCAACCCATTTGGACACATAATCAACCTCCACTAGAATATATTGGTTCCCACGAGATGGCGGGAAGAGACCCATGAAGTCAATACCCCAAACATAAAAAATTTCCACCTCAAGAATGTTACTTAGTGGCATCTCATGTCTTCTTGATATAGTACCCAACCTTTGGCATTTATCACATCCCTTCACATAAGCAATATTATCTTTAAATAAAGCGGGCCAAAAGAAACCAGATTGTAGTACCTTATGCGCTTTGTGCTCTCCTACATGGTGTCCTCCATATAGGCTAGCATGAGAAATTTCGAGCACTTTCTTTACCTCATACTCCTTAATGCATCTTCTCACCACCCGATCCACTCCTTGCTTGAATAAAAATGGTTCATCCCAGATATAGAACTTAGCATAATGAGTTAGCTTTTTGTTTTGTTGGGTGGTTGCATCCGTAGGGTACTCTCCACTTACTATCAGAAACACTATGTCCGCATACCAAGGTACTTGAGAGATATCTAATGCCATCAATTGTTCATCCAGAAACTCTTCTCGGATTTGTTCCCCTTCATGTACATGGGAAAAATCTTCCAACCTAGACAAATGATAAGCTATTTGATTCTCAGTAGCCTTTTAATCTTTGATCTCAAGGTCAAATTCTTGGAGAACCAATATCTACCGAATCAACCTTGGTTTAACATCCTTCTTATTGAATAAATACCTAATAGCTGCATGGTCAGTATAAACAATCACCTTGGTACCCACCAAATACGATCTGAACTTGTCAAAGGCGAACACTGGAGCTAGCATCTCCTTCTCAGTCACTGTGTAATTAGCTTGTGCAGAATCCAGGGTCTTGCTTGCATAATAAATTGAATGAAACACTTTATCTTTTCTTATTCCCAATATTGCACCCACTGCTACGTCGATTGCATCACACATGAGTTCAAATGGTAATTCCTAATTAGGAGCAACTAAGATGGGAGCTTCAATTAAGTTCCTCTTCAACATCTCAAACGCTTTCAAAAACATCTTATCAAATTCAAATTTTACCTCCTTCTCCAAAAGACTGCACATAGGTCTAGCAATCTTGGAAAAATCCTTGATGAATCTCCGATAAAAACCTGTGTGTCCAAGGAAACTTCGCACTCCTTTTACAGAGATAGGAGGGGGTACTTTTTCAATAAATTCGACCTTCGCTTTATCTAACTTTAATCCCAATTTTGACACCTTATGACCCAATACTGTACCCTCTCGAACCAAGAAGTGGCACTTTTCCCAGTTTAGTACTAAATTGGCGTCTTCATATCTAGCAAGTAGTTATCAAGATTCTGGAGACATATCTCAAAATACGTCCCAAAGACAGAGAAATGATCCATGAACACCACTATAAAGTCCTCCACTATATCATGAAAATGGCCAGCATACACCTTTGAAAAGTTGCCGACACATTACAAAGTCCAAACGCATGCGTTTGAAAATATATGTACCATAAGGATAAGTGAATGTGGTCTTTTGCCTGATCCTCGGGTGCAATCAAATCTGATTATAGCTGGAATACCCATCTAAGAAACAATAGTACTCCTTCCCCGCTAGTCGGTCAAGCATCTGATCAATGAAGAGAATCGGGTAGTGATCTTTTTGTGTGGCCTCATTTAGCTTTCGGTAGTCCATTCAAATTCTCCATACAATTACTATTCTAGTGGGAATCAACTCATTTTTCTCGTTATTCACCACTGTCATACCTCCCTTCTTTGGAACACACTACACATGACTTACCCACTTACTATCAGAGATGGGGTACACATTTCCAGCATCTAACCACTTTATTACTTCCTTTCTCACCACGTATTTCATCAAAGGATTCAGTCTACATTGATGTTGTGCACTCAGTTTGTGATCCTCTTTCATATAGATTTTGTGCATACATAACGCCGGACTAATCCCATGAATATCAGCCATCTGCAATCCAATAACTTTCTTTCTCCTCTTTAGGACTCTCGATGCCGCATCGACCTGTGTTTCAGACAATTCTGCAGAGGTAAAATTTCATTAGTACCCAAATACGCATACCTTAGGTGAGTAGGCAGAGATTTCAATTCCAACTTAGGTGCATCTTCAATTTATGGTTTGGGTGGAGGCCCTAACTCACGATCCAATGGCTATACTCTAAGTTTATGTCTCTCAATCACTGCCAGATTCAAACAAGTCACCATATTTTGAGCCTCATTAACTTCATCTACGTCATGTCCCACTTACACTCTTTCTAAGGGATACCCAGGTGCCATGAGATGCAATTCTACTGCGAGATCTACAACCGTAATAACAGATAACTCATCTTAGACAATAGGTAAATTAAAGGTGTGGTAGACATCAAACACTTCAACCTTATCACGTGATCTTATAGTTAACTGCCCAGCTGCTACATCAATCAATGCACGTCCCGTAGCCAAGAAATGACGCCCCAGAATGAATGGAACTTCAAGATTAGGCTCAAAGTTTAAGACCACAAAATCCATCGGAAAGATCAAGGAACCCACTTGTACTAACACATCCTCTATTACCCCCTCTGGCTTAGCAATGGACCTATCAGCGAGTTGGAGAATTACAGTGGTCGGTTTTGGAATATTTAGCCCAAGTTTCTTATATAATGATGAAGGAATGAGATTAATGCTCGCCCCAAATCACACACCTTCTGGGGATGAACATTTTTCCCAATTGTAATTTTCACAGTAAAACTACTTGGATCTTAAAACTTCTTGGGTAGTCTATTCTGAATTCTAGAGCTGCACTCCACAGTAAGTGCTACCGTTTCATACTCTGTGAGCCTCCTCTTAGCCACGATCTCCTTCACGTATTTAACATACTTTGGAATTCCCTACAAAATGTCAAAAAAGGTAGGTTAATGTGAACTTGTTTAAAAAGAGAGAGAAACTTACCGAAGAATTCGTCTTCATTTTGCTTTCTGAGTTTTTGTGGAAACGGAGGGGGTGGTCTTATTTGGGGAACAAAATTCTCAACATTGGAGTTCTTTACCACCTCTTTTGCTTTATTTTCTTTAGTGACTACCTCAATATCTCTCTTCTTTGGAGCTAGTTCCTCAAGTTGCAATCCACTTCTAGTACTCACCACATTCAGTTGCTTAGGATTGGGTTTTGTATCACCGGGCAAACCTCCTTGAGGATGTAAGTTGAGTGCATTAGCTACTTGCGCAAATTGCTTTTCTGAACTCATTTGGGACATTTGGATGTTTCTTATGTTCTCATTCTGCTTATCTATCCTAGCATTTATCTTTGTACCAATTTTTGCCATTAGCTTTTGGAGTAACTCTTCATTAGTCATCCCTCCTTTTGGTGCACTTGGATTTATGCCCTTGCCAATATTTTGATATTGTTGCCCTATTCCTTGTGGACGGTATTGATTAGACCCTTACGCTTGGTTTTGTAGTTATGGAAGTTCCAACCTTGATTTACCTGACCTTGGAGCTAATGATCCTAATTGGATGGTTGGGCCTTGGTTCGGAAACCACCCATTTTATCATTCACAAGATTCACATCCTTCTCATAAATATTCTCATTAACTGGTTGTGCTCTAGTCTGATAGTTAACTGTATTTACTTTCTCAACATCTCCACTTAGATGTTTTAACACTAAGCCAACTTTTGTTCTCAACCGTGCCATCTCCTCGAGAATATCATCATTGGACTGGTTCAGTGTTGACTGTATTAAAATGTACTCCTTCTAGTAGCCATCGTTCGAGTGCTCCACGCCTTATTATTCTTGGAGATCCTTTCAAGTTTCTCATCAGTCCCCTGAAATGTGTTTGCTCTATAAGATTCTCGAAAAATGGTATCTAGCACAACCTTCTCGTTATCATCTAACCCTCAATAAAAGTACTCCTTTAGCGACTCATCATCAATTCACTTATTTGGAACACTTCTCATGTAGCTGGTGAGTCTCTCACATACACCACTAACTGATTCTCCAGGTGTAGCCAAAAATGTATGAATTCTATCTTTGAGCTTCATCTTCTTTGAAACTGGCAAGTATTTGGCTAAGAACACTGCAACTCATCCCACGTGGTAATAGAGTTATATGGTAGCTCGGGGAACCATACTGTAGCATCTTCTATCTCTGATAATGGAAACACTCTTAAGACAATTACATCCATGTCTAAATCATGTCACCCCCCACTACTCATATAGATACTTTGACTTTTCTTATATGAGCATATGGGTCCTTCGATGATAGCCAAGAAAACAACCTGATCTTAGGCATATTTATATGCCAAAGTCATCGATATTTGACCATTATGAGATTGCATTTAAAGAATAATCTTGAGTCATACTAAATAAAGAATAATCTTGCCCATTATGAGATTGAATTAAAAATACACGAAGATTGTGTGTAGTGTATTTTTACCGGCAAAGCACACTTCAGATGTGACGAGGGATAGGGTGGTGTTAGTCTATATGCTGATGAAAGGTATGCCCGTTAATGTTGGGGCAGTGTTAAGGCAAAACATGATGAAGTTTAGGAATAACATGAGGTGGCAATTTTTTATGAGGGGGTTGATCACCTGATTTCTGAGGGCTGAGGGTATTGAGGAGGAGGAGTTAGATATGAATGTTGCTTGGGCCCCTTAATTGATATGTAATATAGTAGATGCCACTCGGACCAAGGCGCTCAACATGTCACATAGTCATGTCTTATCAGCTCAGGAGAGGTAGGTAAGAGATGATAGTGTAACGGCTCACATGTTCGGTATGGCAGAGTTGCAACTGAGGATCAGGGGAAGCCCGGTTATGGATGATGAGATGGAAACTTTGGCGGAGCGCTACCCATTGACGAAGAGTGCAGCCTACCTTTGCAGGACTGGTCTTGTATTTCAGGAGCCTCTAAATGATGACGATGCCACCACAGACAATTGAAAAAATGGATGATGATGATGAGGAGGATGTTGTTGATGAAGATGCCAACGCTTTGATGGTGTTCGATGGATGTCGTGATGATGACGACGAGTCCTAGAGGCCTGATGAAGTATCTTTAACTCTATACTTTGTTATATTTGTGCGCACTAAGGGCAATGCTAATTTTTAAGTGTTGGGTGAGAGATAACTCTATTATGTATATAAGTTTTGATGTTGAATCGAGTCTTATTTTTTATGTTATTTTTATTCTGGGTTTCTCAACTTTTGTTTTCGGTACTTTTCTTAAGGATGGTCCCTTTGAACCGAATATGACTAGTTTATTATTTTATTGAGTAATAGAGTCGTCTTAGGAGTGACATTTCCCAATGATGGATGGATAACGACCGTCTTAAGGGAAAATTAGTCACGTAGAGGAGTAGAATTGAGAAACCAACCTTAGTATTTTGAAACTATGTCCAAAATAGTTATCCAGACGTCATGGGTAGTCACAATTGGAAAATGAAAAAGAATGGTAACCTTGAAACAAGCATGTATTTGTTGTGTTGACTCTGAATGAATCTAAGAGGGCTTAATTCAATAGTAATACCGTAATGCAAGTTGTATTATCATGCTAGTATGATGTGTCCTTATGTGTGTCGTGATGCCATGTGTGGTGAGTGATTGTTTTGCTTTGATTGATATCTAGAACTTGCCTCATGTGTGTTAAATGAGTAGCTTGTATGACTTAGGGAAAATAATTGAGGCATTTCTTTGAAAAAAGCTAATTCTTGATTCTAACTGTATGCGTAACAATGAAAAGATCTCTTGTAAAGCCCCATTGAGCCTTTAGCTTTGTTTTTATACGCCACATGAATAAGCTGAAACCCTTTCTACTGATACCAAAGTATTTGATCCCAATGAAATCCGTAATGCACTATGTTGAGAATAAAGGTTGAAAAAGTTGGTAGAAGTGGAAAAGGGTGGAAATGCTATGATATGTGGAAAATAAAACTGTAGAAAAAACTTTGTTTTGGCCCTGGTCCTTAGTGGACAATGTGCACCTCAACTAAGTTAAGGGTGGCTATTTCAGAAGTATGCTTAAATTATTGACCTTGGTCCTTCCAAGGATATTGTGTACCTCACTCGAACCTTAAGCCTCGAGTTGAGGGTGGCTAGTGCAAAGACATATATATATATATATATATATATATATATATATATACATAATAGAAATAATAAAGGGGGAAGCTGGAGCAACAAAAAGGGAAAATATTCATCAAGTGTGTACTAGGGAAAAAGAAAAGCTAAGTATGATGTGTGTTGGCAAAGCAATGACATGTGCATTAGGGAGGTGTAGTCACTAAAATGCTTCCTAAATATTCCCTCCCTTACCTTAAGCCGACATTACAACCAAATAGAAGTCCTCTTGATTCCTTGAGAAATTTGATGTGAAAGTGAAAATACACTATGGGCAAGCTTATGACATGTTAAGAGAAGTAAGAATTTCATTTGTGAGGGTGAGTACAATGTTTGAAAAATAGGCCTCGTTTATATTATGATTGCTTGAATGAAAGGCTATATTAAACACAAATGAGTGAGGGCATTCATGGCACATATTTGGATTGCCTAATTGGTGTGTTTGTATGAGTTTGCATTAGCTCAGAAAAAATAATAAAGAGTTATTCTTTGAGCATGTGTGTTGTAACTTGGTGTGTCATAATTATATATTAAAATTTTTGAAAGGTTGCAATGTGAACTACAAAATCATGATTAAATGTGTTTGGTTGATTTTTAAGGTGGGTTGATAAGTCCAAGGGTTATGAAAAAGAGTTGATAGTATAAAGATTGTTCGAGGAAAAACAAAGGTTTGAGCGTGGGGTGGTGATCTTAGGCATATTTATATGCCAAAGTTGTCAATATTTTCCCATTATGAGATTGAATTAAAGAATAATCTTAAGTCTATTAGCGTGATTTTGTGTAACTTGTGACGATGGTGCTCTAATAACATGATTAGTTGTTTCAGGAACTTTCAAGGAAATTTGAGTTGATTCAGAGAAAAGAAAAGAAAGAAAGTGAAAAATAAGCTAAGGATAGAAGCACCAAGACCAGGCGTACTAGCTGGTGTGGAGCACCAAGGGCCTCACTATAGAGCAACCTGCCAGGCGCGGTGTGCCACAGGTGAAACCACAGAATACTTGGCCTGGCGCGGCTCCCTAGTGGAGTTCTGTCTTTTCCAGCAAAAAATGATAAAAAAAAAAGGAATCCTTGTTGAATTAGATTTAGACTCTAGTTTTCCTAACTTACATAAATAGACCCCTAGGGTTATTTTATGGGGCGGGGGGGGGGGGGGGGGNGATATTATTTTGGGTGTGCAAGAGCAAGTTCAACGTTTGTAATAGGTTTTGATTTTCTGTCTCTTCTTATTTCCAAAAATCGCATGAACAATTATATTTTGCATTTTTCGAATATTATGAGTGGCTAAACGCCCTAGTTGTGGGGCTGTAGCTACGGATTGATTGTTGAATATTAAAGGTTTTTGAATTAATTATTGGTTATCGTTTAAGTTACTTTTATATTCTTGTTTTTGTATTTCTTGACTGGCCATCTAGAGATAAATATATTGTCTATTCTTAAAATCGAGAGAGGAGAGGTAGATAGACGAGAGAATATAGTAAGCTCGATCTTCCATTGAATTGATGTGTGTTCAGGAGTGGCACCCGGATGAACAACTTGCTTGGTTACGAAACAAGATGAAATATAAATGCTCGCCAGTTAGGCCTGCTATCCCTGCTCAATGATGTTGTTAGAGAGCTTACTGGAGCTTTATTGTTTTGGGAAATCCTCTCAAGTTTCTCAGCGATCTCCTCAAAAGTGCACTCACCATATGATCCTCCAGCAATAATATCTAACATAACTCGTCCATTGTCATCCTGTCCCCTATAGAAGTACTCCTTCAATGACTCATCATCTATGCGGTGGTTCAAAACACTTCTCATGAACCCAGTGAACCTATCCCAAGAGTTGCTTATTGACTCTCCAGGTAGTGCTGTGAAGTTATTCAGTTTATCCTATGAACACCTTGTGTAGTTGGTCCCATGTATAGATCAAATTGTACGGCAGCTCAGAAAACAACTTAGCAGCATCACTAGTCAACGACAGTGGGAAAACTCTCAAACCTATGACATCCATATCCAATTCCGGTCATCCTACACAACTCTTATAGACACTCGAAAATTTAGCCATGTGAGCGTATGGATCCTCCGAAGCCAACCCAACAAACAACCCTCTCGGTGTAAGCATCTGTATAAGACTGTTGTTCACCACAAATGTATGTCCCGAAGGTAGGGGAGGGAGAATAATAGGTCTATCTAATCCAACTACATCATAGTCAACCCGATAGTGATCAAGAAACCTTGATGCTTTCTGCACCCTTTCTGCATTTCTGATTATATGACCACCTTGAATCTGAGCGGGCACATTAACGACTCCAAGAGGTTGAAACTCAACTCCATCTCCTTGACCCTCTCCGATTGGATTATTATGTACCCCTTGATTTGTCATTTTCCTCAGAGTTTTTCTCAGTTCAGGATCATAGGGGGTCAAGGGTTCGCGGGTTCGCCTTCGTGTACTTGGCAAACACTAGAGTAGAAACTTGTAGAAAATAAAATCAAAACAAAAACGAAAAATCAGGAAATACTTGACTAAAGTTAAAAAATGTAGTCAGTTTAATCTAAAAGTCGTATTCCCCGACAGCGGCGCCAAAATTTGATATCGCTTAAATTACACCTCCCAAAAGAAGTATAAGCGACCGTTGCCAAATAAATAACCCAACTTATAGGTTGGGGTCGATCCCACAAGGAATATGGTTCAGACTTAAACTTAACTCACTATTATCTTCGTTTAGCCAAACTATATCGAGAAAAGTAAACAGGGAGGATGTTGTAAACAAGTAACAAATTGGTTATTTCAGTGATTAAATAACAAGTAAACAAGATTCACAATTTGAGTTATCAATATAAGGTGGAAACTAGGGCATATATGTTCCCTATAAGCTCTTAACGCAGTAATCCTAATAACAGTAATCTTATCCTAGTGTTTGATATGCAAGACCAGTAAGTTATGTATCCCTACATGATTGGTAATCTTAGCAGAAACTTTCACTCGTGACTTGGTAAATCTACGAGTGTGTGCTTTACTAACCCTAACCTTTACCCCAGATTAGTCATCGTGTGAATTTAGTTGGGTTTTCACCCTCACTTTGATTGATTAAAGTCAGACTATTAGATGCAACAAATCATTAACTAATAAATATATGTTGTTTAATATTTTTATCATTCATTACCCCCTTGGTAAGGCAAGTACGAAGGAGACGAGCTCTAACGTTGTCCACTGTTAAAAAGACTTTTAAACGAAAGGATTAACAATACATGCATATACACTATTCAAGAATTACTTAATTATTATTCATACATTATGAATTGCTCATGGTTCCCACAACCCTAGTTGTGGATTTAGCTAATCATGCTTGATAGTTCACAATTCATAATCAGGTTCAAAGAATTCATGAACTTACAGTTAGAATAGATGAAAACTGAAATCTTGAATTGAAATTCAATGTGAAATTTGCATAAACCAACTTCCAGAAATTAAATTTCTAAGTGTTTGCAAAACAATTCCCAAAAGACCAAAACTAAAAGTATACAATAATGTCTAAACCTCAAAAATGGAAATTACATCTAATATTTATACAAAACAAATCCTAAACCAACTAGGAAACAAAATAAGGAAATAATAGCACGGACACGGTTTCTGTTGACGACTCAACCTACGGTCCGTTGTCACCCTCCATGGTTCAAGACTTGGGCAATAATTCAGGGCCTTCAGATGACTATTCCACCTTCGATCCATGGATTGGACTACGGTCCATCCTATCACTCCATGGTTTGAGTACTAAAAATCAGCTTTCTGACCAGGACCTACGACTGTCCACCTACGGCCCATCAATGAACCTACGGTCCGTGGTTGGCACCGTCAGTGGCCACTTCTGCATTTTTCAGCTCGTATCTCCATCAACCGCATCCAAGCCTATTTCCTGCAAGAATTACATAAAAAACATTATTTCTAATAACAAACTAGCCCAAGATACACACAAATTTCAAGTGAAATACATCAAAAATATCGTAAACTCACAGTATATCAGAACTCAACTCTTGTCTAGAGTTGTTGAGTTATATTTTGTTATTAGACGGGTGTACCCTGGAGGGGACTATTCAAGAAGGACTATTGCTAGACCGATGAAAGCATTTGCTGCAGTATGCTTGAATCTCCTTAAAGTGAGTGAGATATCCGCACCTCAGTCTGAAGAAATTATTATTTCTTCATTTTATTTTTAATAGTAATCTTGTAATAGTGTTATCTTGTAATTTTTCACTAACAAGAGATGGGTAACACCATATATATATATATATATATATGATCAGATCATATATATGGGTAACACCATATATATATGATCAGATCATATTGAGAATAATATACTATCATACTAGAATACTGTACTATATTTTGTTTTGATCACAATAAATAAATAAATTAATTGAGGTACATTTTCAAGAAATGTAGATAATATTATTACAAAGTGAAAAATAAAGAACAAGGAAGCATAAAAATATTTAACATGGTTCGGATTAGAATGATCCGACGTCGACCAAAGAACAACTGTTTGTATATTAACAAAGAAAGGAAAGAGATCTCAAATACATCTAAGAAGATTATTTTACTAATTCTCTACTCTTCTAATGTATATTTTTCTATGAACTTAGGATGATTTCAACAATGAAGAATGATCATCCTCTTATAAGTGTTAAACTTGGGCTCAAGCACAAAAGAAAAGAAATACAAAATTTATCCTCCACAAATTTTAGCTTACCCTCCAGGTTTAATTCCTATCCAAGTTAATTGGCACATGGAATTTTCTTCCATTGGCTTTGACCCCACGGCCCTCAAGGGCCAACTCATTCAATACCCATGCATTCAACCGCTTAAACTAAATATAGACGTGAATGTATAATATGTCTATAATCGTGGACACCAACTATCTGTATAATTTATTTATTTTTTGCAATTTCTTGACACTATGAGTTAGTATTCAAGGGTACTGTTACCTAGTAGTTTGTTTTGTTGTTGGTAAATGAACAATTTATTAACCAAAAATAAGCAATACATACAAGGGTATTAACTCTTTTAAACACTCAAACATAGTAGAGAAGACAAGAAAAGTGGGAAGAATTTGGGGAACTTTTTAAAAGACAAATTCAAATAGTTTTCTGTGGCGAGACAAAGTATCTACATTATTTTTTCATGTAAACACCACGAATAAAATAAAGAATATTGTATTTCATTTTCTCCATTTACTAATAAAGATACGATTATCAACTTTAAATGTTTCGTAACATACTATGCATGTAATGCATATTAACTGTACACAGTTTAGCGAATGTAATTAAACCACTAAAATAACATACTATGCATGTAATGCATATCAAAATTAATGGATCAACAGCTGTAGTTCACACGTTCTCATCAACTGCATCGTGCTCCTATTTGTCAACTTAATAATAGTCTCCAAAATCAACCTCATAAACTCATAGACAGAGATAATATCTCAAATGGTTACTCAACTAAGGGTTTTTTTCTCAGGAAGTCACTCAACTGTGAGTTCCTTTTTCAAAGTCACTCAACTATAAATATATTACTTACAAAGTCACACAACCTATTTATTTATTTTTCATTAAAATATGTTGACATGAATTTTTTATTTAAAATAATTTTTTTTTAAAAAAAACAGGAATATATCCTAACAAAAGTAGAATTTAAATAGTCTTAATAAAAGCATGTTTAAGTCGATAACAAGACCTTGTACTATCATAATTTGGTGCCTTTCCAAATTGTTTTTAATTGGATTTTGGGTATTTGTTTTTGTAAAGTAAATTTTAAATTTTCCTTTTAGCACGAGAAAGAGGGCTCATTTTACAAAAAAAAAATACTTTAAAAATAATTAGGGTTCATTTTGTGCACTGTTATCACTTAGAATAAACATACAACTAAATAACCATGTTTAAAATAGTCTAAGATTAATTACTAATAATAATAAAATAATAACAATATTATTATTATTATTATTTTATTTTTCACTATTTTTATTTTTAAACAGAAATATTTTATGTAAACAATTTTTATGGAAACTTTAATTAAATAAGTTGAGTGACTTTTAAAGTAAAATACTCATAGTTGAGTGACTTTGAGGTTATAAACAAAAGTTGAGTGACTTTCTAAGAGAAAAATCAATAGTTGAGTGACTTTCTAATAAAAGAACTCATAATTGAGTGACTTTGAGGTTATACAAGAAAGTTGAGTGACTTTCTAAGAAAAGAAGTCATAGTTGAGTGACTTTCTAAGAAAAGAAGTCATAGTTGAGTGACTTTCTGGGAAAAAACTTAGTTGAGTGACCATATGAAATATTATCTCCCCATAGACAAGTAGAAAATTTTGCGAAAAATATGATGGATTATATCAGGGTAACGTCCCACACCTGAAGCCATTTCCATAACACAACGATCTAAGTCACTGATTCCTTAGCATGAAATTTCAAGTTGGGAATTGAAGCATCTATATAATCGATAAAATCCTTTGAATAAGGATATGAAATAACCCCGTGATTGAAGAGGTAATGATAGATAGACTTCAAGATTGCTAAATAATGATTCTAATCATACTCATCTTCTTTCTTCACTTCATTTTCGGACGTTCCTCCTTGTTCAAGATTGAAAAATATAGGCTTATTAATGAGCTTCAATTCATATCATTCAGACATTGGATACTTTCAATTTTCTTAAACTTTTAGAAATACACGTAATTGATGTGTTGAATTTTATACATAACAACTAAAATACTACTCTGAAATATGGTCCTAGTTTCAATACACGAATAATTCACTTCTAGTCAAGAACCAAACGACACACAAGTGTTACTCTTCTTTGCTCAACCTACAGCCTCCCTACCAAAAACTTGATCAATTGACAACCTTATCATTTGGACATTTTAAATTCTTTTTCATTGTGTAATTTCTTTAATTTAGCAGATAGATGGTGACAATTTTTGTTTATGAAACTGATAATTTTAGAAGAGTCATTGACGTTGTTCCTCAGTGGATCATAAATTTAAGAACGATTCTATGTTATTTTTCAGTACAAAAGAATTTAAATGATACTTCTACTATATATATATATATATATATACCGACAATGTATCGTTTCTAGATTTACTCTTAGCTACTAATTCCTTCATTTGGGAAAATGACGGTGTTCCCTTGATTTCACTTTCTTATTTATTTAGGGGAGTTGTGTTACTTTTCATTTCTGAGCTTTCACACAATTGATTATTTAGAATCTACTGATTTTGTTAATCTATGTCATTCCGTTGTTATTTTTTTTCCTTCCTTGATAGAAGAGAGGATTAATTAGCATATCTTATTCTATAAGTTAGGCACAAGATATCAAACTTGGAAAAACAAAAACATTTTCATATCAAATAAAAATAACCTTTCGCAATCTCTAATCCCACAATAAATTTTAAGCTGAAACAATAAATACAAGAAAAGCCATAAGCAATTCAAAATACTACTATGAAGACTTCGACCTTAAAAATTAAGAATGGATTAACACCTCCTGTTTCTCAAATTGTCATCGGTTTCATCTATCTCTTTGCTAACTTGGTAATACTCTCCCAAATTAACCCCATTAACCAATAGACAAATCGAGAATTTCACGATGAATAGGGTTAATTATATTAGGGTCATATCCTGCAATTTTCAAAATAATTACAAAACGTCTCTCTAATAGAATGATTTTAGTCTTCAGGGCTTGGCCTCGAAATTTAAAGTTGGGAATTGAAACCTCGATGTAATTGATAAAATTCTTTGAATAATTAGGATATGGAATCACCCCATGATTGAAGAAGTAATCATAGATAGACTTCAAGATAGCTACATCCTGATAATAATCATAGTTATCTTCTTTTTTCAACTTAATTTCGGACGTTCCTCCTTGTATAAGATTGGAAAATGAAGGCTTATTGATGTTCTTCAATTCATAAAATTCAGGCATGGGAGACTTTCCTTTTCCCCCAATTTTTGGACATACACACTTCAATTCATACAGTTCAAATGTTGAGAGTTTTCCTTTTTCTGTTGCTTTTTGCTACTCTATTTCGTCTACAACTTTATCATTTGCATATTCAAAGATGATTGATTCTTCATTTTCCAGATCGTTGTTGAAGTGATCATGTGGAGGAGAGGAGATAGGTGACCAAACTGCAGATTCTTGATTTTGTTCTGAAGGTAGCATTTCAGACACGATGATTCTTTGAGAAAATGTTGGAGCTAATAAAAAAGAAGAAGAAGAAATGCTACTGAGAATGATGAGATCGTTCATTCTCTTGCTATATTTATAGCGTATAAACTTGACTAAAATAATTAAAATATTAATTTTATTAAATGTCACTTCAATTTTTCATGCCATAAAAGGCACATTTTTCCCATAACTCTATATGTATATTTACTCTACATTATTTGGTTAGTTAGACATTAAATTACCTTTTCAGGTAAAACATTTACTCATCTGACATGATTTATGGCTAGTAAAAATTTGACTTATATGATATATTACAACACAAAGGGGTTGATATACCCCTTAACATTTTCATTTAGAGTAAAATATCCCTCGTTATTAAAGTGACTTATATATATCCTAATGTTACACAAATGATTCACATATACCCTTTCCTTCTAACAAAGGTAAAAAAGAATAATTTAAAAATTAGTTTTAAAATTTTTTTTATTGAAAAAGAAAAGATATTTCATGTAGGGGTATGTTTGAACCTTCTTACACCTTTTTTTTCTATTGACTATTTTTATTCTCGACTAAAGATGTTATATTCATAAGAAAAACACAAGGCATATACAATTTTCAAGATGAAATTTTATTGATGAAGAATAATTAAAATTTATCAAGTCAAATTGAAAAAATATTTAGATAACGAGGTGAAATTACTATGGGGAAAGCTGGTGATTCTGGTGATATGCAATTTTGTTATCGTTGGATGTGTGATTACGAGCTGATGTTCAAATGAATTATGATCAATCTTTGATGTATCCTATCTATGCTTGAATGTGTGTGTTATTACAAGCTGAATTATACCTATTGTAGTAATAATTTTTATTTATTTTGATGTTTATATGAACTGTATATGATGAATCTTTGATTAAGCAAATAGAATGGTGTGGTTTAGAGGCGAGAGATGCATTATACGAATAAAGCAATAACTATTGATGTGTCTTTTTACCTATTATGTTTTCATAAACATCAACTTATTGTTGTGGCTTTTTACCTATAAATTATGTTTTCATGTGAATGATTGCTACTTGGTAGTAAGTCATTCCACTGTGTGTTTGGAATTTGAGATCCAAGCTTTTCTATTATTTGTGATTTAACTCTAATTCACACCTCGGATAGGGTCTGCGCATTGCGTTTAATAACAATATACACAGTGTAGTGGGTTGTAAGGATGATGAGATGTACGCAAACCTTTGTTTCCGATATATGCTTAGCTAATTCTAGAAGAATATTTAGTCGGTTTTAAGACGTCACTGTTTGAATTATGAATTTTGGTATCACTTCTCTCTGTAACTCGCACTATGTGCTACAGGAAACATTACAATTATCCTTCTGTTGTACACTGTGCATGATGTCAACATTACTACTCAAATCAGTCCCTTGTGATACTCTGTAGGTATATTGATACCATATTGGTATCATATAGGACTGAGCTGTCACGCCCCGAGCCTACACTCTGGGCGGGACTGACACTCGAGAACCATTGCTAGCCCTAAGCGAACCCTTGGTCTGGCTTACTTACTCAGCGAAAGACTTAACTCAATAAAGATAAATCTATGTAATAAACTGGAATGTTATAAAGGAACATTCAACTAGCCATTAAGGCAAACTCAAGTCTCAACAAAAGATGATAACAATGAAAAGACTAAAGAATTAACATTTGACTGTCTATCTATAAAGCCTCTAACAACTGAGATGCATGTCGGGACAAGACCCCCGATCATTCGAAAAAATGAAATAAAAAGAAAGCAATTGATAACAAATGCGCCCTCCGAAAAGCATTGAGGCTCACCAACTGACTCTGAATGCTAAATTGGATCAACGAGGTGCTGGATGATGATCCTGGTTACATGTGTCTGCATCATAATAACATGTAGGCCAAATGACATTAGTACATTGAATGTACGAGTATGCGAGGGGAATTCTAAAATAAGACATAAGCTTGAAAGGAATCTGAAGAACTTACCTAGCTCAAGTCAACTCAACATAATTGAACTCATTTCAATATAAAACAGTTTAAAACAAGTGCAATATAAAGAAAAGTTGTTTAAAACATGATGTCAACTATCTGTGTATGCAAAGATACATATAACTCTGAAATGAATGTAAAAATACAATAAACTGTGTATATAAGAATACAATTTCTTCTGTGGGAGTTTCTCAAACCGACAACTATCACGTAAGAGCTATTGTCACTACTAGAAATTTGATCTACTGTCACGGTTCATTTACCGTTGCAATAGACTTTCCTACCGTAGCCATAGGCCTAAGGCCACGGTTAAGGCAACCGCTACAACAGATCGCGTAGCAATAAATCTATTGCTACGGTTAGGTGCGACGGTTCGCATAACCGTAGCCGTAGATAGACCTATTGCCACGGTTTTCACTTTAATTAATTGCCAACGGTTAGTGTCGTATTGGTACGATTATGAACCGTCGGAAAAGAGTTTTATGCATCCGTTCTTTTGAGGCTATGGCTACAGTTTTTCTTTCGATTCAACAACCATTTCTTTCTATTGCGACAGTTGTTATAAGGTAATGCAACAATTTTAAACAATTATAAATGTTGCTCAATGGCTATTGCAACGGTTATTACAGGGTACTGCAACAATTCTTACTTTCTGCAACAGTTATTATTAAGCTATTGCAACGTATATATATATATATATTATTGGTGCACTTTCACAAATATTATATTATTGAGCTATTGCAGTAATTTTATAACATAAAATACACATAAATCGTTCACGAGAAGAAATGTTCATTACCAAAATTATAATTCAAGATCCATGGTTGGCTAATATCAATAAAAGCAAAATATACAAATATTTTTTTTACCATTCAAAAAAAGGTGAAACACATGCACCACACAGTTTTCAATCTTCAAAAATAAAAGATTTCTAGAACATCAATAAAGTTAATATCAACAATTCAGCTCATTTGTCAAGTCTTCACTACTTCTTTCATCGCCTTCTTCGATTTCATCACCTACATACAATTAGAAAAAATATAAATAATTTAGCACTTTTTTCACAAAAGCTTAATAGATCCACATTAGTCATATATTACAAAGTCATTACTCTATATCTAAGACGTACATATATAAACTCAATAAACTCAAATAACATTAAACAATATGGAGTATGGACTAATCTAAAACTTTTCCGCAACTTCATTGCTGTCATAGATGCTTCAGCCTAGGGAGTTGGAAGTCTATAATCCCAAAAGGAATGCATGTATCTCATCCCAATTGGAGACGGTGTAAAGAATATCATACATCACCCTCCAACCAGAACAACTACCTTCAGCTAGTTCTCTCTATTTTTTTACTAAACCAGAGAACAAAGGAACAAAAGAAATACGAAACTGGTCGCCATTCAGACTCATTAGCTCCAAGTTTCTAAAATCCACAAGTACGTTAGAAGATTTACTATAGCTTCCTGCAAGGTACAAATGAGCTACTTATTAAACTTTGTTTCCACTAGTCCACTTTGAGGCCATAAATAGTATCTTTTAGGATTCAAAACCTGCAACTTTGTGACATTTTGGGTACCTTTAATTCGATATATAGGAGAATATGACTTTTGGAGCATGTGATCTGCCTGAACCAAGCATTTCTCCAAAAATACCAGCTGCTGCAGCTAAAAATGAAATAAGTTTTTCAAATTTGAATTTACAACCAAAGCTATAATGGTTGTTGGGAACAACATTAGTATCTTTTTTCTTATTGTAATCGAGGACCAACAGCCTACACAAGTTCATATTTGCTTCACAAGGATTACTGATTAGATTTTACTGAAAGCATAGTAAGTGATTATGACTACAACCAGACAAACTAATTAGCAATAGTTAATCTTCTGACCTTGTGAATTTTAGAAACTTGGAGCCAAGGAGTCTGAATGGTATACTTTTCAAATGTTCGACAGGCTCGGCTCATACCTTACTGGTATCTGATAAGATGGGGTTTCCTAGAGTTCATCTATCAATTTTCAGAAATTTACAGCAACAAGATCCTTGTGCAGTTCTATTGCTATTATGGAAGCTTTAATATAGACGAAATTTTTCTATCTGCAGTTTCTATAGTGCTGTTTCAGCACAGTTTCACTACAAATAAGCTCCACAATTTAGCACATTACACTTCAAAATAAAAAAGTAGATGTAAGCACATTCACATTTTCATAGTACTTCAGCTTTAATGTCATATTTTAGCAAAAATTCTGCAGATTTTAGGACTCTAAAAACTTCACTAAAACAATCTGCAGAATTCAGCATAATTAAATACGCTAAACTTCATATTTGAACACTCTAAATTCACTAAAAAAATTCAGGTGTACTCATTTAAAGTAGCAGGAAATTAGTGCATTCCGATCCTCAAGTCTCTGAACTAAAACAATCATAATATGAGGCAAAACTTCCTAACAAAGTCATTGAGATGAGCAACATATCTCCGAGACAGAAGACTTCTTGTCACCAGGAGAATCGCTCCACTAGTCTAGCAGATAATTATTTAGGAATTAACAGAAACACATAACAAATGCAGGATAACAATTCTGTAGATTTCCAAATTTATGCTCAAGGTAGATAATATCTATGAATATGGCAATAAGACTATAAGATCTTCATCCAAGAGTGGAGAAACTTAAGGCCATCATCATGTAGTTCAAGCCAATAAGGAAAAAGATCTGGCTTTCTTTCTGCCTCATGTTTTTCTTTTTCTAGAATTTCTTTTTTTGAAATGTAGGAAGATCAGCAGTGAAGTGTGAAGTTTGAAATTGTATAACATACTCGTGAAAATGAATTCAACAGACTGGAAAAAGCAATTAAGCCATGTAAATGATAGGTGTCAAACTGTAGAAGTACCTGCGCTCAAACCGTCTGATTATTGCTTCATCGACATCGAAAGGTCTATTGGTTGCAAAACTTCCTGTAGATATCAAATTACACATTGAAGCAAAAGGCAGAAACACCAAATGAGGACTGAATTAACAAAAAAAATCAAGTTGGATCAAATAGTAAAAGATACACGAAAATGCAAATAAGAGAATAAAAAATGGATATGCATAGTGTGAAAGGATGTTGTTGAAATGAATAGATCAACATTAGTTTTTTCACACGAACACAAAGACATCCTAAATTTAGTCAGCCTGACATTTGACGGAAAAAAAATACAGCTATCAAAGTTCAGCTATATCAACTTTTTACCAACTGAAAGGTTCTCTAAAGGAGATTGTGGTGATATTTTATCAAGTGTTGCACATACCGGGGCTTTTCATGCAGACAAAATCTCTCCATCCTTTTTTGTTGAAGGACTTGACTTTTCAGCCTCACCCTTACTCTTAGACGCGGGGTTCTCCGACTTTGATTCAGGCTTTAATCCAATATCATCCACCGCAGCATCCTATTTGTGATTGCAAAGAGATTAAAATCAATCCCATCTCAGTTAATTCCTCAATTTTCAACAGAAACACTAAAATGCAAAATAAACCTTGACAATTCAGCATTTGCCTCCATTTTGAGGGAGTCTCTGCAACCACTCTTTCCGTCCTGAAAGACACCTAATCCTTGGGACAAACTGTACCAGAAGCAGACAAGTACACACATGAAACATAAAGTGTGCAGATGGAAAAAAAAAAGCTAATAACAACTGAAATTTTGGCATCTACCTGTTAGATGATATGAGGAGCTTCCCATTTCGTTATTCCGGATCCTTGATGTTCATCAAATGATGTGAGTAACAAAATTATCTCAACATTTAAGCTACCGCAAGGAGGAAAATGCGACATATTCTACAACAACTGATGCCACACACAACACACATTAATCCCTCCGAATTAAGAGCCAATTGATCTAAAGTAAAATTTCCAGGGAACTAAGCACAAACCAAACTACTGGAAGATCAAGCCAAATAATTTCCAATATTGAAGAAAGGACAAAATATTTATGGGGGAAGCCAAAGCCAAAACTTAACAACAAAATCAGTCCCATTCCACTTGAAAGCAATACTTCCAAGACCACATAAACTACTGATCCAAAGGCAATTAAATCAGGCATATAAAAAGAGAAAATAGGTCAAGGATTAATGAAATAAGCAAAGAAATCACAAGAACAAGGTGGATAGTCGCAACTTCCCAGTTCTATGCTCTTTCAACTCATCGGAATTTGTTAAAGATGAAAGACGAAGCTCCACATATCACAAACAGGCATGAGAAAAATAATTACTCAAATTAATCCGGTAAGTAAAAGGAAGCAAGCACACAAGCTGAACTAGAGGAACAGTAAAACAACCAGACAACTAGAAACCATGCTAACCAAACATAAATAAAATCGATAGATAACTCCTTAAACATACTTGACTAAAACCATTCAAAGGAACTAGTGATTGAAGCCATATCACTCACGAACAAAACAACAACAAACACAAGAGCATAGCTTATACCTCAAACAACTAAGACACACTCAATTTGAAACCAAACAGTCCATCACTAGGCATCAACAGTAAATCAAAGAAGAAAAGAAGCATTTGAGCAAAGGAGAACAAAAGGTTACAGTAAGCTTCAGATTATCAAAACAAAATGCCGGCTAAAACGAGTTGAGGTCAAAAGGAGTTGCCTTTTCGGGGCTGCGACACTAAGATGAGAACACATAAAGGTTTCTAACAGATTCTTCTACAGTTCTACTTTACCAAGGGCTGGCTTCTTGTATCTTTTGTGTCTTTTGCAATACAAATAAATATTTGATAACTATACCCTCAAAGATTTTCCATCAAATTCATTTCAATAAAAACAAGGCAACTCTTAAACAATAAAGAGGGCATATTCAATACAATCTAGCTTAGCTTAAAGTCATTAGGCACAGGTACAAAGCAATTATATTTTGGATCTCCCAAGTGAGCCTGCTTGCATATAGCACAGACAACCAGAAAGCATTAGTGTTTTCAATCTAGAACCAGAGCCTGACTCAGCCCTAGATCCTCTTCAAGTTTAACCCTAAATACTCAACTGCAACTTTAATTTTGATAGTCGGACCCCCACAATCAAATAGCTTCTCCATTGTAGGGAGAACGTCGAGTCTGCGAAAAAGACATGCAAGTAAAAATATATAAAGACAACAAAAGTGGCTTCTTTTCCTGTTTCACTATACGTCACAGAGTTAAACAGGGGAAGTGTATACACTACCTAGATTAGAACAAATAACATAGATTTAAGACTAACCCATATATTATTCTTTAAGATTTTTCAAAAATCATTCAATGGGGACTTAGAAATTATGAACTAGCAGAGAAAACTTAAAAATTATTCACCTTTATATGCAAGAATTTGTAGTCGAACCTTGCTGTCCAAGAGGACCAACGAGCTTCACCAAAAGCTTCGCTGTCCAAGAGATTCGTAGTCCAAGAGATTGTTGTTCGCTGTTGTTTTCCTCACCAAAAGGTTGCTGAAAATTTCTGGAATAGTCGCTTTGATTGAAAATTTCTGGAATAGGGCTTCCTAGTCGTTTTGTGGAGTATCCTCACTTCGCTGAAAATTTCTGGAATAGGGTTTTTTTCTTTTAGATTTTTTAATGAGAGAATATATTTGGCGCTTTGCAAAATTAATGGAGGGAAATATATTTTTGGGGAGAGAATATATTTTTAATGAGAGAATATATTTGAAGCACAAATGTTTTTCCTAAAATAATCGTTGCCATAGAGTCATCTATTGCAATGATTCTAAAATTTGTAGCCATAGAATTCTCTATAGGGACAGTTATAGGGATGATGCAACGATTCATTTTGAGAATTGTTCTATTAGATTCAAGGATATTTGGCAACAGTTATAACCGTTGTAATAAGTGATCTATTGCTACGATTGTATGACCGTTGCTACATAATCGTTGCAATAAGTCAAATTTCTAGTAGTGTGTGATGATACAACGTTTTGACTCACGCTGTTAGGGCCGTCCTATACCTTGCCGGGGGTATAGAACCTGAACTACTAAGTGGATCCACTAGGCTATGTTTAAAAGCACTAAAGGAATCATCTAAAAAGTATGACCCTTTTTAACCCATGATGGCTACATGGTTTATGGGGGCTGTGAGTTGTCTGAACTCTCCCTTATATCTGTGCTCAATACTACTCCCAAAATATGATACTAGATCTTACGTTTAAAAGCATACTTCTTTTCGTGATTTAAGATAATTTCTCAAAAACATAGCTCAAAGGCTATCTTGGAAATCAAAGTTTCCTCTTTTGCATCATTTAGAAAGCGATTACTCTTTTCTAAAAACTAGTTCAAAGGCTCTTTTGAAATTTCAGTTTCCGTTCTTATTTAAATGTGAAAACATTTTAAACTCTTTGGGAATACATAGTCCCTATATACTTCTTTGAAGAAATGAACTTCAAACTTTACTCTTTACTCTTTACTCAACTTGAACTTTAAGTCTTAAAACAAAGTTAAAAGCATTTGCGAAAGACTTCTTGAAAAGACTCTAAGAACTTCCTAGACTTGGCTCTTGACTTTCCTTGAATTTGAATTTATGGATTAAAGGTTATGATTCACGTTTCTGGATGATTTCTAGATGTTTAGAAGTCATTTAGAGTAGTTAGAATCAATGGAAAGTGTAAGTACACTTTAGAAGGACTTAAATAGGGTAAACGATGAAAAATTGGTTAAAAATGACTATCCGGGCGCGTCCCTGCACACCGTGCCAACCCCCACTTTCTGGGGCTCATTTTGGGGCTACTGCAGACCACCGCCCCAGCCTCTCTGGCACTATGGGGGCGCAACGCGCTTGGCCCTCTCAGGTGCGTCTGACGAATTTTTCAACTCATTTTCTAATCCTAAATCATCTTAAATCGATTCCTTTTCTCAATACTTTCTTAGATTAAGATACCCAAAGCATGTACACTAGAATCTAACTCAAAACAAATCTTAACATCGCTAAAACGTCTCAAGAATATCCATCTATCACATGTAAGTTCAAGAATTAAAACAATTCAAGAACACAACTCAAGAATATCAAATTCTAACTCTTTTAGAACAAAAATTGCTAAATTAAACATGTTTGGCGCGTGGGTGAATGGACCCAACGCTATGTGATCTCACATACCTCGTAGGGATCACCCCGTGACGAAATCCACAAGCGATTCCTTACAAAGACAACGAATCTTGAACTTTCTTCTCATTTCTCCTCTTTTCTCTTTTCTCCAATCCCTAGAGTGAATTTCCAATTTTTCTAAACTGACCAAATTCAGTTTTGACCCTTAATTAAAATGAATTAAATAAATTGGGTAAAGAAAAGACCAAACTACCTTTTGAAAATCCGGATTGGACATTTCCTTATTCAAACAATCCAACTTCCAATGGGAATAACTTACTCATACGAACTCGGAATCGCACAAACTCGGTGGCATTGGAAAGATTATTCCAAGATCCTTCCTAAGATATCTGGAAACACACCTAAATCATCCTGAGGTAGGAGTTCTGGTCGTTTGAAGTTGACAAAAAAAATTCAACTTAACATACTTACCAAATTTCCAGATTTTTATTATTATTTCCAAAAATGACTATTTCCACTTTTTAACTTCTTTCTAGTTCTTTCTAGTTACGGGGTGTTACAATATATCCCCCTAGAGAACATTCATCCTCGAATGAGCTTACTCTTAGTAGGCTAAGGGTGTAACTTCTAACATTCAGCTCAAACACCCAACAAACAATGCAAATACAACATGCAATCTCATAAGTTAAATAGTACTAAGAAGAGAATAAGTACCTTGATCTGGAATTTCTCCGGATTCGAAGAGATGTGGATATCTCTTATTCATATCCTCCTCAGCTTCCCAAGTAGCTTCCTCACCAAATTGGTTCCTCCAAATGACTTTGACTGATGCTACTTCCTTAGTCCTCAACTTGCGAACTTGGCCATCTAGAATCTGGACCAGAATCTCTTCATAAGATCAACTATCCTTGATGCTAATATCTTAAGTTGGTATGATCAATGAAGGATCACCCATGCACGTCTTCAATATGGAGATGTGAAAAACTGGATGAACCGCGACTAACTCTTGTGGTAGCTCCAACTCCTAAGCTACATTACCTACCCTTTTCGATATTATGTAAGGGGTAATATACCGGGAACTAAGCTTACCTTTCTTGCCAACTATCATAACACCCTTCATGGGTGAAGCTTTCAAGTATACCCAATCATCTACTTCAAACTCTAACTCCCTTCTCCTAACATTAGTGTATGATTTCTATTGACTCTGCGCCGTTTTCAACCTCTCTTGAATCACCTTCATCTTCTCCATAGCTTGATGAACTAGATCTAGTCCTATTAACCCTGTTTCACCAACTTCAAACCATCTAATAGGATATCTGCATCTTATCCCATAAAGATCTTCATAAGGAGCCATTTGGATGCTAGAGTGGTAACTATTGTTGTAAGCAAACTCAATAAGAGGTAGGTGATCATACCAATTACCTTTGAAATCAATCACACATGCCCTAAACATATCCTCTAAGGTCTGAATAGTGCGCTCTGCTTGACCATCTGTATGAGGATGAAAAACAGTACTCAAGTTCACCTTTGAACCCAAGCCTTTTTGGAATGACTTCCAAAATTTTGCATTAAATTACGCACCTCTGTCTGAAATAATGGAGACCGGGACTTCATGAAGTCTAACCACTTCTTGAAGATACAACTTGGCACAATCCTCTGTTGTATGGGTAGTCTTTACCGGCAAAAAGTGGGCTGATTTTGTCATTATATCAACAATCACCCATATCGAATCATGCTGCCTGTGAGACCATGGCAAACCTGTGATGAAATCTATATTAATCATCTCCTACTTCCATTCCAGAAGTTCTATATTATTAGCCATACCACAGGGCCTTTAGTGATCTACTTTAACTTGTTGGCAATTTGGACACTTAGCAACAAACTCTACAATGCCCTTCTTCATACTACTCCACCAATAGACCTCTCTCAAATCGTGATACATCTTTGTGGAACCCGGATGAATGGAATATCTGGAGCTATGAGCTTCCTCCATGATCCTTTCTTGGAGTTCATCCACCCCTGGTATATACAACTTACCTTGATACCTCAACACACCATCTCCCCCTTGTTCAAAAGCCATTACTTTTTGCTTATGAACATTTTCCTTCAATTCAAGCAAAATTGGGATCTTGGTCTTGCTTCTCTTTTACTTCTAACACTAATGATGATTCAACCCCATTCATCACCACCACTCCTCCTTCTGTGGAATCCATTAGTCGGACTCCCAAGCGTGAAAGTCTATGCACATCTTTCGCTAACTCTCTCTTTTCTTCCTCAACATGGGTGGTACTACCCATAAACAACCTGCTCTAGGCATCAGAAACAACATTAGCCTTACCTGGATGGTAAAGAATACTCATGTCATAATCATTGAGTAATTCTAACCACCTCTTTTGTCTGAGATTAAGCTTTTTCTGAGTAAACACATATTGAAGGCTCTTGTGATCAGTGAACACAACTACATGAACACCATATAAATAATGACGCCATATCTTCAAAGCAAATACTACAAAAACCAAGTCTAAGTCATGGGTTAGGTAGTTCTTCTCATGAACTTTCAACTGTCTGGAGGCATAAACTATAACCTTGACATTCTGCATTAATACACAACCCAAACCAACTATAGATGCATCACAATACACCACAAAACCTTGCGTACCTTCTGGTAAGGTCAAAACTAGGCAGTAGTCAACCTCTTTTTCAATTCCTAAAAGCTTTTCTCACAAGCTTCAGACCATTGAAACTTCACTGTCTTCTGAGTTAACTTGGTCAAAGGGGATGAAATAGATGAGAACCCCTCTACGAACCTTCTATAATAGCCAGCCAAACCCAAGAAACTCGTAATATCAGTTGGAGATATGGGTCTAGGCCAATTCTGCACTGCCTCTATTTTCTGAGTATCAACTTTAATTCCCTCTCCAGACACAATGTGGCTTAAGAATGCCACAGACTCAAGCCAAAACTCACACCTAGAGAACTTGGCATATAACTCCCTATCTTTTAAAGTCTGAAGAACTAATCTGAGATGACTAGCATGATTTTCTTCATTCCTTGAATATATTAGGATGACATCAATCAAGACAATAACAAACATATCTAAATAAGGTTTGAATACTCTATTCATAAGGTCTATGAATGTTGCAGGTGCATTAGTCAAACCAAAGTACATGACCAAAAACTCATAATGACCATAACGAATTCTGAAAGATGTCTTTGGAATATAACATTCCCTTACTCTTAACTGATAGTAGCCAGATCTGAGATCTATCATAGAGAAACATGTGAAGTTGATCAAAAAGATCATCAATCTTTGGGAGAGGATATTTGTTCTCGATGATAACCTTGTTCAACTGACGGTAATCTATACACATCCTAAGGAAACCACTTTCTTTCTCACAAATAAAACCAGAGCTCCCCAAGGTGAGACACTTAGTCGAATGAAACCTTTATCAATGAGATCTTTCAACTACTCTTAAAGATCTTTCAACTCTGTTGGTGCCATTTTATATGGCGGAATAGATATAGCACACGTGTCTGGAAGAACATCTATACCGAAGTCTATCTCTCTCTCAAGAGGGACTCCGGGAAGATCATCTGGATAGACTTCTGGAAAGTCTTTTACTACTGAAACTGAATGAATATGAGGTATCTCAACACTAGAGTCATTAACTCAGACTAAGTGATAGATACACTCCTTAAAAACTAACTTTCTTGCCTTAAGGTACGAAATAAAATGACCCTGAGGCATTGCTAAACTACTTTTCCACTCTAAGACAGGCTCATTTGGAAATTAAAACTTGACAACTCGAGTTCTACAATCAACTGAGGCATAACAGGAATGAAGCCAGTCCATACCAAGAATGACATCAAAATCTACCATGTCTAACTAAATTAAATCAGCCATAGTACTCTTGTGATTGATGAAAACGAGACAATCACGATAGACTCTCTCTGCTAGAATAGACTCACCAACAGGTGTAGAAACACTGAATAGTTCACTAAGTTGCTTAAGAATAACATCAAAATTTATCGCAACATAAGGAGTTACAAAAGATAAACTCGCTCCGGGGTCTAGCAAAGCATAAACATTAGAGTTAAAGACTTGGATCATACCGGTGAGAACATCTGGCGAATCCTTTTGCTCTTGGCAACTGGTGATAGCATATAGGTGGTTTAATCCTCTGGCCAGTACCAGAAGTAGCCCCTCTAGGTGCAACTCTATCTGGTGGAGCAACTGAAGAAAACTGGGCTCTATTACCCCCATTATCATTACCCTGCCTATTCTTTAGACACTTTCGCATGAAATGCCTATTTTGGCCACACTTGAAACAACCAGTGGATCTCTCACGACAAGTAACTGAGTGGTTTCTACCACACTTAGCGCAAGCATGCGGCTTACTAGCCCCTTGCGCCATACTACCCTGAGAATAACCAGGTTTGGCTCTGAAATTCTAACTATTGTACTCACTTTTGTTCTTAGGTGCAGGTGCACTAGCAGATGATGGAGCAGGTCCCTTCTGATTCTGTTGGAAGGATGACCGATTGGCATTACTCTTCTGCTTCTCGAACTCATTCCCGTCTTAGCTCTCTTGTTCTTAAACTCTTTCTTATACCTTAGCTTCTCTTTCTCAACTTGTTGCACATAGACCATCAACCTTGATATATCCATCTCCCCAATCAGCATTGCTGCCCTGCCCTCTTTGCTTGATAGACGGGACAACCCAACAACAAACAAACTCATTCTACTCATCATATCCGCAACCATCTCTGGAGCATAACGGGATAGTTGGGTGAACTTCAACCTAGACTCATGAACGCTCAAAGAATCCTGCTTAAGTGTGAGGAACTCTCGTACCTTAGCCTCTTTCAGTTCTCAGGGGAAGAAACACTCCAAGAAAGCCTCCTCAAAACAAGCCCAAATCGCAGGTGGTGCATCCTCAGCTCGGTTCTTCTTCCATTGATCAAACCAAATCCTAGGGACACCCTTCATTTGGTATGCAGCTAGTTCCACCCTCTCAATATTTGCAACATGCATGACATCTAATACCTTTTGCAGCTCCTCAATAAAGTTCTCTGGATCCTCAGTAGTGCTTAAACCTGTGAAACTTGGAGGGTTCATCCTCAAGAACTCACGAATCCTCGAAATGTCAGCCTCTTCTTTTCGAGCTCCTCTTTGTTGCCCAACCTGATTAGTCACAACTTGACTTAGCATCCTAATTGTTTCCCTAAACTCAACATTGGTAACTTCCCATTAGGGTTGCACTCAGGTTTATTGGGTACCCCTTGCTCCTCAACATTACACCTAGCCGACGACCTCTGACAGCTCTTCGTAGAGGCATGATTATCTGAAAACACGCGCAAGCACGAATTAGAAGAAACTTTTTAGAGATCAAAATCTAACGCACGAAATGAGTGTGAAAGAAGTGAGAAATTTTCCTAAAGTGTTGCAGCCTCCTAATTATAGATGTGGCGCGATTCACACAGATAACTAGGAATTTATAGACACGACTTCATAGACTCCCTAAGACTCTTGAACTCTGTGCTCTGATACCAAGTATGTCACACCCCGAGCCTACACCCTGGGCGGGACTGGCACTCGAGAACCATTGTTGGCCCCAAGAGAACCCGTGGCCTGGCTTACTTACTCAGCGGAAGACTTAACTCAACAAAGATAAATCTATGTAATAAACTGGAATGTTATAAAGGAACATTCAAGTGGCCATTAAGGCAAACTCAAGTCTCAACATAAGATGATAACAATGAAAAGACTAAAGAACTAACATCTGACTATTTTCGATCTATGAAACCTCTAAAAACTGAGATGGATGTCGGGACAAGATCCCTGATCATCCTAACAAATAAAATAAAAAAAAGTAATTGATAACAAAGGAGCCCTCTAGAAAGCAAGGAGGCTCACCAACTGACTCTGAATACTCAATTGGATCAACGGGGCACTAGATGATGATCTTGGTTACCTGTGTCTGCATCATAATAAGATACAGGTCAAATGGCATCAATACGTTGAATGTACAAATATGTGAGGGGAATTCTAAAACAAGACATAATCTTGAAAGGAATCTCAAGAACTTACCTGGCTCAACTCAACTCAACTAGACATAACTGAACTTATTTCAATATAAAGAAGTTTAAAGCAAGTGCAAATAAAGAAAAGTTGTTTAAAACATGATGTCAACTCTCAGTGTATGCAAAGATACATATAACTACGAAATGTATGTAAAAATACAATAAACTATGTATATAATAATACAATTTCTTCTGTAAGAGTTTCTTTAACCGACAACCATCACGTAAAAGCTATTGTGATGATACAACGTTTTGCCTCACACTGCCAAAGCCGTCCTATACCTTGCCGAGGGTATAGAACCTGAACTACTAAGTGGATCCACTAGTCTATGCTAAAAAGCACTAAAGGAATCATCTAAAAGTATGACCTTTGTTAACCCATGATGGCTACAAGGTTTATGGGGGTTGTGAGTTGTCTGAACTCTCCTCATATCGGTACTCAATACTACTCCCAAAATATGATACTAGCTCTTATGTTTAAAAACATACTTCTTTCTGTGATTTGAGATAATTGCTCAAAAACTTAGCTCAAAGGCTATCTTGGAAATCAAAGTTTCCTCTCTTGCTTCATTTAGAAAGTGATTACTCTTTTCTGAAAACTAGCTCAAAGGCTCTTTGGATTTCACAGTTTCCGTTCTTATTTAAATGTGAAACCATTTTAAATTCTTTGGGAATACATAGTCCCCATATAATTCTTTGAAGAAATGAACATTAAACTTTACTCTTTACTCTTTACTCAACTTGAACTTTAAGTCTTAAAACAAAGTTAAAAGCATTTGCGAAAGACTTCTTGAAAAGACTCTAAGAACTTCTTAGACTTGGCTCTTGACTTTCCTTGAAATTTGAATTTATGGATTAAAGGTTATGATTCACGTTTCTGGATGATTTCTAGATGTTTAGAAGTCATTTAGAGTAGTTAGAATCAATGGAAAGTGTAAGTACACTTTAGAAGGACTTAAATAGGGTAAACGATGAAAAATTGGTGAAAAACGACTATCCGGGCGCGTCCCTACGCACCGCGCCAACCCCCACTTTCTGGGACTCATTTTGGGGTTACTGCAGGCCACCGCCCCAGCCTCTTTGGCGCTATGGGGGCGCGACGCGCTTGGCCCTCCCAGGTGCGTCTGATGAATATTTTAACTCGTTTTCTGATCCTAAATCATTTTAAATCGATTCATTTTCTCAATACTTTCTTAGATTCAGATAACCAAAGCATGTACACTACAATATAACTTGAAACAACTCTTAACATTGCTAAAACGTCTTAAGAAAATTCATCAATCACATGTAAGTTCAAGAATGAAAACAATTCAAGAACACAACTCGAGAATATCAAATTCTAACTCTTTCAAGACGAAAATCGCTGAATTAAACATGTTTGGCACTTGGGTGAATGGACCCAACGCTATGTGTCTCACATACCTTGTAGGGATTACCCCTTGACGAAATCCATAAGCGATTCCTTACAACGACGATGAATCTTGAACTTTCTCTTCTCCTTTCTCCTCTTTTCTCTTTTCTCCAAGCCCTAGCATGAATTTTCAATTTTTCTAAACTGACCAAATTCAGTTTTGACCCTTAATTAATTCATTAAAATGAATTAAATAAATTGGATAAGGAAAAGACCAAATTACCCTTTAAAAATTCGGATTGGACATTTCCTTATTTGAACAACCCAACTTTCAATGGGCATAACTTACTCATACAAACTCAGAATCGCGCAAAATCGGTGGCATTGGAAAGATTATTCCAAGATATTTCCTACTATATCTGGAAACACGCCTAATTCATCCTGGGCTAGGAGTTATGGTCGTTTGAAGTTGACCAAAAAACCCAACTTAACATACTTACCAAATTTCCAGATTTTTATATTATTTCCAAAAATGACTATTTCCACTTTTTAACTTCTTTCTAGTTCTTTCTAGTTACGGGGTGTTACATGAGCTTAATCATCTGTGATACTCCATCGGTATGTTACATCGATACTATAGCGGTATCATATAGAAGTGATCTTTTCTAAGAAATAATTAAGAGAAAATTATTATAGTTACAATATTATTTATTAAACTCTAAATTAGTAACAAAAAAATATATTCTTATTGATACTCCATCAGTATATTGATACCATATCAGTACCATATATGACTAAGTTTAATCCTTTGCGATACTCCGTCAGTATATTCATACCCTATAGGTATCATATAGGATTGAACTCTTTTTTTAAGAAGTAAATAAGAAACATTAAGAGAAAAATTTTAAAGTCACAATCTTATTTATTAAACTCTAAATTAGTGGAAAATAAATTTCTATATTTTTTTCACTTTTTGCAATTTAAAAAAAAATTGTATCTAAATTATGAATCTTTCCAAACTGGTTGTAGACTAAAATATTAAATAATTGAAACATACATCAATGATACCACGACAGTATGTAGATATACCATAATGATATCATGGATGATTGAGTAATCTCGTCGAAGGACTGAAAAAAATTTCAAGGAAAACACTGGTTAGTTACTCATTTATACCACTAGAGTATATTATACTTTGATGGTATCAAAGAGGAAGAAGCACCCTTCAATGAAGAACTGTTCAGTTCCTCTTTCATATCATCAGAGTATATTCATATACTAGTTAACCAAGCCGCGCTTCACGCGGTCATATTTTTCTATATAGTTGATGTAAAGGAAATTAAGAAATTTTCATACCAAAATCTCTCTTTCTCTCTCTC